>NC_083429.1:21167891-21473852 GCF_020745735.1 Hemiscyllium ocellatum | reverse complement strand
CCTCAAGAAGACATGACCCACTCTCACTAGTATCCTTACATACAGATAAGGAAGGATACCACTTCGACTGATACAACACATCCATCTTCCGACAAGCCAAACAGAGACACGCACAATAATTCCTAGAAGTATTGCATTCCAACAGTAACTCCATCAACAAACAATCGATTTGGATCCGATCTACCACCCTCTGAGAAAAAGAACAGAAAATGATATCACCATGAGAAATGACATCACCAACCCAAGGAAACCAAAACACATAAACAGAAAGTGAGCTATAACAACACTTCTTCACCGGAGGCTCACTGATAATGTTACCTAGCATGGTGATGAAATGTCTAAAAATGAACCTTCCAGCTCAGTGATCAAACTAACATCCAGAATAATGTGACCTTTTCATTTTCTGGCCATAATGGCAACCTCAAGCTTATCCACATTAAACTTCATCTGCCAGATTCTGGCCTATTCTCATAGCCTATCAATATTTCTCTGTAAACGCTTTATCTCCTCATCACTGCCTGCTTTCTCACTTATTTTACTATCATCAGCGAATTTTGCTATGTTACTTTCTGACCCTGCTTCTGATCATTAATGTAAGATGTAAATAGTTGAGATGCAAGAACTGAACCCTTTGGCACCCAACCAGTTAAGTTCACCATCCAGAGAAAGACACATTTATCCCAACTCTCTGCTTTCTATCAGTTAGTCAATCCTTTATCCAAGCCAAGACTCTACTCTTAACCCTCTGGGCTCTAATCTCCTGGATCAGTCTTTTATGTGGCGTCTTATCAAATGCCCTCTGGAAGTCTAGATATACCACATCAACTGGATCCCCATTATTTCTTGCTGGTTACATCCTCAAAGAAGTCCAGCAAATTTGTGAAGCACTCCTCATGAAGACGTGCTGACTCTGGTGAACTGGGCTTTGTTTTTCCAAGTGTTTCTCATTCTTTATGATTGACAGAGGTCAAACTAACTGATCTGTAGTTTCTCACTTGGTGCACATTTCCATTTTTTGAATAAGGCTGGCTAACTAGCATGTTTCTAATCCACTTGTATCTTGCCAAAATATGGGGAATTTTGGAATATCAACTATCTCTGGTACCACTTGCTTCAATATCCTAGGATGCAGGCCATCCGGCCCCGGGACTTATCTGCCCTTAATCCCATGAGTTTACTTGATACTTTCTCTCCAGTTATAGTATTTTCACCCAGTTCCTTTGTCATAACTGCAGCTTTATCTTCCATGGTGAAAAACAGCCAAAATATTGGTTTACTGCCTCTGCCATTTCTGAGTTTCCTATGATACCTTGCTATTCTCTTCCTTTTTATATACTTATGGAAGCTTTTGGCAGCAGTGATTATGTTTTCTGCTAGTTTTCTGTTGTAATTCATCTTAGATCTTTTGATTTTGTTCTTAGTGGCCCTTTACTGATGTTTAAAGTTCTCCCAACCCTCTAGAGCGCCACATTTGCAGCATGATAAGCCCTAACTTTTGCTTTGATGTTATCCTTGACTTCCTTGTTAAGGCACGAATGATTTTTCACTTATTTACATTTCCTGTTCCTCTCAGCAATGTACTTTAATTGAGAAGTATTTAACATCTCCATAAGCATTTGCCACCGTTCTCCAACTGACTGGTCCTTTAATATTTTTGCCCGATCCATTGGGCCCAACTCCTTCCTCAGGCCTGTAAAATTACCTTTTCCCAACACCAATACTGCTTGTGTGTGACGCTGTGTTCACTATTTAAGTCTGAATTTGAAACTCTAGTATATTGTAATCACTCCTTCCAAGAGCATCCTTAACTACAAGACCATTTATCAATTCTTCCTCGTTGCATAATACCAGACCAGTAGCCAGTTCTCTGGTTGTTGTCAGAAACAATCCCTCAAATACTCCATAAATGTTTCCTTGAGGCTGCATTTGCCAAGTTGATTAATCCAGTTAAAGTACATGTTAAAATCATCCATATTTGCCATTGTGCCCTTCCCACAAGACCTCATTCTTTCCTGGTTTATTCTATGCCCTATTTTGCAAGTGCTGTTCGGGCACCCTAATCGTAGATGTAGATACAAAATTCCAGATTCTGGGCAACTGAACACATTGTCACCAGTGTTGGAGCAATTAAAATTGGGATTGTCCCAGAAGGCAGAATTGAAGGATCACATAACATTGAGGATGTGGGCCTAAAACAGTTTACAGAGCTGGGGTGGATTAGACTGTCTTCATCTCCAACTATTGCCAGGGAGAGGAAGGATTCGAGAGCTAATGTTATCATTGGTTTCTGAAAGCATCTCCACCATCTACGAGGCTTAAGCCAGGACTGAGATGGAATGTCCGCACTTAACCTACATAAGTGTAGCTCCAACAACTCTAAAGAAGCTTGACAGCATCCAGGACAAAACAACCTGTTGATTGGCATCCACTGGTTCCACCACTGATGCTCCGTAGCAGTGAGTGTATCATCTACGAGATGCACTGCAGAAATTCACTAAAGATCCTTAGACAACACCTTCCAAACGCATGATCATTATGACCCTAGAAGGACAAGACCAATAGATACCTAGGAACACCACCACCTGCGCGTTCCCCTCCAAGCTACTGGCCATTCTGATTTGGAAATATATCACCGTTCCTTCACTCTTGCTGGGTCAAAATCCTAAATTCCTTCCGAAGGCCACTGAGATCTACCTGCAGCACATGGACTTTAGTGGTTCAGGAAGGCATCTCACCGCCATCTTCTCACGGGCAACTAGTGATGGTTAATAAATACTAGCCCAGCCATGTCCCACAAGTGAATAAAAGGAAAGTAGGCACATTTCTGTATAATATTGGAGTACAGAACTGGTTGGCATACAAGAACAAAGAAAATTATAGCACAAGAACAGGCCCATCAGCCCTCCAAGCCTGCACCAATCCAGATCCTCTATCTAAACCTGCCACCTATTTTCCAAGGATCAGTATCCCTTTGCACCCTGCCTATTCATGTATCTGTCTAGATACATCTTAAATGATGCAATCGTGTCTGCCTCGACCACCTCCAAAGGCAACATGTTCCTGCTGCCACCACTCTCTGCGTAAAGAACTTTACACGCATATCTCCCTTAAACTTTTCCCCTCTCGCCTTGAACTTGTGTCCCCTAGTAATTGAGTCCCCAACTCTGGAGAAAAAGCTTCTCGCTATCCACCCTGTCTGTACTTCTGACAATTTTGTAGACCTCAATCAGGTCCCCCCTCAACCTCCGTCTTTCTAATGAAAATAATCTACTTGACTTCTCTTCATAGCTAGCACCCTCTCTAACAGGCCCCTCTCCAAAGCAACCACATCCTTCTATTAATGTGGTGACCAGAACTGTACAAAGTATTCCAAATGTGGCTGAACTAAAATCCTATACAATTGTATTGGACTTTGCCAGCTCTTGTACTCAAGACCGCGTCCGATGAATGAAAGTATGCTATATGCCTTCTTGACCACTCTATCGACCTGCATTATCACCTGCAGGGTACATTAGATCTGAACACCCAGATCTCTCTGTACATCAGTTTTCCCCAGGGCTTTCCATTTACCATATAGTTCACTCCAGAATTGGATCTTCCAAAAGTGCATCACCTCGCATTTTCCCAGATTGAACTCTATCTGCCATTTCTCCACCCAACTCTCCAATCTATCTATATTCTGCTGCATTGTCTGACAGTCCCCTTCACTGTCTGCTCTCCACCAATCTTAGTATCATCTGCAATCTTGCTAATCAGACAACCTATACCTTCCTCCAGATCAGTCATGCATATCACAAACAACAGTGGTCCCAGCACGGATACCTGTGGAACACCACTGGTCACCTTTCTCCACTTGAGAAACTCCTTTTAAGTACTACTCCCTGTCTTCTGCTGCCCAGCCAGTTCTGTCTCCATCTAGCACGTACACCCTGGACCCCATACGTCTTCACTTTCTCCATCAACCTATCATGGGGAATCTTATCAAATCTTAACAAGGTATAATGCTGGGATTCATGACAAATCAGCATAATAAGATGTGAGTATCAGCAATTTCTGATGAGTACAAGTAAAGGAGAACTTGGATTTTAACCTTTTATGTTCTACTCAATGCACCGTGTGATGCAACCTAAGTTATCTTAAGAGTTCATTTCTTGTGACTGGCTGTGCTGAAATTAAGCATCATATTGCATCGTCTTGAGTTAGCTAGTTTATATGACTGAGTGGCATCAATTATGGCACACAGGGCAATACTATTTGATCTCTGAGTTTCAAGCTTCTATCAAGATTTGAGTACAAAATCAATATGGCTCTGCAGTGCTGTACTCGAGTGTTGTATTGTTGGAGGTGCCATCATTTAGTTAAAGTGTCAAAATGTAGTTTTGTCAGTGAATGTAGAAGATACCATATAATCATTCAAACAAAAGCAGAGTAGTTATCCCTCAACCACTACCACTAGGACAGATTATTGTGTCGTCGTCATATTACTGTTAGATGTCATCAGCTGAATGAGAACATTTGGTGCTTAGCACATACCCTTTGGAACTGGTCAACTTTTTGATCTTATTCTTGTGTTTCAGCTTGATACCGTGCTTCTCCAGCATCTTTCCAACTGTGATTCTATTGTAGTGCTTTTAAATTAACAAGATTCCAGAATTGTCTGCAAGGGAGGCACTGGGTGGTTCTCGGAGAAAGGGAGGACTGCGGGTGTTGAGTCGAGAGTGTGGTGCTAGAAAAGAACAGCAAGTCAGGCAGCATCCGAGGAGCTGGAGAATCAATGTTTCAGGCATAAGCCTGATGCTGGGTGGTTCTAGGGCTGGTGTTACAGCAATGTTGAAATTGTCTTTTCCAGTTTCACCTACCTTTTTATACTAATTGATCCACAACATTGATATATTTGACATAGACTGGTGCTCTAAGATACACTTCTATGTTCTCCTGAAATCAAGTTTCTAAGCAAAGAGGAATGTAGCAACAAAATATACAGTTTGATCTATGTGGGGAGTTTCCCTGAATCTGTTCCAAATGTAACTAAGGGAACATATTTCACTCTAGTGAAGTTCTATCAACCAGTTCAGTTGCTAAAATTGAATATTTGAACACAGTATGGAGGTAAATAATTTCTCTTGGATGATGAAGCCTATGGGACAGTAAAAATGATTATTATTTCTTCAAAAATCGTAATAAATGAGTGATTCCTAAACCCTGGACGATGACCCCCAATGGGCTCCTGGGATAAAAGTTTGGAGTTTCAGTGTGCAAAACCATAAAGGTAGCTGTGGCTGAATTACTCCCGGGTGTGATCTTGGCTGTTTGTCACGAGAACTCCTGGAGCCAGCTTCCATTCTGGTGCCTCAGGTCTGAACTAGCACTAATCACCATTCAGTGATCTGAAAGAATGCAATGATCTTTCTGTTTCAGGTAACTCTATTGCAGCCTAAATTATAACTGTTCTCCTTTCTGCCCTGGTACATCAGTTGACCTGTGACATTGAAATGCATATGGCAACTGAAATTAATGCACAAAAGTACAAAGAGAGGCAACATAAACTAAATGATACAATTTTAAAGGGTGTTCAGGAACAGAGACACATAGAAAATCTTTGGCCCAAAGGGAGACTATTCACCACATCACATCTATGGCAACTAAAAAAGAACAACCCTCTGTAATTCACTTTTTGGGGGAAGAAGATGAAATGTGGGGGTAAGCTAGCCAGCAGTACAAAAGAAGAATGCAAGAGTTTTTTTAGATCTATAAAATTGAACAAAGAGAGAGACAATTGAATTAGTGGAAAGTAAAGCTGGCGAATTTGCAATGGGGAACAAAGAAATAGCAGAGGAAGTGCAGAAGTACTTTGCATCAGTCTTCACATTGGAAGACACCAGTAGCATACCAGAACTTCAGGAGAATCAGAGTAGAGAGGTGAATGTAGTGGCCGTCCCAGAGGAGAAGGTGCTGAGGAAGTTGAAAGATCTGAGGACTGATAAATTATTGGACTGGATGACCTACACTCAAGTTCTGAACAAGATAGCTAAGAAGATTGTAGAGGCAATGGTGGGGATCTTTCAGGAATTACTGGAGTCAGGAGGGTCCCAGAAGACAATGTAACACCTCTATTTAAGAAGGGAGGAAGGCATAAGGTGGGAAATTATAGGCTGGTTAGTCTGAACCAGGTCATTGGTAAAATTTTAGAGTTTTTTATTTAGGATGAGATTGTGGAGCACTTGGTAAAGTAGAAAATCAATAACACCAGGCTACAATCCAACCGGTTATTTGGAAGCACTAGCTTTCAGAGCGCTGTTCCTTCATCAGGAACCACCAATGAAAGCTAGTGCTTCCAAATAAATCTGTTGGACTATAACCTGGTGTTGTGTGATTTTTTTAACTTTGTACACACCCCAGATCAACACTGGTACCTCCAAATCATGGTAAAGTAGCGTTGAGTTAGCACAGCTTTGCCAAGTGTAAGACATACCTGACAAATCTGTTTGGATTCTTTGAGGAAGTAATGAGCAAGTTAGACAAAGGAGAGCCAAAGATTGTGATCTTCTTGGATTTCCAGAAGGCTTTTGACAAGGTGTTGCAAAATGAAGTAAGAGTGCATGGTGTTGGATGCAAAGTACTGGCATGGATAGTGGATTGACTGACTGACAAAAGGTTGGATGCTGGTGACTAGTGCAGTTCCACAAGAGTCAGTGTTGGGACCACAACTACTCAATACAATTATTATATAACTATTTAAGAAAGGTGGTAAGGTGAAGCAAGGGAACAATAGACCAGTGAGCCTGATGTCGGTGGTGGGGGACAGCAAATAGACGTATTTGGAACGGCAAGGACTGATTAGAGATAGTCAACATGGGAAATCATGTCTCGTGAAATTGATTGAACTTTATGAAGAAGTATCAAAGAGGATTGATGAGGACAGAGCAGTGGACGTGATCTCAATAAGGTGTTTGACAAAGTTCCTCATGGGAGACTGGTTAGCAAGGTTAGATCTCATGGAATACAGGGAGAAGTAGTCACTTGGATACAGAACTGACTCAAAGGTAGAAGACAGAGGGTGGTGGTGGTGGATTGCTTTTCAGACTGGAGGTCTGAATAGACAATGTCTTTTCCCTGTGGTGGGGGAGTCCAGAACTAGAGGGCATAGGTTTAGGGTGAGAGGAGAAAGATATAAAAGGGACTAAAGGGGTGTCATTTTCATCCAGATTGTGGTATGAGCTGTCAGAGGGTGTGGTGCAGACTGGTATAATTGCAACATTTAAAAGGGATATGGATGGGTATATGAATAGGAAGGGTTTGGAGGTATATGAGCCAAGTGCTGGCAAATGGGATATCTGGTCAGTATGGATGAGTTGGACCGAAGGGTCTGTTTCTGTGCTGTATATCTCTACGGAACTGAGGTTGTTATTGCTAAATTTGCAGACTACGAGAGTGGGCAAAGTGTGAGATAATGCACTTTTTTTTAAGGACGAATAGAGGTGTAGACCATTTTCTCAATGGGAAAAGGCATTGGAAATCTGAAGCACAAAAGGATTCAGGAGTTCCTGGTTCAGGATTCTCTTCAGGTTAGTATGCGGGTTCAATAGGCAATTTTAGCATTCATTTTGAGAGGGCTGATAAGGTTGTGTCAGACTCTTATCAGACCACATTTGGAATCCTGTGAGGATTTAATCAAATCTTACAAAATCCGATGAGCGGATGTGGAGAAGATGTTTGCACTAGTAGACACAGCCTTAGAGTGAAGGGATGACCTGTTTGAACTGAGATGAGGAATTTCGTCAGCCAGAGGGTATTGAGATGTGTGGTGCTCATTGCCACATAAGGCTGTAGAGGCAATTTAACTCAGAGATGGATAGGTTCTTGAGTAGAAAGAGAATCAAGGGGTAAGTAGAGAAGGAAGGCGAATGGGTTAATAACGTATCAGTTACGCTTGAACGCAGAGCAGACTCAAATAGTACAGCACAGAAACTGACCTTACAATCCAACTAGTCCATGCTAACCATAATCCCAAACTAAACTAGTCCCACTTGCCTGCATTTAGCCCATATCCCTCCAAACCTTTCCTATTAATGTACTTAGGAGAAAGTGAGGACTGCAGATGCTGGAGATCAGAGTCAAAGAGTGTGGCACAGCTGGTCAGGCAGCATCTGAGGAGCAGGAACGTAGGCATTTCGGGCCTGGGCCCTTCATCAGGAATGAGGCATGTGGGCCAAGGGGGCTGAGAGATAAATGCGAGGGGGGGGGGGTGGTGAAAGGTAGCTGGAAATATGATAGGTAGATGAAGGTAGGGGTGAAAGTGATGTCAGAGAGGAGGGTGGAGCATATAGGTGGGAAGGAAGATGGACAGGTAGGACCTCTTGAACAGTCCATCTTCCTTCCCACCTATCTGCTCCACCCTCTTCTCTGACCTATCACTTGTACCCCCACCTTCATCTACCTATTGCATTCTCAGCTACCTCCCCACCAGCACCCCTCCAATTTATCTCTTAGCCCCCTGGGCCCTCAAGTCTCATTCCTGATGAAGGGCTTATGCCCAAAACGTCAACTTGTTTGCTCCTCGGATATTCATGTACTTATCCAAATATCTTTTAAATTTGTAACTACCTGCATCCAACACTTCCTCTGGCAGTTTACACAGGAACTACTCTGTGTAAAAAAAAAATGTTACTAGCCGTGTCCTGTTTAGAAGTTCTTCCTCTGACCTAAAAAATATGCCCCCTAGTTTTGAACACCCCCACCCAAGGGAAAAGACCAATGCTATTCACCTTATCCATGCCTCTCATTACTTTATAAGCCTCAAAAAAACCCTCATCTTTCTACGATCCAATAAAAAAAGTTCTACCCTGTTCTTATAACTTGAGCCCTCCACTCTGAACAATAACCTGGTAATTTTTTTCTGAACCCTCTCCAGTTTAATAATATCCTTCCTGTAACAGAGCATACAGAACTGCACACAGTATTCCAGAAGAGGCCTCACCAATGTCCTGTACAATCTCAACGTGATGTCCCAACACCTATACTCAAAGGTCTGAGCATTGAGGACAAGTGCTAAATGCCTCTTAACCAATCTGTCTACTTATGATGCAAATTTCAAAGAACTATGTACCTGAGTCCCTATGTCTGTCTGATCTACAACACTACCCAGGGCCCTACCATTAATTGTGTAAGTGCTACCCTTGTTTGTTATCTCTCATTTATCCAAATTAAACTCCATCTGCCACTCCTCAACCATTGCCCCGGCTGATCAAAATGTCTTTGTAACCTTAGATAACCTTCTTCACTATCCACTACACCACCAATTTTGGTGTCATCCTCAAAAATACTAACCATGCCTCCTAAATTCTCATCCAAATTGTTTATAAAAATGACAAATAAAAGTGGGACTCATTACCGATCCCTTTGGAACACTGCTGGTCACAGGCCTTCAGTCCAGGGAGAAAACTCTCCACCACCACCCGCTGACTTCTATGGTTAGTCCAATTCTGTGTCTAATTGGCAAGCTCTCCCTGAATCCCATATGACCTAACTTTACTGATTAGTCTACCATGCGGAACCTTGTCAAAGGCTTCACTAAAGTCCATGTAAATAATGTCCAGCACTCTGTCCTCATCAACCTCTTTGGTTACTTGTTCAAAAAACGCAATCAAGTTTGTGAGACACATCTTCCCTCACACGAAACCATGCTGACTATCCTTAATCAGCCCCTGCCTCTCCAAATGCATGTAAATCCTTTCAGAATCACCTCCAACAACTTACCCATCACCGATGTCAGGAAACAGCTCTATAGTTCCCAGGCTTCCTCTTACAACCTTTCTTAAATAAAGGTACAACATTGATAAAACATTTCATCAAATCCTCCCTAAAACAATTTTGCTCCTTACCTTAAAACTGTGATCCCTTTTACTAATGTGAAAAGTTTCTCCCTGTCTACCTATCAATGCCCCTTATAACTTTGTACCTCTCAACTGGATCTCCCTCACCTTCTCTGATCTAAGGAAAACAACTCCAGCCTGTCTAGTTTCTCTTCCTAGCTTAATCCACTTGCCCAGACAACATCCCGGTAAATCAACCCTACATTTTCTCCATTGTATTCACATCCAAAGTGACTGAAAAAAAAACTGACTAAGAATTTATTTTGATGCAACACTATTCTATGGTTCTTGACTGCTGCAGTATCTTTTCCTTGGCAGAAGGTGTTAATCTAGTCAAATATACACCTCTTCATGGCCACCAGATGGTGGTATACACGTACTTGGGCGGTTGCTGCTGGCATCAAGTGTGTCTGCCAGCCATAATACAATGGTAATTACAGTGCAGATGATCAATGGTGCAAGATTCTGTGGCATGTCTCCACACTGGCAAGGGAAAAAATAAGTTTTAGTGTAAAGCAGTAGTGAAGCCAACAATTTATAAAAACAAGAATACAATTTGGCCCTCTAGCTGTGGAATTCATATTTGGCTTTAGTTAAGCAGTTCAAAGTGGCACACAATAACATTCTGTGCTTTTCATCTGATTTATGAGGCCTGTCTGTGAGGAATTCTTGTCTATATATAGTACATTATTGAGTTAATGGCCTGGAAGATGTTTTTAGTCTTTCATGGGGTGTCAGCAGTGAAGAAAAGACCACATTTGTTTCTGTCCCAAATTGTCCTGGAGAAGGTGGTGATGAATTACCTTCTTGAATCATGTGGTCTAAATACACCCATAGTGCAATTACAGAAGGAATTCCAAAATGTTAAGCCAGGGATGGCAAAAGAATGTTGATATAGTTTTACATAAGGATGGAAAGGAACTTGCAGGTGATGGTGGTCTTTTGTTTAAATTCATTCATCAGACATCAGTGTCACTGGCTGCCCAGCATTTTACTGCCTGTCCTGAGTTGCACTTGAGAAAGTGGTTGTAAGCTGCCTTCTTGAACCGCTGCAGTCCATGTCATAGAGTCACACAGACGTACAGCACAGACATAGATCTTTCGGACCAACCCGTCCATGCTGACCAGATATCTCAACCCAATCTAGTCCAACCTGCCAACACCCAGCCCATATCCCTCCAAACCCTTCCTATTCATATATCCATCCTGATGCCTTTTAAATGTTGTAATTGTACTAGCCTCCACCACTTCCTCTGGCAACTCATTCCATACACACATCACCCTCTGCGTGAAAACGTTGCCCCTTAGGTCCCAATTATATCTTTCCCCTCTCACCCTAAACCTATGCCCTCTAGGTCTGGACTCCACCACCCCAAGGAAGAGACTTTGTCTATTTATTCTATCCATGCCCCTCATGATTTTGTAAAAATCAATAAGGTCACCCCTCAGCCTAGGGGAAAACAGCCCCAGCCTATTCAACCTCTGTGTATAATTCAAATCCTCCAACCCTGGCAACATCTTTATAAATCTTTTCTGAATCTTTTCAAGTTTCACGACATCCTTCCAATAGGAAGGAGACCAGATTGCACACAATATTCCAAAAGTGGCCTAATCAATGTCCTGTACAGCTGCAGCATGACCTCCAACTCCTATACGCAATACTCTGACCAGTAAAGGAAAGTGAATGCTCCTAACTTGTGCCTTGTAGATGGTGGACAGGCTTTGGGGAGTCAGGAGGGGAGTTACTCACTTCAGTATCCCTAGCCTCTGACCTTCTCTTGTAGCTGCTGTATTTATGTGAAGAATCCAGTTGATTTTCTGTTCAATGGTAACCCCCAAAATGTCAATAGTTGGGGATTCAATGATGGAGGTAGTTGGATTGTCTTTTATTGGAGATGGTCATTGCCTGGCATTTATTCAGCATGAATGTTTGTCAGCCCAAGCCCAGATATTGTCCAAGCCTTGTTTTATTTGAATATGGAGTGCTGTGGTATCTGAGGAGTCATGTGTTATGCAGAACATTCTGCAATCATTGGCAAAGATCCTCACTTCTGACCATTGATGACCTTCCCTCCATCATATGAAGCAGTTGAAGATGGTTGGGCCTTGGACACTAAGTGAAGAACACTGCACAGATGTCCAGGAGCTGAGAGAATAGACATCCAGCAACTTTCTATGTGGCAGTATAACACCAAGCTGTTTTTACTCTTCTAGGTGGTAGGTGTTGAGGGTTTGGAAGATGATGTTTGTAGAACCTTTGCACTGCTGGCACATCTTGTCATGTTTTCTCTTCATTTATCAGCCCCCTGTTTGGGCTAGTAGTTTAGTTGTCTACCACCATTCACAATTAGACGTGGTTGGATTGCAAAACTTCAGTTTCATCCATTGGTTGTGAGATCATTTAGCTAAGAGCACATGCACAAGATGTTTCTGTTTCTGTCGTGCTTTCTAGCATTCTTCCTTGAAACCCAGGCTGATCCCCTGGCTTGACAGTAGAATAGATTTGCCAGGCCATGCTTGTCAGATTGTCGTGGATGGTGTTGGACAATTCTGTTGCTGATTGCCCCACAGCACCTTATGAATGCTCAATTTTGAGCTGCTGGATCTGTTTAGAATCTATCCCGTTTTGCACAATGGTGGTGCCATGCAGTACACTGGAGGATATCCTCACTGTGAAGATTGTCTGCAAAAGGACTGTATGATGGTCACTTGTACCAATACTGTAAAGGACAGATACAAATGCGAAACGTTAGTTGGTGAGCAGTCAAATAGGTTCTTCTCTCCTTTTGGTTCTCTAACCGACTTCCACAGGTCAGCACAGGCACATATGTTTTTCTGGACTCAGTCAGCTTGGTCACCATGGTGCGGTCGAGCCACTTTTGGTGATGTGTACTGAAACCCCTCACCCAAAATACAGTCTGTGCCTTTGCCATCCATCATGGGACTTCCAGGTAATATTCAGTATGGAGGAAGTCAGGAGGAGGTTTCCTTGACTACGCTTGTCCAGGTATTATGATATTTAATGGAATCTGGAGTCATTTGAGGATCACCGGGATCTCAGCCTCCTGACTGTATACCACTGTGCTGGTGGATCTACCCTGTCAATGGGACAGAGTGTATCCAGAAGTCATGATGGAGGATTCTGGGTCATTGGCTTAAAGTATGATTTGAGAAGTGCAGATCAGGAGTGGAACATGGCAAACAGGAGAACCTGGAGTGAGAAGCAATGAGCAGGAAGTAAGTCGAAAGAGTTTGTTATTAATAGTTGGTAAGAGGGTTTTTGACTGTATTAGACTCGATCCTAATAGGTTTTAATGTAAAATTTATAGATCAGGAACATAATCCATCCTATTACATTTTCTTATTGGAAGTGATTTTCATTTAACACATTTTTGTTTCGAGTTATGGAATCATACATTATAGAAGAGGCTCTTCAGCCCATTGGGTCTGTACTGCCAAAAATATACTCCATCTATAGTAATCTCACTTTTCAGCACTAGCCCCATAGCCTTGAATGTCATGACATTTTGTGCTCAACCAAGTACTTTTTAAGTGTAATGAGATTACCTGCCTCAGCTGCCCTCCCAATCAGGGTATCCCATACCCTTACCACCTTGCTGGGTGAAAAAAGTTTTCCTTTTTTGAAAGATAACATATTTGGATTGCTAAACAGAGGATAGTTCTACTTAAATAATGATCAGTTCTGGGTTTGAAACCTGTTGAAATACTGAACCTATGTGATGACCTCTGGATGCCAGTTCCATAGCAGCAGACTGGTGACATCCAGTGCCAGACAAGTAATGCTGCCAACAGAACCTTTCACATTTGAAGCTTGGCTAAATGGCCTACTTCTGTTTCTGTCGAAGGTTTTCCCCCGTTCAGAGAGATCACAGTTGATTTTTTCATCTCCTTTTGGTTTACCTGTTTACCTGCGTCTAGTTATATTCCTTAGTACTGGAATTTCCTCTTCACCCTACCCAGAGTATTTCTGATTTTCATTGGTCTTGATTGTGTGAGAGGTCAGGTTGGTGAATATGAGAGACTCTCGGCAAACACAAACTTGCTGTAGTTGTATTTGGCAGAATGTGCTTTCTTCTTTTGACCATTGCAAACCCATTGCATCATGATCTGCATCATTTATTTTATTTGGCTGCAGTGTTTCTGTTCTCTCCAAGTGTTGATCACAGTATGTTGGACGGTACTCAATTTTGAAACAACACTGGTGTTATTATTTGCAGCTGTTTATGGTTGTAGTGCTATTCAATACTTGTAAATTTTCAGTTTGTCTGTAATATGTCACAAATAGCAAATAATCTAGAATTGACCTGTTAACCATGAAATTACTCCTGCCACTCTGAATTATAATGTCTGAAGTGTAAAGCAATCTTGGCTCAGTTGGTAGTACTGTAACTCTAAACAGGCAGTTTATGGGCTTTGGTCCCACTTCAGAGATTGGGGCAAATAATCCAAGCTGATGTTCAATCCAGCGCTGAGAGAGCACTGCACTATTGAAATGTGTTTTTTGAAATAAGACACTTAACTAGGGTTCACAGCTAATCTCTGAGGTGGGAGTAAAATATCCCATAGTTCTATTTTACCAACGAAGAGCAGGGCATTGTCCCCATTTTCTGAGGCAATATTTATTCCCCCAATCAACAACTCTCCCTTCAGCATAAATGCCATTTCCCAGCTACTTATGATTCTGATGAAATGTCTGTGAACTGAAAGCTTTAGCTCTGCCTTCTTTCCACAGGTGCTGGCAGACCTGCTGAGTTTCTCCTGCTATTTCTATTCTTATTTGTTTTAGATCTCCAGGCATCTTTGGTTCATTGTTTTATTTCAATAAAGTGGATGATGTGGTTGTAATCACATTGCCGATTTGCGAGGTTTGGAACCTTGTACTCCATAATTTTGCTGCTGCATTTCCTCTGTTATAATAGTGACAATGCTTCTACAGCATTGAAAGCACTTTAAGATACCCTCAAGTTGTGACAGTCAGTGTGTAAATGTAACCTGTTTTGGAGTGTAAGGTCACTGATAGAAGCTGAAATACAAATACAAACATGTAAATAGAAAAAGCAGCTTGAAGCATATGAATGTGTGCCAAGAAGTACAGGTGAAAGCCCAGGAACTCTTGCTGTGGTTGCCAAGTGAGTATAAACGCTAAAAGCTGAAGCAAATGACATGTTCAGAGATTACTAAAAATTTTCAGTGTCTCAAATTCCCAGAGGGGTCTTGGAACAAACTGTGATGTGGATTGGAGTTTGTCGAATTGATTAGGCAATGAGATTGCTGCTTGTGAACACAATGTTGGGTACTTTTTTGGCTGCACCTGTGATGTCAGCATCTGACAGTTGCCGTCTGTAAAGGAAATTGCTAACTACATTAAAACCCTTCAGACTCCAGAATGACACATCAGGTAAGAAGGTAGGTGAGATTACATGTAATTTCATGAAATTATAGATATTTCACCACTTTCTATTCTGGCTGCTGGACCTGATTTAAGGAAAATAATAGGAGAAATAACTATAATCAGCTGTTTTGATGAGCAACCAGCGAGTTCACTACAACAGTCGAGTCTGATCTACATAGTAATTTACCTGTTGACTTGATAAAACTAAACTCTTCCAAGTTTGTACCTTGCCCACAATCTTCGATCTGATCCAGATGTTTTAAATTACTGTTTTGTATTGCGATCTAAAGCTAATGAATTCTCTGGCTTCTTTCCTTTAATCCTTCCTAATTCTGTGCCAGATTTAATAACACACTTTCTTTAATTTTGCATCCCAACCTCTGACTTTAATCATCTCTGTTTTCCTTTTTTTATTGCTGTTGTACTCCCCTCTGTGTTCACAGTGCTGGGAATTGCTGTTTAAATTATCCCAGTAGGATACTGGGAACTGAGTTTTTAAGACTTTCTGCCTTTATTTAAATGGCTTATATGAGGACTAAAGACAAGATGGGCAAACAATGTACATTTCAGAGATTAAAAGATTGCTAAAAATAAAATACTCCCCCAATGGATTGCGATTTCATTGAGTGATTAACAGCTTCACAAAACCTAGGTGGTCCAAGGTTCAGCAGCTGGCCTGTGCTGAGTTTAATATACTTCAGCTGAAAGAACCAAGCAGCATGTCTCTCCCTGACGACTATGCATTGGCCCCTGCTGTACATACATGGATGTCACAGAATCATGATGAACTTCTATGTTCAAAGTGAACACAAAGCTGTTTAATAATACTTACATGAAAATAATGGCTGAGAGTATTCAGTGTTTTCCATTTTTCTTCTGGTTTGGCACTTAGAACACTTGAAACTGATGCCGATTATAAGTAAATGAAAACACAGCTGCAATACCATGACAGCCTTGTAATATTAATGAAGTTTTGAGCAGCAGCTGTGGCCCAGTAACATGAGATCTTTCAATTAAAAACAGCACGAGAAAATTATTCTCCGCTCTTAACTACAAATCTTGTTTCTTGTGAAGACAGAAGGATGAGCAGTGACCTAATAAAGACCTTTGAACTTACAAAAGGTTAAAATAAACACAGATTTTGGAGAGGGGCAAAATGGTGTGAAGAAATTCTGTGGTGCTACCTCTGCAGGGTGCTTTCCTTTTTTCATTACAACTAACCAATTAAATTCTCCTTTACATCATCAATATTGATCACAGTAAGGTCTTCCGGCTGCTAAACATTGGGAAGGTTAAAGCCATTGTTTTCAGTCAGTGCTACAAGCTATGTTCCCTTGCAATCCATGTTCGTTTTTCAGACATTTCGTCGTCATAATAGATAACACCTTCAGTGAGCCTCGGGATGAAGCACTGGTGGTGTAGCCTGTTTTCTATTTATAAGTTTGTTTTTTTTTTTGCGTTTGTGATGTCATTTCCTATGGTGACGTCATTTCCTATAATGATGTACTTTCCTGTTTTTTTCTCTCGGGGGTTGGTAAATGGGAAATTACAACTTCCAGGATGTGGACAAGAATGTTTTTCTTTAGCAGCATTAGAAACAACACTGAAAGATAACCAACTCACAGAAGGAACCCACTAAATCATCAGACAGGAAGTCGCACCAACATCAAGCAGAAAAATGGAAGGAAACACACTCAATACACAAGAAAAGAAAGCACTAGAAAGACTAAAAAAAATAAAAACATTGTTATCCAACTGTAGACAAAGGATGCTTGACAGTCCATTTTAAATTAAAAAGACTACATTCAGAAAGCAAATGCACTACTTGCACATACTAACACTTACCAACTGGTGGCGATAGACCACAGAACCAAATCACAGCCCTACTCAAAACACTTCAGCAATCTGGAGGAATAAGTAAGTTTGACTTCCAAAAAATAAAACCAGACGAATCCAACACAACACGCTGCTATGGATTATCCAAAATTCACATATCAGTAGCTTCCCCCTCAGACCCATAGTCTCATTACCTGGAACACCAACTTACAGACTGGCCAAGGAGCTACACCAAAGACTAAAACACTTATGCCACTCCATCCACTCCACCCAAGAATTCCTGAAGATCATCAAGATACTAAGATAGAAGAGGACGAAATAATGGTCTCCTTTGACGTAACAACCCTGTTCACATCCATTAACATCAAGCTGGCCAAGGAAACACTGACTACACTATTAAAAGAACCAAAGACACATGTACCAAACACCATCAACTTCATCAGCAAGGACAGTATCATCAAGCTCTTGGACCTATGCCTTACCACACACTTCACCTTCAACAATAAAACCTACAGACAATCCAAAACACCCGTGAGATCTCCAATATCAGGGTTCTTAGCAGAGGCAGTAATGCAGAGACTTGAACAAACAGCTCTGGTAACCATCCAACCCAAACATTGGGTCCGCTCCATGGATGACACCTTTGTCATTACTAAATGAAACAAATTAGAGGAAACCTTCAAGACCATCAATAATATCCTTACTGGCATAAAATTCATTAAAGAGGAAGAAAAAACAGCAAACTGCCATCCCTAGATATCGCAGTAGAACGAACAGCCAATGGGGAACTTCAAACCAGCATCTACATGAAAACAACACATACTGACCAAATACTGAACTACAGAAGCAATCATCCCAACACCCACAAACGGAGTTGCATTAGGATATTATTTCAATGAGCCACTACACACTGCAGCACAGAGGAATTACGCAGAGCAAGGAAAATCACTTATACAGTGCATTCAAAAAGAATGGGTACCCAATGAACACAGTCCACCAATTTCTCAGCAACAAACCCAAAACAAGCAGACAAAACATGTCCAGAAACCCTAGCCATTCTCCCCTACATCAAAGACGTCTCAGAAATGACTGCCAGACTACTCAAAACCCTTGGCATGATGGTAGCCCACAAACCCACCAACTCAATAAAACATCAGCTAATGAATTTGAAAGACCTTATACAGACAACAAGCAAAACTAAAGTCGTTTACAAAATACTTTGGACAAACAGGCAGAAAACTAGCCACCAGGAAACATGAACGTCAACTAGCCACAAAAAGACATGACCCACTCTCGCTAGTATCCTTACATACAGATGAGGAAGGACACCACTTCGACTGGAACAATACATCCATCCTAGGACAAGCCAAACAGAGAGACACACACGAGAATTCCTAGATGCATGGCATTCCAACTGGAACTCTATCAACAAACACATTGACTTGGATTCCATTTACCACCCCCTGAGAAAAATAACAGGAAATGACATCACCGTAGGACATGACGTCACCATTACAAGGAAATCCAAACATATAAATATACACCACCAGTGCTTCATCCCGTGGTTCACTGAAGATGTTATCTAGTGTAGTGACAAAACATCTGAAAATGAACCTTACAGCTCAGTGAGCAAACCTACATCCAGAGCCTTGTAACATTAAGGACAGAGAGGATCTAGTAAAATGAAACCAAAGTTTAATAAGTGCAAAGTGGTGAAACAATCAATGATACTTAAGGAAGAGTTGTTTCTGATAGATGGAGCATACAATCCAACAAGAGGAAAGGTCAGGGGAACCAAAGCCAGAGCTCCATGGATGGCGAGGTTGTTAGAATTTAATGAAACTGCAAAAAGATAGACTATGCCTGTCAATTAAAATCTTCAAGTGAGAACTGTGCCAAGAAATTTGGAAGGGAAAGTAAGTAGAAAAATAACACTGTAAATGGAGAGCATGCGGACAGAACAGCAATAGATATAAAAAGAAACACCAAAACTTTCTGTGAATCTTGAAAGTAGTAAGAGATAATAGAGCCTGTTAAGAACAGAGAAAGTGATACATGCATGGACGCACAGGGGACAATCCTAGAATATTTAACTTGTAATTGGTGCCAGTGTTTACTCAGGAGCTAGATGGTTATAAAATATCAGTGAAAAGTGGGAGTATATGGATGGGGTGAGAATTAAGATTTACTTGAAAAGCGAGGTCGTGTTTAAGGGCTGCCTGGTCTGGATCCAATGTTGCCAAGGAAAATGGAGTTTGAGGTAGCAGAAGAATCTGCCAAAATCTTCCCAAGATACGGGGAAGATGATAAAGAAAAGAGGTAAATTTAACACCCTTGTTCAAGAAAGGGTGATAAAGTCTGTCCTAGTGTCTACAGTTTGATTAGTTTAAGCAGTGGTCAGTAACAGTTTGAAAACATTAATCAGTAGAAAAAATTATCAAGCACCTGGGGAGGTTTGAGTTAATTCAGGAGAGCCATCACAGACCTGAAATGACTTCTTATGTTTGACGAATGTAAATGCATTGTTTGATGAAGTACAGAAGAAATAAAAGGAATAAGAGAAATAAAAAAGACAACATGGCTTTATGCGTAGGAATTTTAGTGGGTCTGGGTGGGTTGCTCTTCGGAGGGTCGGTGTGGACTTGTTGGGCTGAAGGGCCTGTTTCCAGACTGTAAATAATCTAATCTGATCTAAAAATAAGGGCGGCACGGTGGCATAGTGGTTAGCACTGCTGCCTCACAACGCCAGAGACCTGGGTTCAATTCCCACCTCGGGCGACTGTGTGGAGTTTCTCCCCTAGTCTGCATGGGTTTCTCGGGTTTCCTCTGGGTGCTTCAGTTTCCTCCCACAGTCCAAAAATGTGCAGGTTAGGTGAATTGGCCATGCTAAATTGCCCGTAGTGTTGTGTATAGGGGAATGGGTTTGGGTGGGTTGCGCTTCGGCGGGTCAGTGTGGACTTGTTGGGCCGAAGGACCTGCTTCCACACTGTAAGTAATCTAATCTAAATATCATGTCTCACAACCTTGATTAAGTTTTTTGAAGAAGTAACAAAGAGGATTGATGAGGGCAGAACGGTGGACGTGATCTATATGGATTTCAGTAAGGCGTTCGACAAGGTTCACCATGGGAGACTGATTAGAAAGGTTAGATCTCATGGAATACTGGGAAAACTAGCCATTTGTATACAGAACTGGCTCAAAGGTAGAAGAGAGGTTGGTTGTTAGTAAATACATAATCTTGCTGTTGTATGCAATATCTCTGTTTATAAAGACTAAGAATCTTTACGCCTTTCTTACCACCTTCTAAGCCTGTCCTCCTTCTTTAGCAATCTAAGAACTTAATGCGCTCAGATCTGTCCGATCCTCTACCCCCTTTAGACCTGCATTCTTTGTTTTCCATTGCCTTCCCGTGTTTTTCCTACCAAAATATATGACTTCACATTTCTCTGAATTAAATTTCATCTACCACGTATCTGTCTATTTCATTATCATCTATCCTTATCAACCTTCAAGCTTAGCCTAAGTAGTCAGCTTCTCGTTATAAATTTATAGTTCATTTCGTATCTGAACTGCCTTCCCTTTCACCAGTGACTTTGGCATTTCTCTTGGTGAAGTCAGTTGTGGAAGTAGTCATTTAGTTCTTAGCCATGCTTTCTGCTTTTTTGATCCCAAATCTATTCCATTCTTCTGACCCTTTTAATATTCATGTGACTATAGTTGATTTTTGGATTTCCTTTTATAGTCAATACCAGTCTCTTCTGTAACTCTCTGTTTGCCTCACTTACATCCTTTTCTGATTTTGCTGTGAACTTTCCAAATCCTTCCTGGCTTTCACTTATATTGTGAACTGACCATCTGACAGATACTCCTTTTCCTGCTTCATTTTACTCTAAACCCAAAGTCATCCAGTGTGCTCTGGTTTTGTTTTCCCTTCTTTTCCTATTTGTGCATTGTCTCTCAAACTATCTCCTCTTTTAAAGACAAACAATTGATGACAGTTCTGCCTGCTAATCTTTGATTGTACTTTACCTTGGACAGACTTGTTCTTGTTCCACTGAACTTGAAAGTGGACATGTTTGTGGAACCACCACATTTAGGTTTTTTTTAACTGATGTGTCAGTATTCACAACCGGATATGGAGGGACTGCAGAGCTCAAATTTAATCCGTATGTGGAATAACATAGTGCGATGTCGTATGTTGTTTGCATTATGGCCCTGTGTTGTAAATTCACTGGGTTGACAACTCTGTAGATTCATTATTGGACCGGTGTTGATAATCTAACATGATTGTGAAGGGCAGGATAAGTTGACTTTGCAGTGAAAGATTGTATTGGTATAGAATTGTGCTTCTGGTGCTCTGCAGTACCTTGTTGATTCCGAGCACTGAATCTGTCCTGTTAGACATGCTGGCGATTGTAACGAGGTCAGCCAGGTGGATCTCAGAATATGAGTTCCCTGATTGGACCAGGTGAACAGTTCCAATCAGAGAGCCCTGGCTGACAAGTATAAATGGGAGTGTCGTGTACGGTAGAGTTTGGGGTCTGGCCTTACCTCCCCTTTTCCCTGTAAATTGCTCTTCATTGTTAACTGTTTGTAATTTGTACTGGTTAATAAAATAAAAATAAACAGATTCAGAAAATAATAATAAACAGTAATGGTAGAGGTGGCCCTGAGGAAGCTTGCTCAATGTCAAGTACTGTCCACACGTAAATAAAGGGTGACTTGTTGATGGGATACTGGCCTCTGTGGGGTTATTTCAATGATAATGCACCTAAACAGGTTCTAAGTGATTTCTACTAGCCTATGTTATCCAAGACTAGTGCTTGATCCAAAATAATGAAGAAAAAGGTAAAGTTGGCATCATCCCAGAGGACCATATAGGCACTCTCTCATTGGAGGGAGATGACTTGTGGTCAGTTTAACCTGAGGGTCACCATGCATCAGGTGAGGGATGAGTTTAAGGCGGCAGGACCTTCATGGTAACCTCAGAATATACATTGCTAGAATGTCATAATCCACTTTGTATCTTTGTGGATGCTCTCAGAGCTGTCTACTTCTATCATTTTCTCTACTCATTTCAGACTTGCAGGTTTATCTACAGCTGCTTGATCTCTCCAACCACAATTTTCGTTGTGAGCTGATTTGCTTAGATTACAGCCAGAAACTGTTTAAGAAATATAATGAGTTGATACTTTTTCACTGTGTTTACATTTCTGAATCTACAGTTATATTACTCTTAAACATTTTGACTGCAAGACACATCAGAGGTTGGGAGGTCTGTGGCGAGTAACTCCCCTTTCAGCTTCAAACAAAACTGTTGCCCATCTCCAACACAAATCAGGAGAGTGATAAAATATTCTTAAATTTGCCTGGATATATGCAGTTCCAAAAAACTCAAGAAATTCAGTACCATCCAGCACAAAAAAGTTTATTGCTTGGCACCCATCCACCATCTTAAACATTCACTCCTTTCACCATCGTTCCACAGTGACTGCAGTGTGTGCCATATTACAAGATTGGCTGTAGCAACTCATCAAGACTTTTCAATTGCATGTTGCAAACTCATAACCTCCACCACCTCGAACAACAAGGGCAGTAGATGGATAGGAACACCACCATTTATAAGCCTTCCAAGCCACAAACCATCCTGACTTGTGAAAATTATTCTCTAACAGCACTGTGGTGTACCTACACTACATCACAGTTATGCAAGAAAGTGGCACACAGTCACTTTCACAAGAGCAGTCAGGGGCGTGTTATAACCTTGCCAATCATGACTGAATTTAGAAAATGAATATATAAAATGCAGACAAGGTGAAGCTAACAGTTAAACAATAATCTTTTTGGAGGCTAACTCTAACATTTTAAGCCCTCCCCGAGATCCAAGTTTGGTGGAGTAGGCATTTAATCAGATGAAAGGGTGACGGATGTTATCCTCTTGCCTCTGTCTCAATTAACATCAGAGCTCATAGACATGAAGCCTAATGGTATCACTTGCAATCTCCCCTGTTACCACACAGCGGTAAACACCTCTGCTAATTCAACCAAACACCTAGACTCATCTCATCTCATAATCTGTTAAAGTGTGAGTGACAGAGAACTCCTACATTCCACTATTTGAAGAAAAAAATCAATTTATTCTCTAACTCTAAAAGTGAACATTAAACAACAACTATTTACAACTCTAAGTCTCCTTTCTCCTAACTGCTTGTTATCTGCCTCCAACTCTATAACAATATACTCTTCCTATACACACCCCGACTAAAATTACCTCAACTTAATTTTCAAAACCCTACAGCGGCTGTCGTCTCTGGTGAATGTCGTCCTCTGACTGTAGATCTCCTTGTGTCGCCTTTGGTCTTTTGCTGCAAAGATGTTTCACATGAAAAGATACCTTTGATAGAGAATGTTTTGCTAACAGATACTCTGACAATGGCAGTTTGTCGCTCTGTCTGGCTAACTCTCAAAATCCCAGCTTCTTTATACCTCAAACATCTGGTGTTGACAAGACAGTAAAATTCAAATTTGGTTTAGTTTTAGTATCCTGGAGCATAGTTTAAACTGATTGGCTAAATTCGAACTGTTGTGAAAGCATAGCAACCAAAAGTCAGGTATTTGTTTCACAGCCAAATGTTACAGATTTTCAATTTTCTAGTACACTCTGAGACTGCTAGTCAGTCACATGATGTGTCCCTGCAAGCTTTCAGTGCAAAACAGCTTTCACTGAGCTTTCAACTATACAAAGTATAGTTCACACCTTCAATTCCATAGCACCCTGAATTCAAAAATCTCAGTGCTAAGCGAGGGGCATAGCATCATGTTTGGAGTAGCTGCTGAGACCCTGCTGCAAACATTCCTGAAGCGGGAGGCATCGTGGTCATGTTATTGGAATGGTAATCCATGTTAATGTTTTGGGGACATAGTTTCGAATCACTCGTGGCAAATGGTGAAATTTGAGTTCAATAGAAAAAATATGAAATTAATATTTTTAAAAACTGGTCTGATGGTAGCCATCCATCTATCTTAATTGCCATTTTAAAAAAAAGATTTACTAATGTGATTTAGGGAAAGAAATCTGCTGTTCGTCACATGTTCATTGACAAAAATCTGCAGATGCTGAAATCCAAAGTAGACAAGCAGAGGGCTGGAAGTACACATCTAGACAATAGCAGGAGGTGCAGAAGTTGAAGTTTCGGGTGTAACCCTTCTTCAGGACTGGCTTGCTGTTTTCTTTCAGCCTCCTGCCAGTCTTTACGTGTTCTGGCCGACATGTGACTCTTAACAATTTGCTTGAATCTTAATTACCCTTTGAAATGGTATGGAAAGCCAATCAGTTCTAAGTCAATGGAAGATAGGCAACAAATGCAGACCTTGACAACCCAAAAGTAAAACAAAATCTATTTCCCTTTTCCCTGCAACCCTCAACCTGCCATTACTCACCCATGGCCTCAGTGATACGAGGCCTTGATTGTTTGCATTCCTGGCATTTGCTGCTGCTTTCCCATTGGCTGGCCAGTTAAGTGCCTGATTAGAGAAAACTAGAGGTCTTAGCAGCTCTTAATATATGTGACCTTTGTTGCTTCCAGTAAATACCACCCTAAGAAATGAGCTTAATGTTTAATATCATGTCTGACAAACATACCATGGTAAGTGAAGAGCAAATAACAGTTGATTTAAAGAATGTAAAGAAGTACATTTTTCTCGTTCTAAAATGAAGTCTGCATTCTTTCACAGAGATAAAGACTACAGTGATATATCCAGCTACAGAGAAGCACATCAAGAAATATCTAAAGCAAGAGATGTACCTTATTAATGAAACAGCAGAAGACTACAAAACCATCACCGGTCCATACATTGAGTCCCAATCCTTTAGTATTCAGGTATTTTTCATTTCAGTTAATTTCTCCCTCTGCCTATTGCTTTTTTTTGAAGATACTGTCACAAGTGAATGTGCAGACAGGCTTGAATTCTGTCCTAGGTATCTCCCAAAACCATGGCTTATTAGGATATTTGGAGATATATAAAAACAACATTGAGATTGCCTCCCCTTTTATTAATTTTCCTGCTTTAAAACACCTCTCCTCAGTGTCATCACAAATGAGATCAAACTCAAAATAAAGCAAGAGGCTTAGATTTAGATTTAAAGTAATTGGTAAAATAGTTGGAGGAAATTTGAAGAGCAAAGTATTTTACCAGGTGTGGGTGTCAAAACTGGGAATGGTAGGGGCAGATACCTTCATTTTCTAAAAAAAAACTTTGGATATTCTTTTATGGCGTGGAATCTAAAGGGCTATGAACCAAGTGATGGAAAGTGGGATTAGTAACATTTTTTTTTCAGCTGGCACAGGCACATTGTAATTGGCTTCTTTCTATGCCATAAACTTTCAATGCTGATTTTTTTTTTCAGGCACCAACGGCTATTTACTCCCATCTGCCTGATCAAACAGATTCTTATACTATTAGTAACAGGATCAATAATAAGGGGACATAAGTTTAAGGTGAAAGGGAGAAGGTTTAGATGTGATTTATGGAATCATTTTGCCACCTCCGGGGTGGGGGAGTCTGGAATGAATTGCCTGGACAAGTAGCTGAGGCAGGAAACCTCAACCTTGAAAAAATGCTTGGATGAGCTCTTGAAATATTGTAATGTCATAAAATTTCAGTTGCTGGAAAGTGGGGCTATTGTAGATTTGTTGTTTTTTTTTGTCAGTGGGGTGGGGGGGCAGATGGATGGGTCAAAGGGCTTTTGCAATTTTATATTAATGCATTTTCCAAATCTGATAATAGTGATTCATATTTGCTAACACAAACCTATCTAATCCTTTGTGAACTCTTTTTCAGGTCAATCTATTACATATCATCATTTCTGTGTTTAACCGAGAATATTTTGCCAAAACTTCCTTTAACGTCATTCTTTATATGGAATGATTGCCCTTTGCTCCTGATGTTCACACAAAACATAATGTCTCTAAATGCATATTTTGCAAAATCTTAAATATTTTTATTAAATCATCCTTTAACTTATCTTCAGAGGAATATGTCCCAGGGTAGACCATTTGTTCTGAACTCTATGCTTCTTTCGTTCTGGAGTGAATCGAGTCGTACTTCATGTATGTTTTGTCCCATAAATGAATAGTTTTTAAATGAAGAGACAAAAATTACACAGTACTCCTAAATATCTCACTGAGGCCAGATATAACCTCAGAATTATATCTCAACATATAAATTATGTCCCTACTTAAAGATCCCAACATTCTGTCTGTAGTTAAGGTATGATTGAAATACATATTTAAGATTTGAGCCTATCATTAAACATGGATTAGGAGACGGTGATCTGCCAAATATGGACTTGAGGAATAGTAGACACAGCCAGATGCATAATCCAGAGGCCTGGCTAGTACTAGGAAAATGAGCTTAAATCCTTCCACAGTAGCTTATTGCATTTTCCAAATTCAGGTACTAAATAGGATCATAAGAATTATACAGCACAGAAACAGACCCTTCAGCCCAACTCATCTGCATTGACCAGATTTTGTAAACTAAACTAGCCCCATTTGCCAGTATTTGGCCCATATCCCTCTAAACCCTTTCTCTCATATATACCCATCCAGATGCCTTTTAAATGTTATAATTGTACCTATCATCACTACTTTTCCTCTGGCAGTTCATTCTGTAAATGTACCACCCTATGTGTGAAAAAGTTATCCCTCAGGTCCCTTTTAAATCTTTCCACTCTCACTTTAAACATATGTCCAGCAGTTTTGGACTCCCCTATCCTGGGGAAAAGACCTTGAGTATTCACCCTATCCATGCCCCTATGATTTTATTAACATCTGTAAGATCACTCCTCAGCCTCTGATGCTCCAGGGAGAAAAGCCCCAAGCTATTCATCCTCTCCCTGTAACTCAAACCTTCTCGTCCCAGCAAAATCCTTGTAAATCTTTTCAGCACCCTCTCACATTTCACACCATCCTTCCTGTGAAAATGTGACCAGAATTATATGTAGTATACCAAAGGTAGCCTCACCAATGTACTATACAGTCACAACATGACATCCCAACTCTTGTACTCAGTACACTGATCAATTAAGGCAAAGGTGCAAATGCCTTCTTCATCACCTAGTCCACCTGCACCTCAGCCGACTACACGGACATTGTGGAAATTGTGATAATACGATAAACTTCCTGTATTTAATGTATATGATTTTTTTTTGCCCGTTTATCGAGAATGCTGGGTCATTAGGTGCAGGTTAAAACTAAGCCTTCTGAATTAGAGGCCAATGAAGGTAAAGTTAGATAAGTCACCTGATGGCTTGCATTCTAGGATCCTAAATGGAGTAGTTTTAGTGATAGTGGATACATTAGTTGTATTTTTTGACTCCCAACTTGTTTAACCTTTGCTCATAAAATAATCCGTCTATATCAGGGATTACCCGAGTAAACCTTTTCTGAACTGTCTACAATGCAGCGATATATTTCCCTGAAAAAGAGGACATAAACTGCTCTTAGAATCCCAGATTTGGTCTCACCAGCATCTTGTATAGTTGTGGAAAGACTTCCCTTGTCTTATGCTCCAACTTCCTTGAAACAAGAGTCAATATTGCATTAGCTTTCCTGATAATGTGCTGTACTTGTTGTGTCATGTAGCACGGAAGTAGACTCTTTGGTCCACTGAGTCCATGCTGAACATAAACATAAGCTAGTCCCGCCTGCCTGTTCCTAGCCCATATCCCTCAAAACCTTTCGTATTCATGTACTTATCCAAATGTCTTTTAAACATTGTGATTATACTCACATCCACCACTTCCTCAGAAAGTTTATTGCACACATGAACCACCATCTGTGTAAAGAAAAATTGCCGTTATTGTCTTTTTAAAATCTCTCTCCTCTCACTTTTGAAAATGCGCCCCCTAGTTTTGAAATCCCCCATCCTAGGGAAAACAAAACAGCTACCATTAACTCTATCTAAGCCCCTCATTACTTTATAAATTTCTATGTGGTCATCTCTTAAACTCATAGACTGCAGTGAAAAATGTCCCAGCCTATCCAGTCTTTCTTTTTAATAACTCAAACCTTCTATACTCCGCAACATTCTGGTAAACATTCTGCCTCACAGTGCCTGAGACCCAGGTTCAATTCCCACCTTGAGCAACTGTGTGTGTGGAATTTGCACACATGTCTGCGTAGGTTTCCTCCGGTTGCTCTGGTTTCCTCCCACAGTCTAAAAATGTGCAACTTAGGTGAGTTGGCCATGCTAAATTGCCCATAGTGTTAGGTGATGGGGTAAATGTAGGGGAATGGGTCTGGGTGGGTTGCTCTTCGGAGGGTCGGTGTGGACTTGTTGGGCCAAAGACCCTGTTCCCACACTGTAATCTAATCTCTTATGAATCCTCTCCAGTTTAATTGTGTGTTAGCAGTCTGTGTTTCATGTACAAGTACTGCCAGGTCCCTTTGTGTTGCAGCTTTCTCCAATTCTCTCCATTTAATTAATATTCTATTCTTTTGTTCTCCCTTTAAAATGAACAACTTCACATTTTCCTACATTATACTCCATTACCTTTGTCCACTCTCTCTAATTCAGTCACATCCTTCCTTTATGACACCCTTCATCAGAGCTAGATGCAGTATTCTTCCTGGACCTAATTAGTGGTTTAAACAACAGCCAGCATTATCCCATGACTTTTGTTCTTACTTTGGTTGTTAAGGTAAACCTCAATTTCCTTAAGTGAAACATTAAAGGCTAATGTCTTAGCCTTAATTTCAAATTCCACAACCTTACCATTGATTCTGTTATCCACCCAGTCATTATATCAGGTCAAAACAGATTATTTGAAAGCTTTTAAACTTATTGAACACGGAGTTGAATTTCTATATGCACATGTCTCCCACTATAAAGACTGGAATTCCCTTCACGACTCGCTCTGTCTTTGAGCTAAAACCTTTCTTATCGCCACGTCATTGGAATATTTTAATTGGCCCTCCTCATCTCATTCTTCCATGTTCAGTTATTTTTCATTTTGGTTTTGTGGAGCACCTAGGGATTTTTTTTTTCTGTACTAAGTGTGAGATAAATGCAAATTGTTAGTGTGCAAGATCATGTTTCACAGCAACCCAACAGTCACCATTACTGAGTCCTTAATTTTAGATACATTTTATGTTCCAGAATGTTTGGAGTTAGCTGTGTTTAAGTTTGCTAGCTGCTGTGATGGGATTGAAGTCAAATCCCCAAATGTTAGCACTGAGTGTCACTGAGACACTGGTCAAGAAACATAACCACTACCTATGATAGATTGAATGCATGTTGTAGGTGTGCTGCATTTACATGTTGGATATGTTTTGTTGAAGTTACTGATTAAATGTCCAAGCTTTGGAACTGAATCTTACTATAGTTCAGATTAGCACCTGGCAGAGACTAAAAGCCTTCAGAACGTTGACTGTAAATGATTTCCAGTGCTGGTCTATCACATGCTGATAATGTTTTGGCAGCTTCACCTAATAACAAAAATATATATTCTGTCATCTGCCTCCCCCATAATTTTCTTTCCAGGTACCAGGTGAAGGTTTTAATGTAGACCGACACAATAGCAGTGGCATCAGCATCGTTCCACGGCTTTTCATAAGCAACGATTCTTTCCCATTCACAAACAAAAATAAACGAAGGATTGCAAATGCTGGTAATCAGAAGCAAAAATTAAAATTGCTTGAAGAACTCAGCAGGTGTAGCGATATCTGTGGGGAGAAAGCAGAGTTAATGTTTGGGTCTAGTGATCATTCTTCACTTTTGAAGAAGGGTCACTGGACCCAAAATATTAGCTTAGTTTTCTCTCCGCAGACACTTTCCTATAGTTTCCTTGCCTCTGAGTACTGCCAGGTGACTAAATCGGAAAGATTGTTCTCAGGGTGTGGTTGATGTAGAGAAGCCTTCAAGGTGCCTAACTCAATGAAAAAAACAGTAGGATATCTGTCCATCAGGTTTATATGTGACTTAAGGGGGAGTTTAGTGATGATAAAGTTCATCCCAACACCGGGAGCTATTTTCGACAAAAACATTGCAGCCAATGGATGTGGGCTCCATTGACAAGGATCCTGGTCCGGAAGGTTGTCCTGGGTAGTGTTCAGTGCTTTTGAGGGACCTATGTGTTTACAGCTACTGCAGTCATCCAGAGAAGGAGCTGACATTCCCTGACAACTGTGTGGACTTCTAACTGATGGAGAAACTTCATGCCTTTCAATCACAAAATTGATATGGTTTGTTCACTTAAGGTTTAAGGAAGTTGTGTGGGAACCTGGTGATAAAGGTGTTGCTATCCGATAGGGTGAGATGTATCAGTCATTTCCTGTCAGATATGATTGCCTGATACTTGCATTGCTTGTTTTTTTATCACCTTAAGTCTGGATGTTGTCCAACACTTGTTTTAGATTGCAGTGGGACACCTCATTATCGGAGGGTTTAAAATTGGAGCTGAACATGGTGAAGTTGTTAATGATCAAACCCTCTCAAATCTTATGATGATGGGTAAGATCTAATGCAGCTGAAGGTGATTCATCACAGCTATTGTCCTTATGTTGCATAAGGTAACCTCTATTGACCATGCTAACTTCATTTTGTGTCAAGTGTTAATGTAGCCAATTTCCTTCTAACCCTTGTTGACCTTGGTTTTGGTCCAGCTCCTGAGGGCCATGCTCTCAATGTCATGCTGCCTTGACAGGCCATGGGCAATGCTCACACCTCTTCTCTTGCATCATCCTCTTATATTAAAGGGAAACAGCTATCCATCTTGATTCGATATTTACTTAAAGTCTACGCACACTCATTTTTTGGGGAAAAGGATGTGTTGTTGGATTGTCAATATGAGTGAGAATCATTGCAGAATACTCAATGACAGCCTTGGCAGTTCAGGGATTGAAGCTCTGACCTTCCTGCTCTGGAAAGCATTTGCTATTTTTGGAAATGAAGAAGCTAATTTTAAACCAAATTTATTGTGTTTGAAAGAGGATGAAGATCATTATCATTGTGCAATTATTTTAAAAAGTGAAGTATTAATGATTGCACAGTAGTATCAAAATCATTATTAGAATCAGGCTCATAGCACAGTTACAGCATAGATGAACATTATTAGTGCTTCTCCACTTTTTGGCTAAGATCCAGTCAGTATTTTCTTATCAGTGTAATGTCTGATACATCCCTTAATTGGGGATCATATTAAATTGATTTTTGGAACAGGGACATGGTTAGGAGGCTTCAGAAGACCCTGTTCTGAAGAAGGGTCATAGATCTCAAAACATTAACAGTTTTCTCTCTACGTTTCTCTCTGAGTTTCTCCAGCAATTTCTGTTTTTGTTTGTTTCAAATCTCCAGCATCTGCATTTAATTTTAAGAAAATGTTTCTACTAGTTTTGTGTTTCTAGTCCTCAAGGGGCATCAAATAAAGAATGATCTGGTGAAGAGTGGCACACATGTGACCTGGGAGTCTGTCTGGTGTTAAATGCAATTGAGATCCATTAGTTGAGCACGCTTCACCGTTTCCGACTTCCCTCCATTAAGAATACTCAGGTGATCCAAAAACCCATGAACCAAAGGAACTGATGTTCCGTTTAAGTTTTAAAATGCTGATATGTGCAAAATGGCTTGCTTGTGAAGTGCATGAATTGAAGAGCAATTGCAGATGCACCAAATGGCTCCCTCCTGCATATGCAACAGATATTGCACGTGCAGTTCATTTTGCATTGTAGTAAATAAAAGGTCAGCACCCTAATTTTGATCGTAGATTACTTGGTGATTGTGACAGTTTGGATTCAAAACCAATTTGAAGAGCAAAGATCTCTTTCACTTGGTTTATTCTCTGGAGATAGATGTGGTTAAGTAAATGTTTTTTAGTCAAAAACAAGCTACAGTTCCCTTCTTCCCCTCCCGTGTCATAACATCCAATTATTTCTTAATCATTCAGGGGTTTTCCTAGCATGGTAATGTATAATGGTTTCTGTTTATCTTTTTCAGGTTTTCTGAGCTCGCCTTTATTGATTTATGTGCTTTCTTTCAGTGGGTGTATAACATTCTGGAAAAGAAGGCAGAAGCTGACCATATAATTTATGAAAATCCAGATCCACAAGATGGTTTTCTCCTGATTCCAGACTTAAAATGGAATCAGAAGCAGGTAAGATTGTGTATGAGGAGTCCGTTTGTTCCTTCTAGAATGCGTGAACTGGCAAGGCCACATTCATTGTCCAGCCCTAGTTACCATGAACAGGTGAGAGTCATCTTCCTGAATCACTTTCGTTCTTGTGGAGAGGACTATTCACTTTTACATGGAGAAGTCCTGAACCTGCAGCAAAGAAGTAACTTGAATTTAAAATCTCATGAGAATGATATGAGTTGGAGAAATGGATAAGGTATCACTCTAACTTTGCTGCATTTGTTGTTCCCAACAACAGTCAGCAAAGCTGAAAGTTCTGTTGAAGTTTTTTTTATGTAAACTACAAATATTCAGGGGTTTATGCAGAAAAACGTTTGTATCTTATCCTGGGCCCAGATGTTGCTGGCTGCCTTCTGAAATACCACTGCAATGATCCGTGTGCTGGGAATAACTTCTGTTGGAGATGTATTGGTAGTGTCACTGTTGATCCAGAAGCCCAGGCTAATGTTTTAGAAACATGTATTACATGGCAGATGGTGGAATTTGAATTTAGTAAACACTTGGAATTAAAACCTGACCTAATGGTGACCAGACATGTACTTTTGTTTGTTATAAAAACTCATCTGTTTCACTGATGTCCTTTAGGGAAGGAAATCTGCCTCCATGTAGTTCCAGTCCCACAGAAATCTGGTTGACTCTTAGCTGCCCTCTGAACAATTAGAAAATAGGCAATAAATGCCAACCTAAAGAGTGTCACTCATATCCAGCGAATAAAAGCAGTTTTTGTGTAAAGTACCTTTAAAAGCAAAGTGGACTGCAGAGTATTTTGAAAGAGGGTTTCATGATATGATGTTATTAGATTCCAAAAAATGCTTATGTGATCTGGGAAATGTTGTTGTGGAAATGAACAGCTCAGAAGCAAAGGTTAAGTACAAGGCCAACGATAGTGGTATAGGATCAGCCTGCTGGGTAGTCCAGAAGACTAGTAATTTGTGAAAGGAGAAAGGCTTTACAACCAGAGGACTCCACAGGCACACTTGTAGAAGCAGGAAGAAAAACTTTGCCAATTTCCTCTGGGAAAGCTGAGTTCCATCCAGCTTAATGTTGGGGATTGGAATTGAAAGAAGATGGTGATGTCAAAGGCCACTGACTGAAGGAAAAGAATGGATAGTTTGCCATTACCGAGTCATATAGAATGTCATTTATGTCTTTAATAAGAGCCTTCTAGTTATAGCATGGATGGAGACTGACTTGGGAAAAGCACATTCAAGGACCTTAGTGAAGAAAGAGGGTTTGGAAATAGGCTATTGTTTAGATTTCAGAGGTGTCAAGAGGAGATTTACTAAAATGTTACTTGAGCTGAACTGTTTTATTTATGAAGAGAGATTGGAGAAAGGAGATTGAGGGGGCGACGTGATTGAGACGTATAAAATTATAAATAGACAGAATAGATAGGAAAGGAACTTTCTCCTTGATGGAGAGATCAATGATTGGGGCATAGATTTAGTATACAGACCAGGAGGTTTAGATGGATATAGGGAAAAAAGTATGTCACCCAGAGAAAAATGGAAATCTGGAATTCTGTCACTTGAAGATTGGTAGGGGCAGAAACCCTGTTAACATTTAAGTATTTAGGTGTGCACTTGGAATGTGCACAAAGCTATTGGCCATGTGCTGGCAAATGAGATTAGAATAGTTCTGTTCTTGATTTAAATGGGTTGAAGCGCTTTTGTCTGTGCTACAGTCTCCTATGACTAAAAGTGAGTTTTTTGAGGAGTGGATGATGATGAAAGGTTTCAAGAAAAGAGCAACAATACTTGAGAACTATTAACAATATTGAGGTTTATAGGGTCAGAAATGGAAATTAAGTGGTCAGTGGCGAACTCAGTGAGTCTAGCGTTGAGAAACAGGAAGTTGGTGTCATGGACAAATGAATTTGTACAGGAAGTCAGCACGATAGGAGAGAAGCTGGAGAAGAATGCATTTTCAGGGCCAGTGGGGTGAATATTAAAGAAAGTTTAGCCCACTCATATAGAAGAGAGCTCTCAATGTCAGTGATCGAGCTTCAGGAGATCATTGTACTTCCTGTTGAAGGTGAGGGGATGGGACAGAAGTTTGAAGATGTCAGCTTGCAGATGATAGTAAGGAAATACAGCCAAGGATTATCGCTGCATTCCAGGGTGACAATGATCAGTTTTTATGGAGAACCTGTTAGTGATGAGTAACTAAACTAATTGTCTGCCATACATGTTATGAAATCCATTCACCAATTCTGTTGTGTACTGTAGGTGGATGACCTGTACCTGATTGCAATTTGCCAACGGCGTGGGCTGAAGTCACTGCGGGACCTAACAGGAGAACACCTGTCAATGTTGCAGAATATATTGCAGGAAGGACAGGTGAGTGTGAAAGTGTCTGAGGCTGAACCAGATCATTCATTATCTTGTTGTTATATTTGATCATGGGATGGACCTTCTTCAATCATTCGTACAGTCTCTGACACCAGCTGTTTCTACCCCAGTAACATCACCCAACTCCAACCCTGCCTCAGCTTACATATTGCTGAAACCCTCATCCATGCCTTTGATACTTCAAGATATAATCATTCCAATTTGCCACTGACTGGTTTCCCACATGTGATGCTCTACAAACATGACGTAATTGAAAACTCGACTGCCTGTGTTTTAACTTGCATCAACCCTGTCACCAACCCTCTCTGTGCTTGCTGAACATTGGTTCCTAGATAAGCAACATCTTGATTTCACAATTCTCAGCATTGTTTTCCAATGGCTATCTAATATTGACCTTGCTTCTTCCTCGGTCTGTATTCACCTCGAGCCTTCTGCCCAATTGAGCATTCACAATTTTACTCCCTACATCACTGGTGGCTGTGGCTTCAGCTTTATTTGGAGGCAACAGCCTAGTGGTGTTATTGCTGCACTGTTAATCCAGAGAACCAGGTAATGTTCCGGGGACCCAGGTTTGAATCCTGCCACAGCAGAGGGAGGAATTTGAATTCAATAAAATGTGGAATTACGATTCTAACGATGACCATGAAACCATTATCAATTGTGGGGGGAAAAAAACCCATCTGGTTCACTAATGTCCTTTAGGGAAGGAAATCTGTGCCATCCTCACCTGGTCTGGACTACATATGACTTCAGACCCACAGCAATGCAGTTGGCCTAGCCAGTGATACCCTCATCCCATGAATGAATTTTTAAAAATACCCTAATGGAAAATTTTCTCCTTAGAAAATTTTCCTTAGAAACTCAAAGAGAGTTTGCCTCTCTTCCTTATTTTCCTCCTTTAAGTTTTTCCTTCACCCCTTTCTCCGTGACGAACCTGTCTTCATTGCCTGACACTTCTGAAACATTTTATTATGGTGAAGGTACTATAAATGAGAGAGGATTGACTGCTCAATTTTGCTTTCTTCAGGAAACAAAGAAGGCTGAGGGGTGACTTAGTAAGTTATACAATTATTTTAATAAGATGGAAAAGAGTGTCACTTATTGGCCTTGAACATAAGAATATATATATATAAAAAGAAACCTGTTCACCCAGTTAGTTGTTGAAGTGAATAGTGTAGATTAATTTCAAGAAAAGCTGCACAGCATTTGAAGGACAAGGGAGCAGAGAGCTACAGTTGTGGATTTATTAAAGAGGATGAACCTGGAGTAGAACCTGGAGTAGAACATGGATTGATTGGGCTGAATGGACTATTTCTGTGTTATATATCCTGCGTAATTCATGTTGTTGTCTGATCAATGTATGGCTGATGCTGTTAGCATTTATCAGCCAGCTTTCAGCTTGCAGCTGGCTACATGAGATCCATGTAGAGAATTAAACTACTGAGGTTTACAGTTCAGACAAAGTCATTATGCATGTTATGCCCGTGACAGCTGTGGGTTAGAGCAGTCCAAAAACTGATCCCACTGTCCATGCTGTCAACACGCTCCTTTATATTGTATTCAATTTCTGGTAATTTTGCTCTGGCTCATGCTCAGCCAGTTTTGGAAAAGCAGCCAAAATCCACTGTTCCTTTCTCCTCTTTAACGGTCGTTGTGGCTTAATCTTGTGAATGGGTCATGTCTGTAAATGTTACTGAGGGGATAAGTTAACCCTGTCCCTGAGGAATTGACTCACGTATGTGTGACCATATTTTACACCAACTCCGAAAAATATACTTGCTGCAGTTTGTGGGCAGTATGGTGGCTGAGTGTTTAGCATTGCTATCTCACAGTGCCAGGGAGCTAGATTTGAAGCCACCTCAGGCGGAGTGGTGTGGAGTTTGCACATTCTCTCTCTGTCTGCAAGGGTTTCCTCCTGTTGCTGTAGTTTCCTTCCAAAGTCCAAAAATGTATATATTAGATGGATTGATTGGCCATGCTAAGTTGCCCAGTATGTCAAGGGATGTGTAGGTTAGGTGGCTTAGCAATGGGAAATTTAGGACTACAGGGATAGAGTAGAGAAATGGGTCTGGGTGTGCTGCTGTTGGAGGATTGGTATGGCTTTGATGGGCCAAATGGCCTGCTTCCATACTGGAGCTTCTATGATTGAAAAGCCGATTGAATGATCCAGGGAGACTAGCTACAATCATTTTTGAGCTAAAAGCAAAGTTTTTGTTTTGATTTTTAAGATGATTAAATTAATTTGAGAGCGTTAGGCCGCAGTGCTGCTGGCTGAAAAAGAAGTCAGGCATACCCTGAAAGCGAGGCATTAGGATTTTAGAAGCCTAAGTTTCTAACTATACGGAAATTACCAAGAAGGATGCCTGATGGGCATTTACCAGATATTTGGAATTGTCAATAAAGAACCCCTGATTATGAGTTAGATTTGGAGGCTTCAGAGAGTGCTGAATCCCTTAGCTGAATAGTTAGCCATGGAAGGTTAGAGGAATAACCTACTGTAATCCTTGGTTACTAGAAAACTGAGACCCTGACCTGCAATCACTCACACCGATCTCCCACTGTCCCACAACACCTACATGACTTCATGCCACAGCCAATCCCCCATTACTCAATCAAACCGCCCCAACCCTTCCTCCTGTACAGTATCCAAAAGCTGACCCCGAGCAAGTCCAACCAGACACGTTGACGCAGTGTACACTTCAAGCCAACTCTGATTCATCTGTGGCTCCACCTTTTAGCGAAATGTGGAGGATTTGAAATGAAAATGAAGTGTATTGCAGGTTTTTCTATTCTGCGAAGCATGAACACTAATGAAATTGTCATAGTCACACAATGAGGATGCGAAATGAGAGTGCTAACACGTAGAATAGCTGAGATCATTTTCTCCCCACGGTTTACCATTTCAAAGTTCTTCAAATTACGTTGGGCCATTAGAACGAGACAGTTGTAAATTGAAGAGTAAGAAGTAACTTCTCGTCGATTAGGAAAAGGGCAGCTCTGGGAATTAATGTTAAACATATTAATTAAATACTAAACAGCTATGTCAAATCAAGCATGGGGGCCCCGCACCTGCTTCTGTGCTGTAAGGTTTTGACATTCTGGATGTAAGTTTGCTCACTGAACTGGAAGAGTCATTTTTGGATATTTTGTCACCATACTGGGTAACATCATCAGAGAGCCTCCAGTGAAGCATTGGTTTTGTGTCCCGCTTTCTATTTATATGTTTATGTTTTCTTGGGGTGGTGATGTCATTTCCTGTGTTAGTGATGTCATGTCCTGTTCTTTTTCTCTGAGGGTACTGGATGGCATCCAAATCAATATGTTTGTTGATGGAATGCTTTTAGGAATTCTCGTGTGTGTCTCTGTTTGGCTTGTCCTAGGACGGATGTGTTGTCAGTCAAAGTGGCCTCCTTCCTCATCTGTATGTAAAGATACTAGTGATAGTGCATCATGTCTTTTTGTGACTAGTTGATGTCCATGTATCCTGGTGGATAGTTTTCTACCTGTTTGATCAATGTAATGTTTGGTACAGTTGTTGTAAGGTATTTTGTAAATGACATTCATTTTGTTGTTGTCTATATAGGATCTTTTAAGTTCATTAGCTGCTGTTTTAGTGCCTTGGTGGGTTTGTGGGCTGCCATGATGCCAAGTGGTCTGAGTAATCTGGTAGTCGTTTCTGAGATGTCTTTGATGTAGGAGAGAGTGCTACGGTTTCTGGACATGTTTTGTCTGCTTGTTTAGGTTTGTTGCTGAGAAATCGGTGGACTGTATTCATTGGGTACCCATATTTTTTGAATACACTGTATAGGTGACTTTCCTCTGCACTTTGTAGTTCCTCTGTGCTGCAGTGTGTGGTGGCTCATTGAAATAATGTTCTAATGCAGCTTCCTTTGTGGGTGTTGGGTTGATTGCTTCTGTAGTTCAGTATTTGGTCCGTATGTGTTGTTTTCCTGTAGATGCTGTTTTGGTGTTCCCCATTGACTGGTCAATTCCCAAATCAATGGGGAACTTTAAACCACCGTCTACAGAAAAAAAAACAATACATATGGACCAAATACTGAACTACAGAAGCAATCAACCCAACACCCACAAACAAAGCTGCATCAAAACATTATTTCAACCAGTCACCACATACTGCAATGCAGAGTAAAATCACCTACACAACATATTCAAAATGAATGGGTACCAAATGAACACAGTTCACTGATTTCTCAGCAAGAAACCCAAGCCACTCTCCCCTACATCAAAGACATCTCGGAAATGACTGCCAGGCTATTCGGACCCCTTGGCATCATGGTAACCCACAAACCCACCAATACACTAAACAGCAGCTAATGAACTTAAAAGACCCCATACAGATAACAACAAAACAGACGTCATTTATGAAACATCTTTCAAGAACTGTATCAAACACTACATTGGACAAACCAGCAGAAAACTGGCCACCTGGATACATGGACATCAACTGGCCACAAAAAGACATGACCCACTCTCACTAGTATCCTTACATACAGATGAGGAAAGACACCACTTTGACTGGGACAACACATCCATCTTAGGCCAAGCCAAGCAGAGACATGCACGAGAATTCCAAGCATGGCAATCCAACTGGAACTCTTATCAACAATCACATTGATTTGGATGCCTTCTACCAGCCTCTGAGAAAAAGAACAGATGATGGCATCGCCAATACAGGAAATGACATCACCAACCCAGGAAATGGCATCACGAACCCAAGAAAACCTGAACACATAAATAGAAAGTAGGACATAACACCAGTGCTTCACCACGAATGTGGTGACAAATGTCTGAAAATGAACCTTCCAACTCACCAATCAAACTTACATCTAGAACCTCAATCTGAGCTACAAATCTTCTCAAAACTCAATTTTGACTTTCTTTAGGGGAGAAATCTGGCACCCTTACCCAATCCAAACTATGTGTAAGTCTGAATCAGCTCCCAGTATCCCCGGACTGCCCGGTTCTACCTCCTTCCCAAGATCCACAAGCCTGACCATCCTGGCCAACCCATTGTCTCAACATGCTCCTGCCCCACTAACTCATCTCTACCTACCTCGACACTGTCCTGTCCCCGCCGAGTCCAGGAACTCCCCACATATATTCGAGACACCATCCACGCCCTCCACCTCCTCCAAGACTTCCGTTTCCCCGGCCCACAACGCCTCATCTTCACCATGGATATCCAATCCCTCTACACCTCCGTCCGCCATCCAAGCCCTCCGTTTTTCCTCTCCAGATGTCCCCAACAGTACCGTTCCACCGACACTCTCATTCGTTTGGCCGAACTGGTCCTCACCCGTAACAATTTCTCCTTTGAATCCTCCCATTTCCTCCAGACCAAAGGGGTAGCCATGGGCACACATATGGGCCCCAGCTATGCCTGTCTCTTTGTTGGCTACATAGAACAGTTGATCTTCCGTAATTACACCGGCACCACTCCCCACCTCTTCCTCCGCTACATTGATGACTGCATTGGCGCCACCTCGTGCTCTTCTTCACCAACACATTCCACCCTGACCTTAAATTTACGTGGACCATCTCTGACACCTCCCTCCCCTTCCTGGACCTCTCCATCACCATTAATGACGACCGACTTGACACTGACATTTTTTACAAACCCACCGACTCCCACAGCTACCTGGATTACACGTCTTCCCACCCTATCTCTTGCAAAAATGCCATCCCGTATTCCCAATTTCTCCGTCTCCACCATATCTGCTCCCAGGAGGACCAGTTCCACCATAGAACACACCAGATGGCCTCCTTCTTTAGAGACCACAGTATCCCTTCCCACATGGTTAAAGATGCCCTCCAACGCATCTCGTCCACATCCCGCACTTCCCCTCTCAGACTGCACCCCTCCAACCGTAACAAGGACAGAATGCCCCTGGTGCTCAGCTTCCACCCTACAAACCTTCGCATAAACCAAATCATCTGCCGACATTTCAGCCACCCCCAAAAAGACCCCACCACCAGGGATATATTTCCCTCCCCACCCTTTCCACCTTCCGCAAAGACCGTTCCCTCCGTGACTACCTGGTCAGGTCCACGCCCCCCTACGACCCACCCTCCCATCCTGGCACCTTCCCCTGCCACCGCAGGAATTGCAAAACCTGCGCCCACACCTCCTCCCTCACCTCTATCCAAGGCCCTAAAGAGGCCTTCCACATCCATCAAAGTTTTACCTGCACATCCACCAATATCATTTATTGTATCCGTTGCTCCTGATGCGGTCTCCTCTACATTGGGGAGACTGGGCGCCTCCTAGCAGAGCGCTTTAGGGAACATCTCCGAGATACCCGCACCAATCAACCAGACCACCCCGTGGCCCAACATTTCAACTCCACCTCCCACTCTGGCGAGGACATGGAGGTCCTGGGCCTCCTTCACCGCCGCTCCCTCACCAGCAGACGCCTGGAGGAAGAACGCCTCATCTTCCGCCTCGGAACACTTCAACCCCAGGGCGTCAATGTGGACTTCAACAGCTTCCTCATTTCCCCTTCCCCCACCTCATCCTAGTTTCAAACTTCCAGCTCAGCACTGTCCCCATGACTTCTCCGGACTTGTCCGACCTGCCTAGCTCCTTTTCCACCTATCCACTCCACCCTCTCCTCCCTGACCTATCACCTTCATCTCCTCCCCCACTCACCTATTGTACTCTATGCTACTCTCTCCCTACCCCACCCTCCTCTAGCTTATCTCTCCATGCTTCAGGCTCACTGCCTTTATTCCTGATGAAGGGCTTTTGCCTGAAACGTCGATTTCGCTGCTCGTTGGATGCTGCCTGAACTGCTGTGCTCTTCCAGCACCACTGATCCAGAATCTGGTTTCCAGCATCTGCAGTCATTGTTTTTACCTCCCAGTATCGTGGTTAACTTCTAGGTTTTCTCTAAAATGGCCGTTTAGTTTATTTGGAAATTAAGGATGGGCAGCAATGCTGGCCTTGCCAGTGATGTCCGCATCCCATTAAAAAAAAAACAAATTTGGATAATCTAACCTTACATACCAAGGTATCTTTAAGAAATCAGTTCTATAACTCTGATTTTTTTTGATCCTCCAGGTTGCCATCTCCAAGCGTTATAATATTCCCGGAAGCCAGCTGAGGATTTACTTTCATTATCAGCCCTCCTACTATCACCTTCACATTCACTTCACTGCTGTTAGCTATGATGCTCCAGGAACCATGGTGGAACGTGCGCATCTACTTTCCAGTGTCATAGAGAACCTACAAACCGACCCAGAGTACTATCAGAAGCGAACTTTAACTTTTGCCTTGAAGGCTGATGACCCACTTCTACAACGGTTCAAAGAGGCTGGAAGGATGTAGCAGAGAGATTACTTGTTCACACACTATCCTTTGAACAGTATCAGCCTAGAATCTATCCTTCACTTTCACTTGCATTCTCACACATGCACGTACACGTACACACGTTGAGCTGAGTTACACAGCTTTCGAAGCATCAACACTAGAGACAGAAAGCTCTTTCAGTGAACAGACAGTCAGTCTGACCTCCATTCATTCAGAACACAGATCTTCAAAAGGTTCAATTTTAACAAAATGAATGTTGTTGCTATGGCATTAAAATGTTCCTTGCTATAAATTAGAGAGAGCAGAGTAAAATCCAAGAGTGTGGCTTTAAGAAAAACAGAAGTAAATTTGTTTTGTCTGTGCAATTAGGCATGACTTTCAGATCTCCATCATGGTGTTCTTTATATAGAAGTTGGCAAGGGTAGGGTCAGCAGAGAGGAAGAAAGATGCAGGTATTCGTAAACTTATGCAAAACCCAGCCAAGATTGTTAAATCAAATTTGTATTCTGGTTTGCTCATGCAGAAACACATGGAAGTCTTTGTCCTGAAGAAGCAGGGGTTATGCTGGGTGAGGGCTGCTTAGTAGAGCTATCCCCACTATTCATGCTTCTAAATCTGGATAACCCACTCAGCATATGTTTGCTTTTGTGTGGGTGAATCCAGATTTTTGATGTTCATTTTCCTGTCTTGGAGGGCTTTCTGCTTCCTGTTCAGGGAAAGAAAGATCCATGAGCTTGTTCATAAAGAAATCGTTAACAGTTTCCGTAGTAGTATACTAATTCTATGTATCCCTTCTCCCTCCCTCCTGAATTCCTGCGTTTTGCTGGGAAATATTCTACAAATAGTTTTGGCACTTGGCCATTTTTCACATGCAAACCAATATGTAAGTGATGCTGTGCTAGTCAGTCAAGGGGATGTCACCCTCCTTCTCAGGCCTTCAGACAAAGTCCATGCTTCCTCAGGATGGGAGTGAGAGCTTCATTTGTTTTTTTTCCTCCTTCACCAAGTTGATGCAGCTTCTGCCTCCTCCCCCAGCGTCCTGTCGTTGTGAGATCTCCCAATATGTATCTCTCACACTGGGAGACTTAGAAACCGTTGCAGAGGCTTGTTACTCTAGATTTTAGATTTCAGTTTTAGTGTCATGTGTACTCCAATACAGAAGTATAGTGAAAGGATTATAATGTTGCCACAATAGTGCCATCTTAGGTACCTAGGTACAAAAAAAGCTTGGGTACAAAGTAGGAAGAGAAATGGGAGTTAAAATGTTCACCGTTATTTCATAATAAGGTAGATTGTATCCTCTGCTGGTGTCAGCAGCTCACCCTGGTGACTGGCTCTTATACTGTTGCCTGGGATTTGCTGCAGAACGCCTTTCTATTGAAAACAGGAAGCCCCCTTTCCAATGGAGAAACCGTTGACCTCCAGCTGACTCAATACTTTGCTTTGTGTTTATTAACCGTCCCAGCTGGGGGAATTGCCCGGTGTATGCCAATCAGGGGGGACATGGGTTTCAATTTTCAGAACAGATTAGAAAGCGATTCAACATGCCAGCTGAGAATCTGTGATTCCCTTATTTGGCAGTCTTGTTTTCTTCTGTTTTCACGTGCCCAGAAGATGTTTCCTTTGGGTGGGGTACTGTGACCAATTACCAGTAGCTTTCCTGTACTTCAGTGGATGTGACCCAACACGGTGTGTGTTGATGAGTAAATCAATAGAAAGGAATAAAAAGCCAGATCCTCATGTGATCCACAGACATGCATTTCCTGACAGGGTAATTTGATAGATATCAGGACTAAGGGTCAAGGTAAGCTTTCTTTCTTCCCTCAGGTCACTTGTAGACTGGGGTGGCATGGTGACTCAGTGGGTGGCCTCACAGCACCAGGAATCCAAGTTTGAATCCAGCCTCAGGCAGCTGTCTGTGTGGAGTTTGCACATTCGCCCCGTGTCTGCGTGGCTTTCCCCCAGGTGTTCCGGTTTCCTCCCACAATCCAAAGATGTGCAGGTTAGGTGAATTGGCCATGCTAAATTGCCCAGAGTGTTAGGTGCATTAATCAGGGGTAAATATAAGATAGCGGAATGGGTCTGGGTGAGTTACTCTTTGGAGGGTTGATGTGGACTTGTTAGGCTGAAGGGCCTGTTTCCATACTGTTGGGAATTTAATCTAGATCCCAATTTCCCATCTGCCTCAGAATGTGGATGTTCCAGGCAGCAGGAAGCAAACCCTGCTTGGAGACCTCCTGCTCTTCAAGGCTCAGAAGAGCATTTACCGAGTGGAATGCCTGCAGATCTGTCCTGCCTTTTCCTCCACCAAAGCCCAAATTGAGTTGCTTGCAAGAATCTTAGATGGTGTGTTATAAATTAATAGAATCAGAATGGGAACTTTTTGATACATTGACAATTTTAATTTTTAAATTCAACTTTATAGAAAGTTTAAGTATCAATAAACATTTTTTGAACAAATAAACCCACTTGTGTTCACTTCCTTCATAAGTACCACTCTGCCTTGCTGCAATATATCTGCTGTCTAATTACCTATTGTGTTAACGTGACACATGGATGTAGGAATGCTCGCTGAGCTGGAAGGTTCATTTTCGGACATTTCGTCATCATGCTAGGTAACATCTTCAGTGAGCCTTGAGATGAAGCACTGGTGGTGTAGTCCATTTTCTATTTATATTTTTGGGTTTCCTTGGGTTGGTGATGCTATTTCCTGTGGTGATATAATTTCCTGTTCTTTTTTTCATGGGGTGGTAAGTGGGATCCAAGTCAATGTGAGTTCCAGTTGGAATGCCATGCTTCTAAGAATTCTTGTGTGTCTCTCTCTGTTTGACTTGTCCTAGGATGGATGTGTTGTCCCAGTCGAAGTGGTGTCCTTCCTCATCTGTATGTAAGGATACCAGTGAGAGTGGGTCATGTGTTTTTGTGGCTAGTTGGTGTTCATGTTTCCTGGTGGCTAGTTTTCTACCTGTTTGTCTAAAGTAGTGTTTGTTACAGTCCTTGCACGGTACTTTGTAATGACATTAGTTTTGTTTGTTGTCTGTATTGGATCATTAGCTGCTGCTGTACCAGGGATATATTTCCCTCCCCTCCCCTATCAGCGTTCCGAAAAGACAACTCCCTCTGTGACTCCCTCGTCAGATCCACACTCCCCACCAATCCAACCCTCCACTCCTGGCACCTTCCCCTGCAACCGCAAGAAATGCGAAACTTGGGCCCACACCTCCCCCCTTACTTCCCTCCAAGCCCCCAAGGGATCCTTCCATGTCTGCCACAAATTCACCTGCACCTCCACACACATTATTTACAACATCCGCTGCACCCGATGTGGCCTCCTCTATATTGGGGAGACAGGCCGCCTACTTGCGGAACGTTTCAGAGAACACCTCTGGGACACCCGGACCAGGCAACCCAACCACCCCGTGGCTCAACACTTCAACTCCCCCTCCCACTCCACCAAGGACATGCAGGTCCTTGGACTCCTCCATCGACAGATCATAGCAACACGACGGCTGGAGGAAGAGCGCCTCATCTTCCGCCTGGGAGCCCTCCAACCACAAGGGATGAACTCAGATTTCTCCAGTTTCCTCATTTCCCCCCACCCCCCCACCTTGTCTCAGTCAAATCCCTCGAACTCAGCACCGCCCTCCTAACCTGCAATCTTCTTCCTGACCTCTCCGCCCCCACCCCCACTCCGGCCTATCACCCTCACCTTAACCTCCTTCCACCTATCGCATTTCCAACGCCCCTCCCCCAAGTCCCTCCTCCCTATCTTTTATCCTAGCCTGCTTGGCACACTCTCCTCGTTCCTGAAGAAGGGCTCATGCCCGAAACGTCGATTCTCCTGCTCCTTGGATGCTGCTTGACCTGCTGCGCTTTTCCAGCAACACATTTTCAGCTCTGATCTCCAGCATCTGCAGTCCTCACTTTCTCATAATGAAATTGAGGGTTTGTTTAAGAAAAGGAAGGAAGCATATGTCAGGTATAGACAGGATTGATCGAGTGAATCTTTAGAAGACTATAAAGGTAGTAGGATTATACTTAAGTGGGAAATCAGGAGGGCAAAACGGGACATGAGTTAGCTTTGGCAAATAGAATTAAGGAGAATCCAAAGAGTTTTTACAAATTTATTAAGGACAAAAGGGTAACTAGGGAGAGAATAGGGCCCCTCAAAGATCAGCAAGGCGGCCTTTGTGTGGAGCCACAGAAAATGGGGGAGATGCTAAATGAGTATTTTGTATCAGTATTTACTGTGGAAAAGGATATGGAAGATATGGGCGGCACGGTGGCACTATATGGGCGGCACGGTGGCACAGTGGTTAGCACTGCTGCCTCACAGTGCCTGTAGACCCGGTTTCAATTCCTGACTCAGGCGACTGACTGTGTGGAGTTTGCACGTTCTCCCCGTGTCTGCGTGGGTTTCCTCCGGGTGCTCCGGTTTCCTCCCACAGTCACAAAGATGTGCGGGTCAGGTGAATTGGCCAAGCTAAATTGCCCGTAGTGTTAGGTAAGGGGTAAATGTAGGGGTATGGGTGGGTTGCGCTTCGGCGGGTCGGTGTGGACTTGTTGGGCCGAAGGGCCAGTTACCACACTGTAAGTCTAATCTAATCATATAGACTGTAGGGAAATGGATGGTGACATCTTGCAAAATGTCCAGATTACAGAGGAGGAAGTGCTGGATGTCTTGAAATGGTTAAAAGTGGATAAATCCCCAGGACCTGTGGGAAGCTAGAGAAGTGATTGCTGGGCCTCTTTCTGAGATATTTATATCATCGATAGTCACAGGTGAGGTGCCGGAAGACTGGAGATTGGCAAACGTGCCACTGTTTAAGAAGGGCGGTAAAGACAAGCCAGGGAACTATAGACCGGTGAGCCCGACCTCAGTGGTGGGCAAGTTGTTGGAGGGTATCCTGAGGGACAGGATGTACATGTATTTGGAAAGGCAAGGACTGATTCGGGATAGTTTGTGCATGGGAAATCATGTCTCACAAACTTGATTAAGTTTTTCAAGAAATAACAAAGAAGATTGATGAGGGCAGAGCAGTAGAGATAATCTGTATGGACTTCAGTAAGACATTCGACAAGGTTCCCCATGGGAGACTGATTAGCAAGGTTAGATCTTATGGAATACAGGGAGAACTAGCCATTGGGATACAGAACTGGCTCAAAGGTAGAAGACAGAGGGTCGTGGTGGAGGGTTGTTTTTCAGACTGGAGGCCTGTGACCAATGGAGTGCCACAAGGATCGGTGCTGGGCCCTCTACATTTTGTCATTTACATAAATGATTTGGATGCGAGCATAAGAGGTACAGTTAATAAGTTTGCAGATGACACCAAAATTTGAGGTGTAGTGGACAGCGAAGAGAGTTACCTCAGATTACAACAGGATCTGGACCAGATGGGCCAATGGGCTGAGAAGTGGCAGATGGGGTTTAATTCAGATAAATGCGAAGTGCTGCATTTTGGGAAAGGAAATCTTAGCAGGACTTATATACTTAATGGTAAGGTCCTAGGGAGTGTTGCTGAACAAAGAGACCTTGGAGTGCAGGTTCATAGCTCCTTCAAAGTGGAGTCGCAGGTAGATAGGATAGTGAAGAAGACTTTCCTTTATTGGTCAGAGTACTGAGTACAGGAGTTGGGAGGTCATGTTGCAGCTGTACAGGAAATTGGTTAAGCCACTGTTGGAATATTGCGTGCAATTCTGATCTCCTTCCTCTTGGAAAGATGTTGTGAAACTTTGAAAGGGTTCAGAAAAGATTTACAAGGATGTTGCCAGGGTTGGAGGATCTGAGCTACAGGGAGAGGCTGAACAGGCTGGGGCTGTTTTCCCTGGAGCGTTGGAGGCTGAGGGGTGACCTTATGGAGGTTTACAAAATTATGAGGGGCATGGATAGGATAAATAGACAAAGTCTTTTTCCTGGGGTCAGGGAGTCCAGAACTAGAGGGCATAGGTTTAGGATGAGAGGGGAAAGATATAAAAGAAACCTAAGGGGCAACTTTTTCACGCAGATAGTGGTACGTGTATGGAATGAGCTGCCAAAGGATGTGGTGGAGGCTGGTACAATTGCAACATTTAAGAGGCATTTGGATGGGTATATGAATAGGAAGGATTTGGAGGGATATGGGCCGGGTGCTGGCAGGTGGGACTAGATTGGGTTGGGATATCTGGTTGGCATGGACGGTTTGGACCGAAGGGTCTGTTTCCATGCTGTACGTCTCTATGACTCTATGATTCTAAGAGATGCAATTTCTGTAGTATACCACGGTTCCCTTACCTTATCACTTCCTCCCTGCCTGACAGGGACATACCTATCAAGGACACGCAATATCTGTTCCTTAAACCAGCTCCACATTTCGATTGTCTGCATCCCCTGCATTTTGCTACCCCATTCTATGCATCCTAATTCTTGCCTAATCGCATTATAATTGCCCTTGCCCCATTGATAACTCTTGACCTATGGCATGTACCTATCGCTAAACTAAACTGAATTATGGTCACTCTCTCCAAAGTGCTCACCTACCACTAAATCAAACACCTGGCCTGGTTCATTACCAAGCACTAGATCCAGAGTGGCCTCCCCTCTTGTCGGTCCTTTGACATTCTGTGTCAGGAAACCCTCCTGTACACATTGGACAAAAACTGAACCATCCAACATATTAGAGCTATAACATTTCCAGTCAATGTTGGGGAAGTTAAAGACCCCCATAATGACCACCCTGTTCCTTTCACTCCTACTCAGAATAATTTTGCTAATCCTCTCTTCCACCTCCCTGGAACTCTGCAGAGGTCTGTATAAAACTCCAAGCAGTGTGTCCACTCCTCTCTTGTTTCTAACCTCAGTCCCCACTACCTCAGTAGACGAGTCCTCATCAAAAACTCTCTCAGCCACCGTTATACTATCTTTGACTAACAAGGCCACGCCTCCCCCTGTTTTACCACCTTGCCTGTTTTTAATGAAAGGTCTAAATCGACTGACTGTGTGGAGTTTGCATGTTCTCCCCGTGTCTGCGTGGGTTTCCTCCGGGTGCTCCGGTTTCCTCCCACAGTCCAAAGATGTGCGGGTCAGGTGAATTGGCCATGCTGAATTGCCCGTAGTGTTAGGTAAGGGGTAATGTAGGGGTATGGGTGGGTTTCGCTTCGGCGGGTCGGTGTGGACTTGTTGGGCCGAAGGGCCTGTTTCCACACTGTAAGTCTAATAATAAAAAAATAAAAAAAAATAATAAACCCTGAAACTTGCAACATCCATTCCTCACCCTGTTCTATCCATGTCTCCGAAATGGCCACAACATCAAAGTCCCAGATACCTATCCATGCTGCAAGGTCACCTACCTTATTTCAGATACTTCTGGCGTTGAAGTAGACACACTTCAAACCAGTTTGCTGTCTGCCAGCACATTCCTGTGACCCTGAAATCCTGTCCCTGTCCTTCCTACTCTCATCCTCCTGTCCACTGCAGCTACACCTCCAGTTCCCATCCCCCTGCTGAGCTAATTTAAACCCACCTGAATAGCACCAGCAAATTTCCCACCCAGGATATTAGTCCCAACATCCAAGGGGCAGGAGAGTCGACTTTTCGAGCATAAGCTCTTCATCAGGAATCAGTCCAAAATACAAGGTAGGCTGAATGAAGAGCACATAACCAGGATGTCATTCTATATTGAGGCTCAGTCTAAGCCCATAAATTAGTTTAACCCAATGATGTCCACCTCATCCAATCAGAAGCCCTCCAAAACTGAGGGGGAAACGCAGACCATTGTTTTGAAGAACTGACGGTGTGCTAGAAGCCAGCATTGCAGGAAACAAGATTGTCCACAGAGGATGTCTGATACTTTCAGTGTGGCAGATTTGATCAGTTTTAGCTGGGAAAGCAAAGTCATCTTTTCAAATTAAGCTGATTAAGAAGAAGCAAAGAAAGATATGGAAGGTATATACTTCGTTGGCCACTTCAAAGTTGTTTACCTTACAGAGCATTTTGCTAATTTGAAGATTTTAGAGTCCATTATAAGAGGAACCTTGATTATCCAAATGAGATGGGCAGGCACTATTTTATTCAGATCATTGATTATTTAGCTGATTGATTCAATGCCTCTCTTCTGGGGCTGGAAGTTTTCGGAAGTTTCCTTTCTCCTCACTCTGCCTACCTTTCTCCCCCTCTCTGTTTCAGGGTTTGTTTCTGAGCAGACACACACACGTGTGTAAGGGAGCTGCCGCATTGCTCAAGCCTCAATCCCCACTCCCCCGCATTAGTTCAATGGATTGACACAGCAAGCACTTGCTAAGTTCGCTCTCTGTTCAGGAGACTGGACAGCAGCCCAGCGTGCATGAGACCCCGTGCATCCCTGCCCCCTGTTCGACCTCCAACATCGTCCACTCCACCACCCTGTTCGCCCCCAACCCACGGTGCACCATTGCCATCTCTCCACCCTCTCTGCCCCCGCCCCAGTCTGCCCCCACCACCCATCCGTGGCTCCATCTATGCCGGCTCCCCCATCTGTCCCCCAACCCCATCCATTCCTGCCCCGTCCTCCCCCAAACGCAAACACCACACTCTCCCCTATCTGCCCCCAACCCCAGCCCCTCCGGAGCAGCCGGACAAGACAGCAACAATAAGACTGCTGCTGCCTTTGGTGGATAAGGCTCCAAATAGCACACACACACACACCATCACTCTCTCACACACACACCATCACTCTCTCACACACACACACACACACACACACACACACACACTCCATCACTCTCTCACACACACACCATCACTCTCTCACACACACACACACACACACACACACACACACACTCCATCACTCTCTCTCACACACACACACACACACACACACACACACACACCATCACTCTCTCTCACACACCATCACTCTCTCACACACACCATCACTCTCTCACACACACCATCACTCTCTCTCACACACACACACACACACACACACACACACACCATCACTCTCTCTCTCACACACACACACACACACACACACTCCATCACTCTCTCTCACACACACACACACACACACACACACACACACCATCACTCTCTCACACACACTCCATCACTCTCTCACACACACACCATCACTCTCTCACACACACACACACACACACACACACACACACACACTCCATCACTCTCTCACACACACACCATCACTCTCTCACACACACACCATCACTCTCTCTCTCACACACACACCATCACTCTCTCACACACACACCATCACTCTCTCACACACACACCATCACTCTCTCTCACACACACACACACACACACACACACACACTCCATCACTCTCTCACACACACACACACACACACACTCCATCACTCTCTCACACACACACCATCACTCTCTCACACACACACCATCACTCTCTCACACACACACCATCACTCTCTCTCACACACACACTCCATCACTCTCTCACACACACACCATCACTCTCTCACACACACACCATCACTCTCTCACACACACACCATCACTCTCTCTCACACACACACACACACACACACACACACTCCATCACTCTCTCACACACACACCATCACTCTCTCACACACACACCATCACTCTCTCACACACACACCATCACTCTCTCACACACACACACTCCATCACTCTCTCACACACACACCATCACTCTCTCACACACACACCATCACTCTCTCACACACACACCATCACTCTCTCTCACACACACACACACACACACACACACACACTCCATCACTCTCTCTCACACACACACACACACACACACACACACACTCCATCACTCTCTCACACACACACCATCACTCTCTCTCACACACACACACACACACACACACACACACTCCATCACTCTCTCACACACACACCATCACTCTCTCACACACACACACACTCCATCACTCTCTCACACACACACCATCACTCTCTCACACACACACCATCACTCTCTCTCTCACACACACACACACACACACACACACACTCCATCACTCTCTCTCACACACACCATCACTCTCTCACACACACACCATCACTCTCTCTCACACACACACACACACACACACACACACACTCCATCACTCTCTCTCACACACACCATCACTCTCTCTCTCACACACACACACACACACACACACACACACTCCATCACTCTCTCTCACACACACCATCACTCTCTCACACACACACCATCACTCTCTCTCTCACACACACACCATCACTCTCTCACACACACACCATCACTCTCTCACACACACACCATCACTCTCTCTCACACACACACACACACACACACACACACACTCCATCACTCTCTCTCACACACACCATCACTCTCTCTCTCACACACACACACACACACACACACACACACACTCCATCACTCTCTCTCACACACACCATCACTCTCTCACACACACACACACTCCATCACTCTCTCACACACACACCATCACTCTCTCACACACACACACTCCATCACTCTCTCACACACACACCATCACTCTCTCACACACACACACTCCATCACTCTCTCACACACACACACCATCACTCTCTCACACACACACACACACACACACTCCATCACTCTCTCACACACACACACACACACACACACACCATCACTCTCTCACACACACACCATCACTCTCTCACACACACACACTCCATCACTCTCTCACACACACACCATCACTCTCTCACACACACACACACACCATCACTCTCTCACACACACACCATCACTCTCTCACACACACACACACACACTCCATCACTCTCTCACACACACACCATCACTCTCTCTCACACACACACACACACACACTCCATCACTCTCTCACACACACACCATCACTCTCTCTCACACACACACACACACACACACACACACACTCCATCACTCTCTCACACACACACCATCACTCTCTCTCACACACACACACACACACACACTCCATCACTCTCTCACACACACACCATCACACTCTCACACACACACACACACCATCACTCACACACACCCACCCCATCACTCTCTCTCACACACACACCATCACTCTCTCACACACACACACACACACTCCATCACTCTCTCTCACACACACACCATCACTCACACACACCCACCCCATCACTCTCTCACACACACACACACAATCACTCTCACACACACACACACACACACACACCATCACTCTCTCTCACACACACACCATCACTCACACACACCCACCCCATCACTCTCTTACACACACACACACACACACACACACACACACACACACACACACCATCACTCTCTCTCACACACACACCATCACTCACACACACCCACCCCATCACTCTCTTACACACACACACACACACACACACACACACACACACACACACACACACACACACCATCACTCTCTCTCACACACACACACCATCACTCTCTCTCACACACACACCATCACTCTCTCACACACACACCCCATCACTCTCACACACACACACCCCATCACTCTCATACACACCCACACAATCACTCTTTCGCACGCACACACTCCGTCACTCTCTCACACGCACACACCATCACTCTCACACACACACCCCATCACTCTCTCTCACACACACCCCATCACTCTCTCTCACACACACACACCCCATCACTCACACACACACCCCATTACTCTCACACACACCCCATTACTCTCACACACACACAATCACTCTCTCTCACATACACCCCATCACTCTCTCATATATACACACACACACACACCCCATCACTCTCTCACACACACACTCCCATCACACTCTCTCTCTCACACATACCCCATCACTCTCACACAACACAGACACATACATCCCATCACTCCCACTCACACACACACACACCCTATCACTCTCACACCTACACACCCCATCACTCTCACACACACACCCCATCACTCTCTCACACACACACACCCCATCATTCTCTCACATACACGCGCACACCATCACTCTCTCTCATGGACACACACACACCCCATCACTCTCTCTCTCACACACACACACCCCATCACTCTCACATACACACACACCCTATCACTCACACACACACACAATCACTCTCTCACTCACACACACAAACCATCACTCTCTCACTCACACACACACAAACACACACACACACCCATCACTCTCTCTCACACACACACACACACACACAAACACACACACACACTATCACACACACACACAAACAACTTTTCACTGCAACGTTTTGTCAAGTTCCACCTTTGCCCTGTACAGCAAAGTGTTGGAGACATTATGTGGGGAAGAGGGGTTTTAGGCTACACCCCTGTGTAGAACTCCAGGGAAAGTGTGTGGGGAGAGAAAGGGCAGGCGGTCAATCATTTGGAGATGGTGCCTGGGCTCCCATCGATGTCCAGGACTGTTCTCGGCAGCATTTCAGTCGCCGTGTTCATTTTAATCAATGTAAACAAAAGGCGCAATCACTGTTGGAAACACGTCTTTGATGTAATGTTTCTATCAGGACTTTGAGATCTCCTTCAGATAATTGATATTCAGATAATCAAGATTCCTCTGTATTAAGGATGAGATTATAGAGTACTTGGAAACACATGGTAAAATAGTGCTGAGTCAGCATGGCTTTTGTCACGATTAGATTCCCTACAGCGTGGAAACAGGTCTTTCGGCCCACCAAGTCCACACCGACCCTCTGAAGAGTAACCCACTCAGACCCATTTCCCTCTCACTAATGCACCTAACACTATGGGCAGTTTAGCATGGCCAATTCACCTGACCTGCACACCTTTGGACTGTGGGAAGAAACCAGGGCACCCGGAGGAAATCCCCGCAGATCCAGGGAGAATGTGCAAACTCCACACAGACAGTCACCCAAGGCTGGAATCAAACGCGGGTCCCTGGCGCTGTGAGGCAGCATTGCTCACCACTGAGCCACTGTGCTGCCCCTAAGGGTATGTCAAGGGTAGGTCAAACCTGACAAATCTGTTAGAATGTTTTGAGAAGGTAATGAGCACACTAGACAAATGAGAGTGAGTGAAAGTGATGTGTTTGGATTTCCAGAAGGACTTTGGCAGGATGCTGCATGGGAAGCTGGTAAAAAAGATAAGTGTGGAGTTGCAGGTAGACAGGATAATGAAGGAGGCATTTTATGTGCTTGCCTATAGTGGTCAGTGCATTGAGTATGGGAGTTGGAAGGTCATGTTGCAGATGTATAGGACATTTTGGAATATTGTGTTCAATTCTGGTTTCCCTGCTATAGGAAAGAAGTTGTGAAACTTCAAAGGGTTCACAAAAGATTTAAATAGATGTTGCTGGGGTTGGAGGGTTTGAGCTGTAGGGCAAGGCTGAATAGGCTGGGGCGATTTTCCACTGGACCATCGAAGATTAAGGGGTGACCTTATAGATGTTTATAAAATCATGAGGGGCAGGGGTAGGATAAATAGACAAGGTCTTTTCTCCAGGGTAGGAGAGTCCAAAATTGAAGGGCATAGGTTAAAGGTGAGAAGGTAAGATATAAAAGGGACCTAAGGGGCAATGTTTTCAGGCAGAGGATGGCGTGTGTACGGAATGAGTTGCCAGAGGAAGTGGTGGAGGCTGGTACAATTACAGCATTTAAAAGGCATCCGAATGGCTACATAAATAGGAAGGGTTTAGAGAGATTTGGGCTAAATGCTAGCAAATGGGACTAGATTAATTTAGGATATGTGGTCGGCGAGAACAAGTTAGACTGAAGGGTCTGTTTCTATGCTGTACAGCTCTTATGACTGCATGATTCCATTATCTATGGTGTTAGGGGCAAGGTGCTGGCATGGATAGAGGATTGGCTAACTGGCAGAAGGCAGAGAGTGGGGATAAACAGGTGACATAAGGTCTGCTTTGTAACCACAACTATGCACATTATACATTAATGATCGGGAGAAAGAATTGAGGGCACTGATGCTAAGTTTGCAGATGACACAAAGATAGGTGGAGGGATAGGTAGTGTAGAAGAAGCGGGGAGGTTACAGAAGGACTTGGACAGCCTGGGAGAGTGGAGAAAGAGTGGCAGATGGAATACAATTGTGGCAAAGTGAGAGGTTATACACTTTGGTAAGAACAACAGAGTGTAATGAAGTTGAAAGCAAATACTGTACCTTTAAGAGAGAGTGAATGCTGTTCTGAACTGAGAGATTGCAAACACCTGTGTGTATGACTGGATGGCAGTCCCAGAGTGTACTGGAAAATTGAAAATATATAACATTTAGCTGTGAAATAGATACCTGAGTTTTGCATGCTGTTTTGACAACAATTCAAATTTAACCAACAATTTAGATTATACCCCAGGATACTAAAACCTAATCAAGTTTGAATTTATTGTTTTGACAACATCGAACCAATGAGATGATTTGATGTTAGGGGAGTATAAAATGCGGACATTTTGAAAGTTGGTCAGTTGCCATAGAGAGAGCAACCCATGGAGAGCTAAATGTTCATCTAACATCTTGCTCTCAAAGAAATTAGGAAACACACTCTATCAAAGGTACCTTTTCACATGAAACATACTCACAGTAAAAACAAACAAGACAACCCAGGGAGATCAGCAAGAGTCAAGATATGGAAGAAAACATCAATTATGTGGTTTTGAAATTAAGTTGACATAATTTTGATAAGTGTGTTATTGGAACAGCATATTGTTAGAGAATTGGAGGCAGATAGTAAGCTGCTAAGAGAAATGAGGGCTTAGAGTTGTGAATAGTTGTCTAGAGTTTAAAAAAAAAGTTCATTTTATCTTGCGTAAGCATTGGAATTCGGGAGTTCTCTGTCACTCACATGTTAACAGATTATGAGGCAAGGCGAGCTTTTATGGGTATTTGGTTTGATTAACAGAAGAGTTCACTGCAATGTCATTTCAGATCTGGGGGCTTGAGTCTGAGATTTGGATAGATTTGAAGTGATTTGGGGTATGAAAAGATCCCAGCAGATTTAATTGCTTGCCTATTAGTGTCCTTGGTCTTTAAATAAAACTTATGTGGCAAATTTGTTTAATTTCAGGTACTTGTTTTAGGTTAAATTAAAAGTGTGGGAAATCATAATCATAGAATCATCCTAGAATCTCTTAACATTGCTAAAGAGGTTCTGGGGTTTGAAGATGCTTCCCAAATTTGCCATGAAAATTTAGAAAAACAGAGGAAAGACATACTTTTCGAATTAGCAAATAGATTAGAATTGGTTTAACGAGGGACAAAAGGAAAGCAGAAATTGTAGTAGAGTTGGTGAAGTGCTTAGGTGCATCAGAGAAACAGACGAGTGCAGGAGAGTTAGAAAACCTTATATTGGCAAATGGAATTAGAAGATAAAGAAAGAGGAAGAAGAACCATGGGAAAAAAAGGAAGTGAAGGTTCTTAGTTGAGCAAAAAGAAAGAAGGGAGAATTTGAACTTCAAAAGTTGTGAACTAGTCAGGAAAGTCAAGGGTGGCACAGTGGCACAGTGGTTAGCACTGCTGCCTCACTGCGCCAGAGACCTGGGTTCAATTCCTGCCTCAGGCGACTGACTGTGTGGAGTTTGCATATTCTCCCCGTGTCTGCGTGGGTTCCCTCCGGTTTCCTCCCACAGTCCAAAGACGTGCAGGTTAGGTGAATTGGCCATGCTAAATTGCCTGTAATGTTAGGTGTAGGGGTAAATGTAGGGGTGTGGGTCTGGGTGAGTTGCGCTTCAGCGGGTCGGTGTGGGCTTGTTGGGCCGAATGGCCTGTTTCCACACTGTAAGTAATCTAATCTAGTTTTAACAGAATGGCGATGAAGAGAGAAGTTGGTGATGTATACAAGTATGTTAAAAAACTGTCACATTTTGATGAGAAAGATGTCGAGGCCTTCTTTATTTCATTTGAAACATTGGCTAGGCAGATGGAATGGCTGGGAACTTGTGGGTAATGTTCAGACTAAGCTGGTAGGCAGGGGTAGTGAGGTACTTGCAGCGCTGTCAGATGAGGGGTCAAGAGGTTGTGCAAATGTCAAAAAGGCTCTTATGAAGTGGTACCAGAAGCATATAGACAGTGGTTCAGAAACACAAAGAAGGAACCAGGTCAGACTTATTCGAGTTCGAAAGTATCAAACATAGCAATTTTGACATATGGGTACACATCTTTAAAATAGATAGGACTATGAGGCTGGAACCGAGATTATTCTGCTGGAAGAGTGTAAAAACTCACTTCCAGAAATGATAAGAATCTATGTGGTTGAACAGAAAGTTGAAGAAGTGAAAAGAATGGCAGAGATGACAGGTGACAGGTGAAATTTAGTTTCCAACAGGAATTTAATCCTGTGAGGGATAGAAATTGGGAGAAGGGGAGATCCTTTACTACAAAACAAGAGCACACTGGCAATAGTTTACCACAGGGGAAAAAAGAAGGTCAAGAGGGTGAAAAGGAGGTAAAAGGCCTCAGGTGTTTCACTGGTAAGATGGGACATTTAAAGTCACAGTGTTGGTCGTTGAAGAATGGCACTGTGGGAAAGATATGGTAAGAGAAGCTAAGATTATTTTCTTAATGGGAATAGGTTTTGGAAATTTGAAGTATAAAGGGACTTATGAATCCTAATTTAAGTTTAACATTTACATTCTGTTGGCAGTTAGGAAGGCAATGCGATTTTAGCATTCATTTTGAGATGCTAGAATAAAAGAGCAGTGATGTACTGCTGAAACTGTCTAAGATTCTGGTTGAACCGCATTTGGGATATGGTGAACAGTTTTAGGCCTCATATCTAAAGAAGGATATGCTGGCCTTGAATGGCGTCCAGATGAGGTTCACAAGAATGATCCTGGGAATGAAGGGCTTGCCATATGAGCAGTGGCTGAGGACTCTGGGTCCGTGCTCAATTGAGTTTAGAAGGATAAGGGGGAGATCTGATTGAAACTTAAAAAAATACTGAGAGGCCTGGATAGAGTGGATGTGGAGAAAATGTTTTCACTAGTAGGAGAGACTAGGACCTGAGGGCACAGCCTCTGAGTGAAGGAACAACCTCTTAGAACTGAGATGAGGAGGAATTGCTTTAAACACAGGGTGGTGAATCCATGGAACTCATTGTGACAGAGGGCTGTGGAGGCCAAGTCATTGAATGTATTTAAGACTGAAATGGATAGACTCTTGATTAGCAAAGGGATCAAGGGTTATGGGGAGAAGGCAGGAGAATGAGATTTAGAAACATATCAGCCATGACTGAATGGTAGAGCAGACTGGATGAGCTGAATGGCTCCTATGTCTCATCGTCTGATGGACAGTGAAGGCTGAGTACTTGAATAGTTTTAAGGTGGACTTTGATAGCACTGTGACTATCAAGAAAAATAAGGATTTTCAAGGATAGACAGGAAAGGGCTGGTCAGATCAGTCATGATCTTATCAAGAGGGTGGAGTGTGTTTATTAATGAGGTGTCCGCTTCCTGCCTCTGGTTCCTTTGTTCACATTTCAAGCTGCTGAGTTAGTTTTTGATAAAACCGAGTGGTTTGTTGAGAATCATGAAGAGCTGGTGTGGGGCTGGAATCACACATCAACAAGAGACAGCAGGTTTCCTCACTTGAAGCACATCTGTCAGGGCGGTGTTAACTGACAGTGTTAGGAATTTTGAAAAGCTGTACATTTTAAAAGATTATTGCATGTAAGGGACTGATAGCTTTTATGTCCATTGTTAGAGTGCATCATCGGTCAGCTCAGGTGCTGTCAGATCACATGTAGCTGGAACCTGAAAGAAAAAGATATAAAACCCCATGAAACCTACCTTGCACAGTGTAAATAACTAATAAAAAAGAATAAATCAAAGCAATGTGCAAGGGTATGGGGAAAAGCAAGAAAATGGTATTGCTTCATAATGCTGGTTGGAGAGTTGGTACAGACACAATGGGGGGGTGGGGAGGGCTGAATGGCCTCTTTCTGTGCAATAACAATCTGTAAAAATGTTTAGTTGTTTATAACAGAACAGTTTTCAAATCTCTTCTCTCTATTGAATACACGCAGCCCCCAGTCTTGGTAATAACGCAGGTGTCTGTGGATAGTTTAATCGTGCCACCATTGTTGAGAGAGACAGGAAAGCTGAAAAGCGGTGAGCGCAGTCCAGTGCCTGGGAGATGCCTGGAGCAGCAAGAGGCACAACAAGAGTCCCCCAGAGTACCCTAACGTGCAGCGGGACAGCAATAGCCTTTCCCTTTCCCAAACCTCAGGCCCACACACACAGTCTCGACCAGGCCACATACTGGATTAATCAGCATCACACCTTCAACCCAGACCAAATTGCCTTACGACCTGGGAGAATCCAGACTGGGATCAGGTCAGGACCTACAATCAGCAGTAGTGCTGATGGCATTCTGATTAAGCAGAGGATTGATGAAGTGTTGTAGACCAGGTCAGGCCCCTGCAAAATATATTGAGAAGGTAGCCCAGACTCTAACCTTTTCTTATTTTACAAGTAAATTTCAAGCGTTGCTTTCCAGATGCAATTTGATTGACGAAACTACTCAATATTCAGCAAAACACAATTTATTCAGATACTACAGTTAAGCTACAACAAAAGAAAGAAGAATTTGAAATATCTTAGCTTTATTAGAAAACTGAACAGACTCATAGATACAGTAACAATTACTAATTAACTGTTCCTGTATAGTAATGTGCCATAAACAAATTCAGAAAACAGATTGTCTTGTATGCAGCTCCAGCAGCGCAGGAAGAGAACCCCCAGCTTTTGGCTGTAATCAAGAGAGGGAACAATATCTTCACTTCTTCAAGACCCCAAACGACAACTGCTGGAAACTAAAACTAAAACCATTGGTTCTGTGGGTGGGAGCTTGACCACACCCATTCAGGCTGCTTCTATTGTTCCAACATTTTTTTAAAAACCCAAGGCTTCACAAATTTTTTAAAAATCTTTTAACAGATTGCTCTGCACCTGACTCCTAATCTCTATGTAAAAGAAACTGGGACAAAACACCCCTCTTAAATCCACAGTATTGTCACAGAAGAAAGCACTAAATATGGAGACATCATCAAGGCTTTAGACTCTCACTTTAATCAGTGATGCAACTCGCTAATGGACAGGGCAAAGTTCATTCGGTGTAGTCAGGGACTGAGGAGAGTATTGATTCTTTTATAACTGATCTCTAAAGGCCCACACTTAACTATGAATATTGGACATTGAAAAGGAACTCCTAAGACATTTCATCGTTGAGCAAATGAGGCAATGATGCCTAGTGGTATTATGTTGGACTTTTAATTCAGAAACTCAGCTAATATTCTGGGGACCACGATTCAGATTACACTGTAGCTGAAACTGGAATTTCTCCAACTGTTTTCCATTCAACTTCATATCATGGGAGATATTCTAGTCTGGATGAAGGAGAGATACAGGCCACATTCTAGCCTGATCTGATCAGCCATGATCCTAATAAAAGGTGAAGGGGGTTCAATGGTCCACATCTCTCCCAGACACTTTGTTGAAGCTATTGCTTATAACCTTCAGAATGGCAATAATACTGTAAAGAACATTTAATTTTAAATTAAGCTCCCAGTGCACATATGGGTTCCTCAATGCTCCTTAAATTAAAGCAAGATAAATCTAGCTATTCATCATGAGTATCATTACATTCAGGGAAAAGGAATAACTAATAACCAGTGTTCACAGCTGTTTTCCTACTTACTGCTGGGGAATGGTTTGTTGAGAGTATTTGCAGTGAGAATTTTGCCACCTTGGAGACACAGAACAGACACCGAGAATGTTAGAGAAGCTCAGGCTCTTCTTAGGAGTGTTATACAAGAGTGGAAATGTTAACTCAGTGTTTTTCTCTCTCCACAGATGCTGCCAGACCTGCTGCGTTTCTCCTGCAGTCTCTGTGATTGTTTCAGACCTCCAGCAGCCGCAGTGTTTTGCCTTTATTTCAGACATACAACAGAAGCCACTGTTATCTTGGAATGGCCTAGAAATGAAGAGATGTCATGGAGCTGATTTTATATGAATGAAATTGTTTTGTTTTCTCTTCGAAGCTGAAATATAGGATTGCTCAGACAGTCTGCTGCAAACTGGAACTACTAGTACCCAGACAGCACTCAGGTACAAAGAAATAGTTAACCATGTGTATTAGTTACAAACAGTGACTCAGAGAAACAAGCTGGTTGTAAGAGAAATGTTAGAGCTGGTCAGTACAATACCATTGCTGTTTTCAAATGGAAAATGTCTTGGCCTTTTAACAGGAATGCTAAAGCGAACACAAGGCCAGCTGCATAACAGTACAGTGCAGCGTGACAGACATCTATGAATGAGGCCAGCCACATAAAAAGAAGAAATGAACTTTTATTTCAACAAGGCCTCGGAGTGCTTTGAGGTTATTTGAAGAGCAGCCCCAGTTGGAATGTAGGAAATGTGACAACCAGTACTTACACAGCAGGGATCCCTCAAAGAGCAGTGAGGTGAACAACCAGATGGTCAGTTTAGTCATGTTGTTTGAGAGAGACACATAGGGCAGGAACCAAGGAGAACTCCCACTGTCTCCCTTCAAATATCTGAGGATGTTTAAGATGCCTACTTTGTGAAAGAGATGTGGGTAGTATCTGAGCGCACATTACAAAGTAATTCTTTATTTACAACATGCGAAGTCCATTATGGCTAAGCATGAGATCTGGATCATTGATCCTCTCCTCTGGACCATTTTTCCACTATCGTGGAGCCTAACAATTTGCTCAAATGCAAGTGTTAAGCCTTTACCCTACATAACACACACACACACACACACACACACACACCACACACACACACACACACACACACACACACACACATTGACATGTTTCCCAATGTCCGACCACCTGTAATAGCAAATTGCATTTTAGTGACATGCTTGCAGTGAAACTGGATACCAAATGACATGCAAATATCATGACCCCAAAGGAAGATATAAACTGAAAAACCATTTCTAACCATGTAAACAGGAAGAGAATGGTGCGGCCAATTACAGTGCAACCGCGATGATCCGAACATTGATTATCCAAATTTCGGATTCTATTCAAACAAGATCTCAAGGTCCCAATAACACAGGGTAAACTGTGTTATCTGAACATTCAATTGGCTGAAGTTGCCCTGTAGAGACTAAAACAGGAAATGTTGTTGTTGCGGTCAGAGGGCATGGCTGCAGAACTGTGTAAAGATATTGTACCTGTTCCACAAAAGAGAGTTGTGTTCATGACGGAGTGAAGGGAATGGAGATATTTAATCGGATATTATAGGCAGGCTCTGCAAATATATTCGCTAACAGGTCACTCTGCCCAGAAAGGATCAATCAGATATTGCTGAGCAAAGCATGATTGCAGAGATTCAAGAAGCACTGGTCATTCAATATTCCTAGGATTTGGAAATTAGACCAAAGTCCAAGAAGATTGAAAATACTGCTCCCTGTCACAAAACAGGGATAACTACAGGCCAATTAGTTTTATAATAATGTCTGGAAAATTGGAGACCATTGTCAAGGTCAAAATTAATTTTCATTTGGGCTAATAAGAGAAAGCCAACACAGGTTGAGTTTGTTTTTAAATATATTTATAGCAAAAAAATAAATTTGACTTTACAAAAATGTAAAGTTATTGAAAATACAACCAATAACAAATACCAGTATAAGAAAGAGAGAAAAAACACAAATTACAATACCACCACTACTAACTACTAACCTACACTTTAATACAAAACAAGTCCCAACACTGTGCAAAAAAAACAATAAATAAGTAAGTGACTAATAGATCAAAAAATAGAGTGCAGGTTCATAGCTCCTTGAAAGTAGAGTCGCAGGTAGATAGGATAGTGAAGAAGGCATTTCGTATGCTTTCCTTTATTGGTCAGAATATTGAGTACAGGTGTTCGGAGGTCATGTTGCGACTGTACAGGACATTGGTTAGGCCACTGTTGGAATATTGCGTGCAATTCTGGTCTCCTTCCTATCGGAAAGATGTTGTGAAACTTAAAAGGGTTCAGAAAAGACATACAAGGATGTTGGAGGATTTGAGCTACAGGGAGAGGCTGAACAGGCTAGGGCTGTTTTCCCTGGAGTGTTGGAGGCTGAGGTGTGACCTTATAGAGGTTTGTAAAATCATGAGGGCATGGATAGGATAAATAGGCAAAGTCTTTTCCCTGGGGTTGGGGAATCCAGAACTAGAGGGCATTGGTTAAGGGTGAGAGGGGAAAGATATAAAAGGAACCTAAGGGCCAACTTTTTCACGCAGAGGGTGGTACGTGTAAGGAATGAGCTGCCAGAGGATGTGGTGGAGGCTGGTACAATTGCAACATTTAAGAGGCATTCAGATAGGTATATGAATAGGAAGGGTTTGGAGGGATATGTGCCGGGTGCTGGCAGGTGGGACTAGATTGGGTTGGGATATCTGGTTGGCATGGACAGGTTGGATCGAAGGGTCTGTTTCCTTGCTGTACATCCCTGTGACAGTATGACTGTCGAATTTTCACAGATTGATGCATGGGATAAATCGTTTCTGTGTTGCTGGTTTACATTAAGCAGGAGAGTTTACCCAGTTTTGTAACGCTGATGGCTGTTCCTAACACAGGCTTCTTACTCTGAATTTCTCCAGTCATCCAGCATTCCCAACACCTACCAGCCTTGCCCTTCACCCTAACAGGAATATACTGTCCCTGGACTCTTGTTATCTCATTTTTGAAGGCTTCCCATTCTCCAGCTGTCCTGTTACCTGTGAACATTTGCCCCCGATCAACTTTTGAAAGTTTTTGCCTAACACCATCAAAATTGGTCTTCCGCCAATTTAGAACTTTAACTTTTAGGTTTAGTCTATCCTTTTCCATCACTATTTTAAAACCTAACAGAATTATGGTCACTGGCCCCAAAGTGCTCCCCCACTGACACCTCAGTCACCCGAGTCTGGAATTGAACTCACATCCCTGGTAGTGTGAGGCAGCAGTGCTAACCACTGGAATTAAAACTTGAACAAAGACTGTATACCATTCCCACCCAGTGATTCTCCACCTCCAGTTTGCATTAGTGAATTGCAATATCAGATTAACCAGCATTTAAACATTGTCACAAAGCTGGTCCCTTTTTTTCTAAAAGCTGTTCCTTTTCTCAAGGATACTGCTTCCTTGAATTTTTTCAGAGGAGTTGTAAACGGGCTGAGCTCTGATTAGACTGGTTTGTACAGAGATGAAAAGGATTTTGAGAGGTTTTTTGTTTATATTGTAAACAGATGAGACTTCAGGCCAAAGTGGTCATGTTTTAGAAGTGACCTGTATAAAGAGGAACCTCGATTATCCGATCAAGATGAGCGGGCACTATTTCGTTTGGATAATTGATTATTCGGTGGATTGATTCAATGCCTCTCCTCTGGGGCTCGGAGTTTTCGGAAGTTTCCTTTCTCCTCACTCTGCCTACCTTGCTCCCCCTCTCTGTCTCAGGGTTTGTTTCTGAGCAGACACACACACGTGTGTAAGGGATCTGCAGCTTTGCTGTAGCTCCTCCCCCACCCCCCCACCCAATTAGCTTAATGGGATTGACACGGTGAGCACTTGGGAGCACAACGAGCTCCCCATTCAGGAGATCAGGGTGCAGCACCCTGCACGCGAACCCCCCCCACCCCGTGCGCGCTCCACCAATCCCATCCAAATGTGGTCCCGGTTGCCCACACCCACCATCCGCTCCCCCACCCTGTGCCCCTATCTACAGTCTGCCACACCTCCCCCTTCCTCCCCCACCCCCCACCCTGTCTGCATCCTTAATCCCTGTCTAACCTGGCCACACAGCCCTCCTGTCCGCCCCAACCACCCCCATCCACTCCCCCCCCCCCCACTGTGTCCCACCGCCCCCATCCGACCAGGCCACCCCACCACACCCTGTCCATCCCCCCCTCCAGAGCAGCCGGACTGGACACCATCAGTAAGACTGCTGCTGCCTTTTTTTGGGGGGTTGGGGGGGGGTTGGGTGTGAGTCTGAAAATGCCACGCGCACACACACACACACACACAAACATACACGCATACGTGCAAGCAGCCACACACACACACACACACACACACACACACACACAACTTTTTACTGCAACGTTTTGACAATTTTCACCTTTGACAATGTTGGAGAGATTATCTGGGGAAGGGGGTTCAGGGTACACCCCTGTGTAGAACTCCAGGGGAAAGTATTGGGGGTGGTGGGGACAGAGAGAGAGAGAGAGGGCAGTCAATCATTTGGAGATGGTGCCTGGAATCCCATCGATGTCCAGGACTGTTTTCAGCAAAATTTCAGTGAACCGTGTTCATTTTAATCATTGTAAACAAAAGAGGCAACCAGTGTTGGAAACACGTCTTTGATGTAATGTTTCTATCGGGACCTTGAAATCTTCTTCAAATAATCCAAAATTTGGATACTTGATATTCGGATAATCGAGGTTCCTTTGTAATGAAAGGGGGTGGTCAGCGCTCTAGCTGAGCAGTACATTTCAGAATTAGTTCAGAGTTCAACAGTGAGCTGTGTGGAAACAAGCTCTCTCTCTCTCCTGCCCTTCTAACTTCAGCCTGTAAACATGTGTTGCATTTTTTTACTGTTTTTGAGGAGGTTTGCTTATTGGGACTGTTGTGTATATTTGGAACAGCATAACTAAGTCTAGTTTGGATAGATCTGCAGGGGTTCTTTATTCTGTGCTTTGTGTTTCATTGTGTAATTTTGTGAATAAATCTTTGTCTGTTTTAAAACATGGTAATCAACCTCGCTAACTTACACCGGGGAATTTTCACTGTACACTTACCGAAAACAAATTGCAAAGTTATGGTCTGGATTGCCTACTTAAGAATGTTTTGAGTGGTCTGGCCTGGTCCATAATGACATAGTAGGCCTCCTGAAACTCAATACTAACACCAAACCAAGGAAACGGGATGGAAATCCATGGAGATCGTTAAAAATCAAATATCTTAACAACAAGAAATATTCTATACTCAGAGTTGCTTTAATACCACTGTAGGGTTTGTTGATAGTTCTTGTGTATAAGGATACATTTATACCCTTTTGGAAAGTACTGGGCTCCAGGTGAAGATGCCCACCTTAGATTGGCCTGCTCTTGGGTAGCGGGATGAACAGCTGGTTTGGGGAGAGCTGGTGAGGTGGTAGAAACAGAGAAGGGAACAGCTGAGCTCTCAAACCCATTGGAGACGCAGGGTAAAAAGAATTGAATCAGGACAGAGAAATAAGACTAGTATTATGGGCTTGGTGTTGGCAGGTGGGACTAGATTGGGTTGGGCTTTCTGGTCAGCATGGACAAGTTGTGTGTTTCCGTGCTGTACATCTCTATGCCCCTATGACTCTATGACACTGAAATTTAACAAGACCAGTGAGAAGAAAAAAACTCCTAATTTATATAATTTAAACTAAACCCACCTCACTGCCCCCCCCCCCCCCCCCCCCCCAAAATGCACATAAACTCAATCATGATTAAGGTGGTCAAAGACAAAGAGTTTAACACAGATGCTGTGGGTGAAGAGAGAATGGAGACAAATGTGCAAACAAAATTCTGAAGGTTAGAAGTCTGAACCACATGAGGGAAAGTATTTTCTTGTACATCTTTTGGTTTTAGTGATGATGACATGGTGTTTATTGTGGTGATGGATGTTCTTCAATTTCGAGGTTGGTCAGGTCTTTCTTGTGTTGATTGTTTCTTTAAAGCTTTCTTAGGTTTCTCTTTTTCCCAAATGGAGAGAGAGAGAGAGAGAGAGAGAGAGAGATAGCTAGAGAGAGGGAGAGGTAGAAAATCCTGGACACATTGACCTGGACCCCACATACAAACCACTGCAGCTGAAACTGACACCCGGAAGCGGCAAGAACAAACCAATACAAATACCGGAAGAAACATCAAAGCAGCGCTTCACAGGAGGCTCCAACAGCACTGATGATGTTCCCTAGCCAGGGAACGAAACGTTTGCAGCAAAAACTTCCAGCTCAGCGAGCAGAACCACAACAACAGAAAATCCTGGGCCCAGGCTCTGGATATTCCTTCTTCATTGCTGCCCTTGACACTTAGCTTTTTTTTCACACTGTACAACTCAACCAATCAGAGTACAGTTGTCAGGCAGAATCTCAAATGATTCTCATTAGTATTCAGTCTCTAATTTTCCTTCTTACCACTTCAGAAAGGAACATTGTATGCAGCATATATAAGTTGCAAAACTCTCCTCGCGTATGGATTATAAAAGATCAACTTTTATTATTATTAGATTCCCTACAGTGTGGAAACAGGCCCTTCAGCCCAACAAGTCCACACCAACCCTCCGAAGAGTAACCCACCCTATATTTGCCCCTGAGCAAATTTAGCATGGCCAATTCACTTAACCTGCACATCTTTGGGCTGTGGGAGGAAATCCAAACAGACACAGGGAGAATGTGAAAACTCCACACAGTCACCTGAGGCAGGAATCGAACCCAGGTCCCTGGGACTGTGAGGCAACAGTGCTAACCACTGGGCCACAGTGCTGCCCCATTCTATTTCATAGAGTCATACAGCACAGAAACAGACCCTTTGGTCCAACCAGTCCACACTGACCATAATTCCAAACTAAACTAGTCCCATCTATCTGCACTTGGCCCATATCCCTCCAAACCTTTCCTATTCATGTACTTATGTAAATGTTTTTTAAACATTGTAACTATACCTCACATCCACCCTTTCCTCCAGCAGTTCATTCCAACATGAACCACTCTCTGTGTAAAAACATTGCCTCTCTTCCTTTTTAAATTTTTCACCTCTCATCTTAAAAATATGCCCAGTATTGAACCCCTCCCCCCCACCACAGGGCAAAGACCTTTCTCATTCACCTTAACTGTGCCCCTCATGATTTTATAAATGTCTATAAGATCACTCCTCAACCTCCTACCCTCCACTGAAAAAGGTCCCAGCCTATCCAGCCTCTCCTTATAACTCTAATCTTCCACTTTCAGCAACATCCAAGTAAAGCTTTTCTGAAGCATCTCCAGTTTAATAATATCCTTCCTAGAACACAGCAACCTGGACCAGACACAGCACTCCAGAAGAGGCCTCTCCAATGTCCTGTACAACCTCCACATGACGTCCCAACGCCTGTATTCGAAGGTCTGAACAATGAAGACAAACATACTAAATACCTTCTTAACCAGCCTGTCTCCATGTGACACCAAAGAATTCACAGTCCCCAAAAAAAAACAAACTCTTCCACCAGCTACAGTTAACCAGCTGGGTCCTCTATATATCACTGACTCTGAGTTCCTCGGTTTCCTGGGCTGGCTTCTCCTCCTCTCGGGAAAAAGACCAGCCCCTCAATGAATGTTCTGGCAATGATGGATGTCGCGCAAGTGATGGGTGCAACTGTCATTGATTTCCATGGGGATAAAGGTGAAGGCATACATGGTGGAGGTGACAGCCTTGTGGTCTTATCACTGGACTGTTAATCCAAAGACCAGGTAATGTTCTGGGAACCTGGGTTTGAATCCCACAATAGGAGAAAGTGAGGACTGCAGATGCTGGAGATCAGAGCTGGACATGTGTTGCTGGAAAAGCGCAGCAGGTCAGGCAGAATCCAAGGAGCAGGAGAAACGACGTTTCGGGCATGAGGAAGGGCTGAAGAAGGGCTCATGCCCGAAACGTCGACTCTCCTGCTCCTTGGATGCTGCCTGACCTGCTGCGTTTTCCCAGCAACACATTTTCAGCTTGAATCTCACAATGGCAGGAGAGTCTAAAAGATGACTACAAGTGAAAAACCCATCTGGTTTACTCATGTCTTTCACGGAATGAAACTGCCATTATTACCTAGTCTGGTCTACATGTGATTCCAGACCCACAGCAATGTGGTTGACTCTTAACTGCTCTCTGGGCAATTAGGGATGTGTAATAAATGCTGGCCTAGCCAGCGACACCCTCATTCTGTGAATGAATGAAAACAGGTTTGTACAAGGATTGGTATGCTTGAAAAGTCTGCGATGTGATGAAGCAATCTTGGAGGGTAGAGTGAGGGTGGCACAGAGTTTGGAGATTCTGCAGTTATACTCACCTTTATTGACCAGATTCACTTCTGAGAGCACTTCCTGTGCAATGAGCCCTAAAACTGATTCCAGTTACACCTTTGTTCTGACGACTTGTGTTTTCGGTCTGTTACTGGAGAAGAGGACTGCACTGCGATTGCTCACTGCCTCCAGCAGTGCACCAGGCCAGGAAATAAATAGAGAAAATAGGAGCAGGAGTAGGCCATTCAGCCCTTCGAGCCTGTCCCACCATTCAATATGATCATGGCTGATCATCCAACTCAGTTTCCTGCTCCCACTTTGTCCCTTTACGCTTTGATCCCTTCAGTCCTAAGAACTCACCAGGAAGACTGGAATGTGTGAGTTGGAAGTACAGGAGTCCTCTGTGGCCATTCCCCTCTCAAAGGGATAGACTGTATTGGATGGCTGTTGGGGGGAATGGCCTCTCAGGGAAAAGCAGCAACAGCCAAGTTTGTGATAACATGGCTGTCTCTGCTGCACAGGAAGGGAGTAGTAAGGCTGGGAGAGCTTTGGTGATAGGGGTCTCAACTGTAAGGGGAATGGTGACAGCAAGCAAGACTCTCGAATGGGATGTTGCCTCCTTGGTAACCAGGGTCAGGGGTGTTGCAGAGCAGCTGCAGGGTATTCTGAGCAGGGAGGGTGAACAGCTGGCAGTCATGATACATGTTGGTGCCAACTACATGAGTTAAAAAAAAGGAATGAAGTCCCGCAGCAGGAACGCAGATGGTTAGGGAGTAAATTAAAGAGGAAGATAACCAAGGTTTTAATCTCCAGATTACTTACTTACTTAGAGTGGAATGGTGACACAATAGTTAACACTGCTGCCTCAAGGCACGAGGTACCCTGCTTCAATTCCAGCCTCAGACGACTGTCTGTGGGAAGCCTCCACATTCTCCTTGTGTCTGTGCGGGTTTCCTCTGGATGGTCCAGTTTTCTCCAGTAAGGTTAATGTGCAGGTTACGTGCACATGTGAAATGTGGGATTGCGGACATACAGTAGTGGGCTGAGTCTGTGTGGGATGCTCTATTGAGGGACTCAACAAGCCAAATGGCCTCTTTCCACATGGTAGGGGATTCTTTGATTTCAGTGCCATGCGCTACTGAGTACAGGAACAGGAAGATAGGTCAGATGAACGTGTGGCTAAAAGCATGGTGTAGGAGGGAGGGCTTTAGATTTTTGGATCATTGGGAGAGTTTCTGAGGTAGGCGAGACCTCTACAAGCTGGACAAGTTGTACTGGGGCTGGAATGGGTCCATACCTTTACTGGGAGGTTTGCTTGAGCTGCTGGGGAGGTTTAAAATAAATTGGTAGGGGTTTGGGGCATAGGGTAGATATAACATTGGGAGCAAGGTCCAATCAGATATAGAAGGAATGCTCGAACATTCCAGTAGACAGAGACAATGTAGGCAGAATAAGGCAAATGAGAGGACTAGAGAATTAGATTGTATCTATTTTATCGCTGCAAATGTGTTGCTGGTCAAAGCACAGCAGGTTAGGCAGCATCTCAGGAATAGAGAATTCGACGTTTCGAGCATAAGCCCTTCATCAGGAATAAGAGAGAGAGAGCCAAGCAGGCTGAGATAAAAGGTAGGGAGGAGGGACTAGGGGGAGGGGCGATGGAGGTGGGATAGGTGGAAGGAGGTCAAGGTGAGGGTGATAGGCCGGAGTGGGGTGGGGGCGGAGAGGTCAGGAAGAGGATTGCAGGTTAGGAGGGCGGTGCTGAGTTGAGGGAACCGACTGAGACAAGGTGGGGGGAGGGGAAATGAGGAAGCTGGAGAAATCTGAATTCATACCTTGTGGTTGGAGGGTTCCCAGGCGGAAGATGAGGCGCTCCTCCTCCAGCCGTCGTGTAGTTGTGTTCTTGACCAGCAACACATTTGCAGCTGTGATCTCCAGCATCTGCAGACCTCATTTTTTACTCGAAGATTTTTTACTGTATCTATTTTATTGCAAGGAGCTTGACTGATAAGTCAGATAGGTTTAGAACACTGATCAGCAGGTGGGAATATGGTGCTGCTGGAATCATTGAGACATGGTTGAAGGCAGGATAGGACTGGCAGCTCAACGTTCCAGGGTATAGATGTTTCAGACACAGTGCCGGGGGGGAATGTAAAAGATGTGAGGGTGCTGCATAATTAATGAAGGAAACCATCACTGCAATAATGAGGGAGAACATCCTAGAAGGGTTTGCAAATGGGGCCATCTGGGTAGAGCTTAGAAATAAAAAAAGGTGTGATGATCTTGCTGGGGTTATACTACAGAGCTCCCAACAGTCCGAAGGAGATGGATGAGTGGATAGGTCGGCAAATCACAGAATGATGTGAGAGAAGCAGGTTTACTGTTGTGGAAAATTTTGATGTTTTTAATGTAAACTGTAAGCCCTTTCATATAACCATAAGATGTAGGAGCAGAATTAGGCCATTTGACTCATTGAGTCTGTTCTGCCATTCGATCATGGCTGATATGGAGAAAGAGTAAGGCTATCTCTGTCTCCCTCAACCTCTGGGGGACTCTTGTTGTGCCTCTTGCTGCTCCAGGCATCTCCCAGGCACTGGACTGAGCTCACCGCTTTTCAGCTTTCCTGTCTCTCTCGACAATGGTGGCACGATTAAACTATCCACAGACACCTGTGTTATTACCAAGACTGGGGGCTGCGTGTATTCAATAGAGAGAAGGGATTTGGAAACTGTACTGTTATAAACAACTAAACATTTTTACAGATTGTTATTGCACAGAAAGAGGTCATTCACCCCCCCCCCATTGTGTCTGCACCAAGTCTCCAACCAACATTATGAACCAATACCATTTTCCTGCTTTTCCCCATACCCTTGCACATTGCTTTGATTTATTCTTTTTTATTTGTTATTTACACTGTGCAAGGTAGGTTTCATGGGGTTTTATATCTTTTTCTTTCAGGTTCCAGCTACATGTGATCTGACAGCACCTGAGCTGACCGATGATGCACTCTAACAAGGGACATAAAAGCTATCAGTCCCTTACACGCAATAATCTTTTAAAATGTACAGCTTTTCAAAATTCCTAACACTGTCAGTTAACATGCCATGACAGATGTGCTTCAAGTGAGGAAACCTGCTGTCTCTTGTTGATGTGTGATTCCAGCCCCACACCAGCTCTTCATGATTCTCAACAAACCACTCGGTTTTATCAAAAACTAACTCAGCAGCTTGAAATGTGAACAAAGGAACCAGAGGCAGGAAGCGGACACCTCATTAATAAACACACTCCACCCTCTTGATAAGATCATGACTGATCTGACCAGCCCTTTCCTGTCTATCCTTGAAAATCCTTATTTTTCTTGATAGTCACAGAGCTATCTAACTCCACCTTAAAACTATTCAAGTACTCAGCCTTCACTGTCCATCAGACCATGAGACATAGGAGCCATTCAGCTCATCCAGTTTGCTCTGCCATTCAGTCATGGCTGATGTGTTTCTCAATCTCATTCTCCTGCCTTCTCCCCATAACCCTTGATCCCTTTGCTAATCAAGAGTCTATCTATTTCAGTCTTAAATACATTCAATGACTTGGCCTCCACAGCCCTCTGTCACAATGAGTTCCATGAATTCACCACCCTGTGTTTAAAGCAATTCCTCCTCATCTCAGTTCCAGGGGGTTGTTCCTTCACTCAGAGGTTATTCCTTCAACTTCACATCTCTCCTACTAGTGGAAGCATATTCTCCACAAACCTGCCTGCCAGAATGCTGGTCCCCCACCTATTAAGGTGAAACCCATCCCTCTTGTATAATTTATCCTGACTGCAAAACATACCGCAGTGATCCAAGAACTTAAATCCTTGCTTCCTGCACCAGTAGCTCAGCCACACGTTCAAGTCCATTATCTCCCTGTTCTTGTCCTCACCAGCCCGAGGAACTGGAAGCAAACTGGAGATAACCACACTGGAAGTTCTGCTTTTCAGACTTCCGAGTTCTCTGAAGTCCCTCTGTAGAACGTCCCTCCTTTTCTTCCTGATGTCATTTGTTCACTCTATCCAGTATTTTGTAAGTTTCAATCAGATCCCTCACCCCACGTCCTTCTAAACTCCATTGAGCCCGGACCCAAAGTCCTCAACCACTGCTCATATGGCAAGCTCTTTATTCCCAGGATCATTCTTGTGAACCTCCTCTGGATACCATTCAAGGCCAGCATATCTTTCCTTAGGTACGGGACCCAAAACTGATCACCATATTCCAAATGCCATCTGACCAGTGCCTTATACAGCCTCAGCAGTACACCTCTGCTCTTGTATTCTAGTCCTCTTGAAATGAAATGCTAACATTGTATTTGCCTTCCTAACTGCCAAGAGGATTTTGGGTGGCATGGTGGCTCAGTGGTTAGCACTACTGTCTCATAGTGTCAGGGACCCAGATTCGATTCCAGCCATGGGCAACTGTCTGTCTGGAGTTTTCACATTCTCCCTGTGTCTGCCTGGGTGTCCTCCCACAGTCTAAACATGTGCAGGTAAGGTGAATTAGCTGTGCTAAATTGCCCAAAGTGTTCAGGGTTGTGTAGGTTAGGTACATTAGTCAGGGGTAAGTGTAGGGTAGGGGAATGTGTCTGGGTGGGTTACTCTTCAGAGGGTCAGTGTGGACTTGTTGGGCTGAATGACCTGTTTCTGCACTATAAGGATTCTATGACTCTAACTTGTATGTTAACCTGAAGAGAATCCTGAATTAGGACACCCAGATTACACTAGAGTCTTTGCACCTTCCCATTTTGCTCCAACAAGGATTGAGTCAGGAGGCTGAGTAGTGAGAGTATGATATCTTTGGCCATCAGAAATACTAGATAGGCCCCTTCAGTGCAGCTCATTGATTTACATTGTTATAGAGCGTTCAACCTGAACATTGCACAATCTCTCTGTGCCCCACAAGATCATAAAATTGTACGATACTAGGGGCAACATGGTGGCTCAGTGGTTAGCACTGCTGCCTCACAGTGCCAGGGACCAGGCTTCAATTTTAGACTCGGCAACTATCTGTGTGGAGCTTTTACATTCTCCTCGTGTCTGCGTGGGTTTCCTTCGAATGTTCCAGTTTCCTCTCATAGTCCAAAGGAGTGCAGGTTAGTTGGATTGGCCTTGGGAAATGCAGGGTTACAGTGTTAGGGTAGGGGAGTGGGTCAGGGTGGGATGCTGTTTGGAGGGTCAGTGTGGATTCAATGACCTGCCTCTGCACTGTAGTGATTCCAAGTTTCTATAGGACCCCTCGAGTCAAATCTGCTGTATAATGAGGGCTGAGCTGATTATCCTGAACTCCTTTTTCCTTCCTTTATTCCATAACCCTTGACTCCGTTACTGAATAAAAATCTATCTGTTTCAGTCTTGAACATCTTTAATGACACTGCCTCAACAGCCCTCTAGTAAAGAATTTCATTGAGTCACCAGCCTCGATGAGAGAAAATGCTCAACTCCACCCCTCAGCCCTGACATCGATCACCCCCTTTTTCAAATCATGCAATTCTCATCCCATCGTACCTCCCCACCTCCAACTATGCTCACCCCCTCATGCTTGACAATGTTCACCTCCCTCACCCACAATAATGGTCAACACCACACCCTCCCATCCCCCCAACAATCGCATCTCCCAAACCCCCCAATACATTGACTCTTCTGACAAGAGCCAGGGATTCTGGAAGGTGAGTTATTGAATTGGGGAGGTGGAGGAGATTTGGAGAGGGGGTGCTGGTCGAAGATGCAGAGTGGGGGAGTGAACATTGTTTGCAGTGTGCTGAACTGAATCTGGATTGGACAGTGGGGGAGTGGTGGTCTTGATGGCAATGCTTTGACAGCGGGCGCATTTAGGATTCTGCTCCAAGGTAACATTTCCACCAGCTCTGAAAAGCTTTGAAAATTGGTGTAGAAACCAAAACATGGAGCTCAAGTCTTTACACTGTTTACATGCTGTAATACAGAACAATGCAGAAATCTGGCCAGTGGAAAAATAGCAATCACAAGCTTAAACTTCCTGTGTAACTGCAATGCATTTTCAGTCAGTGGGATTGTGTAGGTAAGAGAAGGTTCACTAGGATGATCCCTGATGTGGAGAGATTGTGGAGAGATTGTGCAAAGGTTAGGACTCTACTTACTGGAGTTTAAACGAATGAGGGGTGATCTCAATGAAACATATCAGGTTCTTAAGGAGCTTGGCAAAGTCAATGCTGAGAGGATGTTTCCCCTCATAGGAGAGACTAGGACCAGAATACTATCAGAATAAAGGAGTATAAATTTAAGACTGAGATGAGGAGAATTTCTTCTCTCAGAGGGTTGTGAGTCTATGGAACTCCTTGTCACAGAGAGTTGTTGAGGAGGAGTAAATTTAAGGCCAATGTAGATTTTTGATCAGGAGAGGAATCAAGCATTGCTGGGAAAGAGTGGGAAATGGACACGGGGAATGCCAGATCAGATATGATCCCATTGAATGGTGGAGGGACTGAATAGTCTATTCCTATCCCTATTTCTAATTAACTTATTCCTCAGAAGTACATTAGGGAGTTCAGCTGAGTCACTCTCCTCTCCCTATATTGGAAGATTTGGGTTCCAGTGTTACTGTTTATTGTGTAGTTGTAACAAAATTTTATCCGGGATATCATTTAGTGTGGATTTTTAAAAAACCGTAAGTTAGACTTCGAAGAATATGGCTGCAGTTCACAATTTCTATTTTTTCATTATCAAAGCAGCAGGCGCTCTGTGAGGATGGCTGGTACAGGAACAAAGTAAGCACATAGTTGCTTGGTGTTTTCAAAACAGGAAGTGTACAGAATACGAGCTTTTAACTGTCTGTGAAATGAGAGTTTAGCAATGATCTAAAAAAAGAAAGGCATGTTTCTTTCTGATGCACAGTAGTTATTGAAATCCAGAACTTAAATTACATTTTTATAGACTGAATCACAGAAATGATATAATCCACATGAATTACTGGCCAGAAACTACAAATAGGAATAAGCCATTTGGCCTTTCAACCCTGCTCTGCCTTCAGTATCCTATTTTTAAGGTGCAGTCTACCCACACCCTTCAATGCCTTTAAAATTAAAACATTTATCTAAATCTTTCCTGAGTATATTCAGTGACTTGACCACAACAGGCTTCTTGTAGTAGAAGACTTCACAGGCTCACTGCCCTTTGAATGATGAAATATTTTCTTATCTCAGTCCTAAATGGTCTATCTCATACTTTGAGACTGTGTTCTCTGGTTGCCAAGCAAGTGAAACATCTTGTCTATCCAGCCTTATTAGAGTTTTATGCATTTCAATCCAATTCCATCTCATCCTTCCAGTGAATACAAGCCCAATCAAACCAACCTCTTCTCATGCGACATCTTGCTATCCCTGGTGTCGGTCTAGTGAACCTCTGCTGCATTCCTGCTACAGTCGGTGTATCCCTCCTTCTGTAGGTAGATCAAACCTACCAAGATCCTCTCCAGGGTCCTGAATAACTGCACTGAGACCTCCCTACCTCTGATCTCAAATCCTTTGGCAATCGGGCAAATCCTCTTGCAATGAAAGCTAATATATATCATTTACCTTCCTAATTGCTTTCTACATCTGGCCCCTGTTTACTTTCATTGACTGGTGTAGAAGGACACCGAGATCCCTTTGTACATTCACATTTTCCAATATGTTGACATTTAAATAATGTTTTTTTTGCTGTTTATCCCACTGAAGTGACATTTAGTCACATTGTAATGTGCCTGCCATCTAATTGCCTCCTCATTAAATCATCATGAAGCCTACTTGCATCCTTCTTACAACTCACAATCTTGGTCTGCCATCAGCAAATTTCATAGAGTCCCTACAGTATGGAAACAGGCTATTTAGCCCATCAAGTCCACACCGACCCACCAAAGAACATTCCCACCCAGACTCATTTTCTTACCCTATTCCTGTAACCCTGCATTTCCCGTGGATAACTCACCTAGCTCCAGATATCCCTGGACACTGTGGGCAATTTGTCATGGCCAATCCAACTAACCTGCATATCTTTGGACTATAGAAGGAAACTGGAGTACCTGGAGAAAACCCATGCTGACACAGGGAGAATGTAAAAATTCCACGTAGACAATCAGCCATGGGTGGAATTGAAACCGGGTCCCTGGTGTTATGAGGCAGCAAAGTTAACCAGTGAGCCACAGTTTCACCCAATGCTCCAAGTGTGGGTCGAATTGGTAAATTTTGTATTTGATTCCCTCATCCAGCTCATTTTTATATGTTGTTAAGAGCTGGGGCCCAAGTATTGACCCTCACCATACCCCATTAGTCACTACCTGCCACTTGGAAAAAAGCCTATTTATTCCCACTCTCTGTTTTGTGTCTGTGAACTAATTCTTATCCATGTCATTATCGGACACCCTATCCCATTGCTTTAATTTTTCCCACTAACTGGTTGTGAGGATCCTTATCCAAAGCCTTCTGAAAATCCAAACACACCACATTCACAGGTTCTCCCTTGTTTATTCTACTTGCTATTTTCACTTACTGTCACCTTCACAATGAATAGCAACCAGGAAAAAATATTTTTGTCAGCTTTCTCAGTTTGTTTATGCTTTGAGGGAGAGTGTGGCTTTCAGTCAACAATATATTATTGAATTGAATTGAATTTAATTTGCTTTATTGTCACATGTACTCAATTGAGTACAGTGAAAAGTTTGCAGTCACCACATTATGGCGCCATCTTAAGTACAAATGTACTCCTAGGCACAGATACTTAAGTACGGATTCTTAGAAAACGAAAAAATTAGAAAATTAAAGAAATAAATTCAGGTTGTTCTGCTAAATCGCATGTTTCATTAACACGAATTCACTGTAAGCCGATTGACGAATTGGGGACACTGCTTCTAAAGCGCGAACTTTTAAAACATGTACTGACTATAACATGATTACATCAGCAACCCTTGAAACACTGTTTTGAAAGCACAATTTTTCTATAATGCAAGTCTACACAAGAACACAACCATTGTGTAATAGAAGAACTACCTGTAGTCCGGTTTTATATGTCTTAGGAATAAATGTGAAAAATTTAGGAATGTTCAGAATATTGGTCTTTCTGGCCCAGTCCATGCCAGCACCTCGCCTCAAGGTAGACCTCCAATACCTCGCTGCCACCTGCTCCAGACCCACCAAGGTAGGAGTCACCCCAATTTAGGTGCTATCCCTTCATCACTGGGCCCACATTGCTGAACCCACACTTGCCCCCTGTAACGAAGACTCCCTGTCTCTGTTGCCAGGCCATGAGTCCTGCTTCGGTGGTGCCATCTTGAAGAGTCCATTGCTATCAGCGCTGCCATGCCTGATCGCTGGACAAGCTTTGCCAATGCTGCCGCTGGCCCCGAGTCACAGGAGAACACACTCGTCTGCCACCGGCCTCTGATCACCGGGACAACGTCCTCACTGCCGCTAATCACCGGGATAAGCCATGTCTGCCATTCCACATGTGGCCCACTCTCACTGCCGCCATCCCACCACAGAAAAGAAGAAAAAGAAGACCAAAAGGATAAGGGGAAAAAACAAAACAAAAGTGGAAAAGCAGAAGTAAAACAAAGAAGGAAAGCAGACGGGAGTGGATAGGCCCTAGGCAAGAGCCTGCACACAACTCTGTTACTCTGCTGCCATCTTGCACCGGATATATTGTTGTATGTTCTTGTTCTAATCTGGACCTCATGCTCTCTCTTGAAAGAACTGGCCAACTGGGATGTAGGACTGTGAAGAAGCCATTTTGTCCTGTAGTTTGTTCTGCCATTCACTGAGATCAGGTCTATAACATAACTACACTTCCCTTTGCTTCCTTCCCCTGTGATATTTGGTTAACAAAAATCTTTCAATTTAAAATTAATCTGAGATCAACTGCAATTTGGAGAAAAGTCCCAAACTTCTAGCACCCTATCTTTGAATAAGCCTTTCCAAATTTTACTCCTGACTCAAATATATGGACCATATCCCTGATCCTCAACTCCCCAAGCAGAAATAGTTTCACTCCAGTGACCCTACCTGTTTCTCTGAACAGGTTCAAATCACCCCAATCTTCTAAATTCCAGGGAAATTACCCTTATTTGTTTCACCTGTCCTTTTAGTTAAACCCTTAGGATCCATCAATCATTCCCAAACTACACTGCACTCCCTTCAAGGCCAAAATATCCTCATGAAGGTACAGTGCCCAAAACTACTCTCAATGTTTCCAGGTGTGGTCTAACCAGGATTTTGTGTCACTGGAACATGATTTCCAACCTTTTGAACTCTACTGCTGTCGACAGAAAGCACAGCATTCGTGAGCCTTTGATTATTTTCTGCATCTGTTCAGGATCCTCTAATGATCTCTGTATCTGGATCCCCAAACCTCCAATGTCTCCAGGTTTTTGTCATTTAGAAAGTGCCTTGATCTATCCCTTTTCGAACCTAACTGGATGGCCTCCTTTTTTCCAACATTGAAATCACTTTGCAATGGTTTGCCATTCATTCAAGCCATCTCTTTGTAGGAAGACATTTACTTCAGAGCACTTGCAATACTGTCCATTTTTGTGATATTAGCAATTTCTTTCCCATCATCCAACTCATTAACAAATATAGTGATTAGCTGAGGCTCCAGGATTATCCTTTGCAGATAATCACTCTTCACTGTCTACCAATTAGACAACCTGCCTTTTAACCCAACTTTCTATTTCCTGCTGTTTAATCAATTCTTAAACTAGGTCCCGATTATTCCCTCAACTTTAGATAGCCATTTCTAAAGAGGAACTTTGTCGAGTGCCTTGAGACAGTCCATGTCAATGACATGCATTGAAAAGCATTTAGATTCTATAAGTAGAAAGTCACATGATATTTAAGAGGAAGAGCAGCCCAGTATTGGGGATGAAGTAAAAGTCTCAGTGATGCACCATGGGGCATGGTGGCTCAGTGGTTCGCACTGCTGCCTCACAGCGCCAGGGACCTGGGTTTGATTCTAGCCTTGGGTGACTGTCTGTGTGGAATTTGCATGCCATTCTTGTGTTTGTGTGGGTTTTCTCAAAGTGCTCCAGTTTCCTCCCACAGCCCAATCATGTGCAAGTTAGGTGGATTGGCCTTGGGAAATGCAGAGTTATGGGGATAGGTTAAGGGAGGGATGCTCTTCAGAGGGTTGGTGTGGACTTGATGATCTGAATGGCCTGCTTCCATACTGTAGGGATTCTATGATTCTATTCTATGATCAGGGAAGCATTGGCTATCCCTTGATTTGAGGATGATGACGACTCAGTTGACTTTCTGACATCACTAAATTGAACTAGAGGATGACTAAGGCAAACATTGAGCCTGTCAGAGGTAGACATGGTAATTATGCATGAAATGCAGAAAATACAGACAAGGTTCTTAATTAGTATTTTGCTTCTGTCTTCACTAAAGAGATACAGACTTTTTAATTAAAGAGAAGTTTAGAATATTATATGAAATCAGTTTCAAGAAAAGGGAAGTAGCTTCCTTAAAGTTGGTTAAGTCATGAGGGATGGTTGAATTGTATCCTGTTTATTCATAATAGGAGATTATGGGCCATAATTAACCCAAAACACTTACTGTTAGGTCTGTTTCTGTAGTTGGCCAACACTTGTTGAACAATCAAGGCTAGAGTTTACAAGTGCAGAAATTATACTGGTTAGGCCACAGCTAGAATATTGTGTGTGGTTCTGGAATCCACATTACAGGAGGGATGTGATAGCAGTGAAGAGGATGCAAAGGAGATTTACCAGATGTTGCCTGGGCTGGAGAGTTTTAGCTATGAAGAGAGATTGGATAGACTTGTATTGTTTTCCTTACAGCAGAGGAGATTGAGTGGGGATATCATTGAGATGTATAAAATTAGGTGGGGCATACATAGAGGAGACAGAAAGAAACTTTCCCCTTGGAGGGGGCAAACATTTAAGGTAAGGTGCAGGAGGCTTTTCTTTTCACTCAGAGGCTGATGGGAATCTGGAACTCACTTCCAGTAAGGGTGGTGAAGGCAGAAGTCAGTAGTCTCAGTCCCAGAACTGCAAGAGTTTCTCAAAGTAGTGTTTTAGGCCCACCCATAGAACATAGAACATAGAACAATACAGCACAGAACAGGCCCTTCGGCCCATGATGTTTTGCCGAACATTTGTCCTAGCTTAAGCACCTATCCATGTACCTATCCAATTGCCGCTTAAAGGTCATCAATGATTCTGACTCTGCCACTCCCACAGGCAGTGCATTCCATGCCCCCACCACTCTCTGGGTAAAAAACCTACCCCTGACATTCCCCCCTATATCTTCCACCCTTCACCTTAAATTTACGTCCCCTTGTTACACTCTGTTGTACCCGGGGAAAAAGTTTCTGACTGTCTACTCTATCTATTCCCCTGATCATCTTATAAACCTCTATCAAGTCACCCCTCATCCTTCTCCATTCCAATGAGAAAAGGCCGAGCACTCTCAACCTATCCTCGTATGACCTATTCTCCATTCCAGGCAACATCCTGGTAAATCCCCTCTGCACCCTCTCCAAAGCTTCCACATCTTTCCTAAAATGAGGCGACCAGAACTGCACACAGTACTCCAAATGTGACCTTTATCAAGGTCCTGTACAGCTGCAACATCACCTCACGACTCTTGAATTCAATCCCTCTGCTAATGAATGCTAATACACCATAGAAAGTAAATGTATAATGCTCATCAACATTCCTGATCACCCTCCCAAAAATTGGATTTATTATCTTCTCTTGACAAGTCCATACTGACTACCATGATTAATCTGTGTCACTCCAACTGTCCCTCAGAGTTCCTTCTAATAACTTATCACAAAGATTAGATTGACTGATGCGTAATTTCTACGTCTCTCTTTTCCTCCCTTTATAATAATGGAGCAATGTTAGTAGTCCTCCAGTCTTCTGGTACGTCACCTCTGGCCAGAGAGGATTTAGAGCCTAATATTATCTCCTTTGCCTCTCTCAAGAGCCTGGGCTGCATCTCAATCCAGCCTGCAGACTTATCCACTTATAAGGCTGCTAAATCTGCTAATATCTCCTAATATGTTAATTTCATTTTAATATTTCACAATCCTCCACCCTGATGCCTGTACCTCCACTGTTATTTTCCAATGAGGATACCGAAACAAACTATTAATTGAGGACTGTGTTCACATATTTTGGGTCTACACAGATTACCCTGTCTGCTGTAATGGGCCCTACTCTTTTCCTAGTTATTCATCTCCAGTTGCTGCAGTATTGACTTTTCCTTAGGTTTGGTTCAACCAAATTGGGCAAATGAGCCAGTTATCTAGAGTGGTACAGTTTGAAGAAAGGTACTTACAATTCATCAGCTTGAGAAAAAAATGAAATCTGGTCAGAAACCCACAAAGCAACTGTTCCTGTTTCGATAGTTTCAGACAACTGTTGAGAGTGGAAAATAATTGTGGTGCAGTTACGAGCAGCTGCAGGTCCTCCAGCACAGTTTCCATCTCTTTTGGATGAGCATTGTGATGTGAGGTGTGTGATTTATGTATAGCTTAATGCAATACATTTTGGAGTTTGCATTTTGAACAAGTGGCATAGTTTGTGTGTTACTGAAGGGAGTTATAGAGTCATGGAGTCATTGAGATGTACAGCACGGAAACAGACCCTTCAGTGCAACCCATCCATGCTGACCAGATAATCCAACCCAATCTAGTCCCACCTGCCAGCACCCAGCTCATATCCCTCCAAACACTTCCTATTCATATACCCATCCAAATGCCTCTTAAATGTTGCAATTGTACCAGACTCCACCAGATCCTCTGGCAGCTCAGTCCATACACGTACCACCCTCTGCTTGAAAAAGTTGCCCTTAGTTCTCTTTTATATCTTTCCCCTCTCACCATAAACCTATGCCCTCTAGTTCTGGACTCCCCCACTCCAGGGAAGAGAATTTGTTTATCTATCCTATCTATGTCCCTCATGATTTCATAAACCTCTAAACGGTTACACCTCAGCCTCTGCTGCTCCAGGGAAAACAGCCCCAGCCTATTCAGCCTCTCTCTGTAGCTCAAATCCTTAACTCTGGCAACATCCTTGTAAATCCTTTCTGAACCCTGTCAAGTTTCAACCAGAATTGCACGCAATATTCCAACAGTGGCCTAACCAATGTCCTGTACAGCCACAACATGACCTCCCAACTCCTGTGGGCGGCACGGTGGCACAGTGGTTAGCACTGCTGCCTCACAGCGCCTGTAGACCCGGGTTCAATTCCCGACTCAGGCGACTGACTGTGTGGAGTTTGCACGTTCTCCCCGTGTCTGCGTGGGTTTCCTCTGGGTGCTCCGGTTTCCTCCCACAGTCCAAAGATGTGCGGGTCAGGTGAATTGGCCAAGCTAAATTGCCCGTAGTGTTAGGTAAGGGGTAAATGTAGGGGTATGGGTGGGTTGCGCTTCGGTGGGTTGGTGTGGACTTGTTGGGCCGAAGGGCCTGTTTCCACACTGTAAGTCTAATCTAATCTACTCTGACCAACAAAGGAAAGCATACCAAATGCCTTCTTCACTATCCTATCTAACTGAGAGTTCACTTTCAAGGAGCTATGAACCTGCACTCCAAGGTCTCCTTATTTAGCAACACTCCCTAGGACCTGACTATTTAGTGTATAAGGTGATAAGATTTGCTTTCCCAAAATGCAACACCTTGCATTTATCTGAATTAAACTCCATCTGCCACTTATCAGCCCATTGGCCCATCTGATCAAGATCCCATTGTAATCTGAAGTAAATTTCTTTGCTGTCCACTGCACCTCCAATTTTGGTGTCATTTTCAAACTTACTAACTATACCTCTTATACTCACATCCAAACCATTTATATGAATTATGAAAAATAGTGGACCCAGCACTGATCCTTGTGGCACTCCACGGTCACAGGCCTCCAGTCTGAAAAACAACCCTCCACACCACCCTCTGTCTTCTACCTTTGAGCCAGTTCTGTATCCAAGTGGCTAGTTCTCCCTGTATTCCATAAGATCTAACCTTACTAACTAGTCTCCCATGGGGAACTTTGTCAGATGCCTTGCTGAAGTCCATATAGATCATGTCCACCCATCTGCCCTCATCAATCCTTTTTGTTACTTCTTCAAAAACCTCAATCAAGTTTATGAGACATGATTTCCCATGCACAAAGCCATGTTGACTATCCCTAATCAGTCCTTGCCTTTCCAAATACATGTACATCCTGTCCCTCAGGATCCCCTCCAATAACTTGCCCACCACCAACGTCAGGCTGACTGGTCTATAGTCCCCTGGCTTGTCCTTACCATCCTTCTTAAACATTGGCAACATTTTAGCAAACTCCAGTCTTCCGACACCTCACCTGTGACTATCAATGACATGAATATTTCAGCAAGAGGCCCAACAATCACTTCCCGAGCTTCCCACAGAGCTCTGTGGGTACACCTGATCAGGTATTGGAGATTTATCCAATTTTATGTGTTTCAAGACACCCAGCAATTTCTCCTCTGTAATATGGACATGTTTCAAGGTGTAACCATCTATTTACCTACATTCCATATCTTCCATGTCTTTTTCCACAGAAACAGATGTGAATATTTTTAAGTATGGCCTTACAGTAAGTCTGCAGTAGTGAATAGAGTGGGTTCTTTCTTGATTACATGTTTTATTGAGATATATCTCTTGATCAAACTTAAAAATATAAGCCATTAGTATTAAGGTAGCCTGGAGCAGTGTTTGTAGAGGAATAAGACGGTGCTATTTCCTGGGTCTGTAGATTGAAAGAAGCAAAAATTGCTTTTTGTAGAGTGATATGCTCTTCTTGTTGGATGTGGGAGTTTAGGAAGCGTTTACATGTTACTGAGGTTTATATCTGCAATAAATGCCATTGGTTGTGAATCCTATCAGATTGAATGGGTCAGTTGGAGAGACAGTTAGAGACAATGAGGAATTTACAAGAGCAAGGGGATGTGATAGATGGCAGTTATAGGAAGAGAGAAAAGTCTCAGATACAGTCACATAGATGGGTTAACTCCAGGAAAGGTAAGAGAGGTAGGCAGTTAGTGCAGGAGTCTTCTGTGGCTATCCCCATTTCAAACAGGTATGCTGTTTTGGAAAATATATGGGGTGATGATTCTCAAGGGAACATAGCATGAACAGCCAAGTTTCTGGTATTGAGACTGGCTCAAATGCAATGAGAAGTACGTTGACTTCCAAGCGATCACTTGTGTTAGGGGACTCTCTAGTCCGAGGCACAGTCAAACATTTCTGTGGCCAGCAGAGAAAAAGCAGAATGGTGTGTTGTTTCCCTGTTGCCAGGATCAAGGATGTCTCAGAGAGGGTGCAGAATATTCTCAAAGGGGAGAGGGGCCAGCAGGAGGTCATTGTGTACATTGGAACCAATGGCATTGGAAGGGAAAAGGTTGAGATTCTGAAGGGAGATTACAGAGAGTTAGGCAGGAATTTAAAAAGGAGGTCCTCAAGAGTAGCAATATCTGGATTACTCCCAGTGCTGTGAGCTAGTGAGGGTAGGAATAGGAGGATGAATGCTTGACTGAGGAGCTAGTGTACACGAGAAGGATTCACATTTTTGGATCATTGGAATTTCTTTTGGGGTAGAAGCGACCCGTTCAAGAAGGATGGATTGCATCTGAATTGGCAGGGGACTAATATACTAGCAGGGAAATTTGCTAGAGCTGCTTGGGAGGATTTAAACTAGTAATGCGTGGGGGTGGGTGCCAGGGAGATAGTGAGGAAAGAGATTAATCTGAAACTGGTACAGTTGGTAGAAGAAGCAAGTCAAACAGTCAGGGTAGGCAGGGACAACGCAGAGAACAAGGTAGCACTGATAAATTAACTGCATTTACTTCAATGCAAGAGGCCTAACAGGGAAGGCAGATGAGCTCAGGGGATGGTTAGGAACATGGGACTGGGATATCACAGCAATTACAGAAGCATGGCTCAGGGATGGGCAGGACTGGCAGCTTAATGTTCCAGGATACAAGTGCTACAGGAAGGACAGAAAGGGAGGCAAGAGAGGAGGGGGAGTGGCATTTTTGATAAGAGATAACATTACAGCTGTACTGAGGTAGGATATTCCTGGAAATACATCCTGGGAAGTCATTTGGGTGGAATTGAGAAATAAAAAAGGGATGATCACCTTTTTGGGATTGTATGATAGACCCCCAATAGTCAAAGGGAAATTGAGAAACATTTTTGTAAGGAGATGTCAATTATCTGTAAGAAAAATAGGGTGGTTATGGAAGGGGATTTTAACTTTCCAAACATAGATTGGGACTGCCATCATGTTAAGGGTTTAGATGGAGAGGAATTTGTTAAGTGTATACAAAAAAGTTTCTGATTCAATATGTGAATATACCTACTAGAGAAGGTGCAAAACTTGACCTAGTCTTGGGAAATAAGGCAGGGCAGGTAACTGAGGTGTCAGTGGGGAAGCACTTTGGGGCCAGTGGCCATAATTCTACTGGTTTTAAAATAGTGATGGAAGAGGGTAGACCAGATCTAAAAGTTGAAGTTCTAAATTGGAGAAAGGCGAATTGTGACGGTATTAGGCAAGAACTTTCAAAAGCTGACTGGGAGCAGTTGTTTGCAGGTAAAGGGACGGCTGGAAAATGGGAAACCTTCAGAAATAATATAATGAGAATCCAGAGAAAGTATATTCCTGTCAGAGTGAAAAGAAAGGCTGGTAGGTACAGGGAATGCTGGATGACTAAAGAAATTGACGGTTTGGTTAAGAAAAAGAAGGAAGTTGATTAGATTCACTACAGTATGGAAACAGGCCCTTCAGCCCAACAATTCCACACTGGCCGTCCAAAGAGCAACCCACCCAGACCCATTCCCCTACATTCACCCCTGACTAATGCACCTAACACTATGGACAATTTAGCACGGCCAATTCACCTGACCTGCACATCTTTGGACTGTGGGAGGAAACTGGAGCACCCAGAAGAACCCACACTGACATGGGAGAATGTGCAAACTTCACACAGAGAGTTGCTGAAGGCAGGAATTGAACCCGGGTCCCTGGTACTATGAGACAGCAGTGCTAACCACTAAGCCACTGTGCTGCCCATGGCATGAAGTATTTGTCAGGTGCAGACAAGATAGACCGAATGAATCCTTAGAAGAGTATAAAGACAGTAGGAGTATACCTAAGAGGGAAATAAGGAGGGCAAAAAGGGGACATGAGATAACTTTGGCAAATCAATTTAAGGAGAATCCAAAGGGATTTTACAAATACATTAAGGACAAAAGGATAACTCGGACAGAATAGGGCCCCTCAAAGATCAGCAAGGCGGCCTTTGTGTGGAACCGTAGGAGATGGGGGAGATACTAAATGAACACTTTTGCATCAGTGTTTACTATGGAGTTAATAATTAATTTATAAGTAATGCTGTAGACATGATGATTTCTTTAAAAAGATAAAGTGGGAGATAGTCTTTGGAGGTTAATGAGTTTTGTTTTCATTGGGAGAGAGTTTATGAGTGAACAAAGCAAACAGTGTAATAAATTAGGCTTCCATTAGAAAGATCCAGAGTTTTCTTTTTAGCTTAGGGGAACCACCCATAGTTAGGAAAGGCCTTGAAGATTTATTTTTTGCTTTGCAAAATTCCTGCTTGAAACTAGATGTTTGAAATTTTTTTTCCTGAAGAAGGAGCTGTTTTAAAACTGTTAAGAAATGGGTAAACGCAGTGTAAGGAGTTTAGTTTGCAAGTTCCAGACCAGAGTTGTTTGTTTAAAACCCTGAAGGGGTGATTTGAAGCTCAGAAAATTTAAGTTGAGTTCTATGATGTCTCAAGAAGAGGCCATCAGACACTTAAACACCCAGGAATGGAAGCATCTTCTAAGTTAAATCTTATAGTTGTGATAGAGATGGGTAATTCTCTCTGGTCTTTGATTACTATAAAAGGCTTCTGTTGGGAAAAACTGAATTGTATTTTACCATATGTTTTCAGACTTTTAAATTTGTGTTATATGCAAATAGTTTGGTTCATTCAATTTTATCAGCATTTCTTTTGTATGATGTATTTCTGTTTTATTGGTAAAATATTGTATCTTTATTTTTCAATGAAAGATCACGTTGTTAAAATCAACAAGATAACAAATTGTGATATATCAAACCAATTTTCAGTCTGGAATTTGACTTCACAATAACAACACAAGTGTCTTAATAGCATGCTGTGGTTATATTTTAAGGGGCTGCTGCTCTGTCACAGATCCTCATGAACACACAGTGTTTGAACCAGTCACATAAGCTAAATAAAATCCCAAATTTAATGCAGATTTGCAATTACTGCAGGAACTGAGCTAGCAAACGAAAAGAAAAAAATGTTTCCCAAGAGAAAACCTTGCCTGGGGTTAATTTTCTTAGGCAGCAATGTCAATTAACCTACCGTGCCCATTTCCTGCCTATTTATCCTTGTTATAAATGTTACAGGATTGTATCTTCAAGTCTATTGTCTCTTGTTTCACACTTAATATTTATTCTAGCTTTATTTTGTATTGAAACATAGCTATTTCTTCAAATGGTCCTAAATTTTTGGCTGGATTCAGAAGCAGGAATTTTATTTTGTACATTCAAAAGGCACAGCAAACATTTGAGCACATTGGAAAAATAAATTTGTTTCTGGCTGATTACTTCATATGCCAAAATCTTTGCTTACAAATTAAACTGGACTTCATTGCCAACATAGCACTGTTTTTAATGTCTGCCAACTGCATAACATCACAAATCCCTCATGTCTCTAACCTTTCTCCTGACGACTGATCTAGACAAATGGTAGAAAATTGTAGGCCGATTAGCCTAATCTCAGTTGTAGATGAAATGCTAGAATCCATCATTAAGGATGAGATTTCTAAATTCTTGGACATGCTGGTCAGATTATAACAAGTCAGCATGGATTTAGTAAGGGAAGTCATGCCTGACAAACCTATTAGACTCCTTTGAAGAGGTAACAAATAGGTTAGACTAGGGAAAACAAGTGGGTGTTATCTACCAAGATTTTCAAAAGGCCTTTGATAAGGTGCCTCATGAGAGGCTGCTGAGTAAGGTGAGGGTCCATGGTGTTCGAGGTGAGCTACTGGTGTGGATTGAGGATTAGCTGTCTGACAGAAGGCAGAGATTCAAAGTTTGTGAGAAGATTTGTAGCTCGGGTGCTCGTTGTTGTGGTTCTCTTCGCCGAGCTGGGAATTTGTGTTGCAGACGTTTCGTCCCCTGTCTAGGTGACATCCTCAGTGCTTGGGAGGCTCCTGTGAAGTGCTTCTGTGATCTTTTCTCCGGCATTTATAGTGATTTGTATCTGCCGCTTCCTGGTTGTCAGTTCCAGCTGTCCGCTGCAGTGGCCGGAATATTGGGTCCAGGTCGATGTGCTTATTGATTGAATCTGTGGATGAGTGCCATGCCTCTAGGAATTCCCTGGCTGTTCTCTGTTTGGCTTGTCCTATAATAGTAGTGTTGTCCCAGTTGACTTCATGTTGCTTGTCATCTGCGTGTGTGGCTACTAAGGATAGCTGGTTGTGTCGTTTCGTGGCTGGAGAAACCCTAGCCAGAGAAACAATAGCCAACCTACTGGACATACAGAACAGACAACAAGACGGTGAACCTATCAACAAGGACGGCATACTCGAACTACTGGACCTGTGCCTCACAACACACTTCACATTCAACAACCAAATATATGAACAAATCAACGGCACACCCATGGGCTCATCCATCTCTGGACTCATAGCAGAAGCGGTAATGCAAAGACTAGAACAAACAGTCTTACCACAAATTCAACCCAATCTCTGGGTCAGATATGTGGATAACACCTTTGTAATCATTAAAAACACAAAAATAGAGAACGCATACCGGATCATCAACACCACACTCACAGGAATCCGATTCACAAGAGAGGAAGAAAAGGACAACCAACTCCCATTCCTAGACATGATGGTACAGAGAACACCGAACGGAGATTTCACCACAAAGGTATACAGGAAAGCCACACACACAGAACAAGCCCTGAACTATGAAAGCAACCACCCCAACACACACAAAAGAAGTTGCATCAAGACACTCTTCAAAAGGGCCACAACACACTGCAGTACACCAGAACAGTAAAAAGAGGATGAAGAACACCTATACAATGTATTTGCCAAAAACGGATAACCCCGCAATTTCATCAACAGATGCCTAAGGGAAAGACTACGGAATGAGGACATGCCACAACCCAAAGGACTAGCCACGTTACCATACATCAAGAGCATTTCCGAACTGACAGCCAGACTACTGCGACCACGAGGACTCATAACAGCACACAAACTAACAGCCACTCTCAGACAACAACTCACCAGGACGAAGGACCCGATACCCAGCATGAGCAAAACCAATGTAGTGTACAAAATCCCATACAAGGACTGCACAAAACACTACATAGGACAAACAGGAAGACAGCTAACGATCTGCATCCATGAACACCAACTAGTCACGAAACGACATGACCAGCTATCCTTAGTAGCCACACACGCAGATGACAAGCAACATGAGTTTGACTGGGACAACACTACTATTATAGGACAAGCCAAACAGAGAACAGCCAGGGAATTCCTAGAGGCATGGCACTCATCCACAGATTCAATCAATAAGCACATCGACCTGGACCCAATATACCGACCACTGCAGCGGACAGCTGGAACTGACAACCGGAAGCGGCAGATACAAATCACGATAAATGCCGGAGAAAAGATCACGGAAGCGTTTCACAGGAGCCTCCCAAGCACTGAGGATGTCACCTAGACAGGGGATGAAACGTCTGCAACACAAATTCCCAGCTTGGCGAACAGAACCACAACAGTAGACTGAGATTTGGGATAAGTGGTTCTTTTTTGGAATGGCAGCTAGTGCTAAGTGGTATCCCGCAGAGTTCAGTGTGGGGCTGCAGCTGTTCATTTTATCTATTAATCATCTGGATGAGGGGACTGAGCACACTTTGGTGAAGTTTGCCGATGATACAAAGATAGGTGGACAGGCAGGTAGTTCTGAGGATGTGGGGAGGCTGCAGAAAGATCTAGACAGTTTAGGAGAGTGGTCCAAGAAATGGCTGATGAAATTCAACGTGAGCAAATGCGTGGTCTTGCACTTTGGAAAAAAGAATTCTAGCATGGACTATTTCCTAAACGGTGAGAAAATTTATAAAGCCAAATTACAAAGGGATCTGGGAGTGGTAGTCCAGGATTCTCTAAAGGTTGACTTGCAGGTTGATTCTGTGGTTAAGAAAGCAAATATAATGTTGTCATTTATCTCAAGAGGGTTGGAATATAAAAGCAGTGATGTACTACTGAGACTTTATAAAGCTCTAGTTAGGCCTTATTTAGAATACTGTGTCCAGTTTTGGATTCCCACATCTCAGGAAGGACATACTGGCACTGGGCGTGTCCAGCGGAGATTCACACGGATGATCGCTGGAATGGTAGGCCTAACATACAGGGGATGGCTGAGGATCCTGGGATTGTATTCATTAGAGTTTAGATGGTTGAGGGGAGACCTGATAGAAACTTACAAGATAATGCATGGCTTAGAAAGGGTGGTGGGGATACTAGGACCCGCGGGCACAGACGTGGAATTAAAGGGGGTCTATTTAGAATGGAAATGAGGAGACATTTCCTTACCTCAGATGAGCCTGTGGAATTCACTGCCACAGAGAACAGTGGAGGCCAGGACGTTAAATGTCTTCAAGGCAAAGATTGATAAATTCTTGATCTCGTATGGAATTTAGGGCTACGGGGAGAGTGCGTTGAAATGATTCAATCAGCCATAATCGAATGGTGGAGTGGACCCGATGGGCTGAATGGCCTTACTTCCACTCTTATGTCTTATGGTCTTATGGACTCCAAATAAAGTGCCATCTGGCAGCCTTATTGAGCTGCAATAAGCATTAAGCAAGTTCAGCACAATCTCACAAGTACCAAAATAATTTCAGTTGGATGTTCGAATGCGTTCCAATTTCTATAACTGTTTGAGAATTGAACTGTGCCAATAATCCCCAGGCACATTTTATACATGTAATGATGCAAAAATAGCTGCTTTATTTAAGCCTCATTGAGGCTAGTGATATATGGTAAACCAGCTAATGTTCTGTTCAATTTGATGTATTCAAACCACAATCTTAATCTCTAAAACTATAAAAATGTAATCTTGTTACTGACATTTTAATGTTGCTTTAATTTTATTTATCATAAATCATGGAGTACTAACTGTGTTGTAAGTGAGTTACAGGCTGGCTGCAATTGGCTAGCTCTTAGTAACCAGAACTGTTCATTGGTGTACATGAATAATATGCAGAGTGCAGATCTCTCCCTGCACGACTATTTTGGAGTAAGTACCCTATACAGTGAGTGTAATGTGACCTGATATCACATCCTGTGACGTCCTTAGCTATCCTATCGATAGCTTGTTAATGTACATTGCATATTATATTTCAGGCATGAACAAAGAAATTTTTTGTTCTGTAATACAATCATTATTCCCAGAAAGGAATGTATTCCTATTTTACCAAACTGGATTATTATTGCTACAAGGACTGATATCGGGTAGAAATTGGTGAAATTGTCGTGTGTTGTAGTTTGTATTTGGATACAATCAGCACTGGGGAGAAAATGACTATATTAACAACAGGACACTTTCACTATAGTATTTCCCTGGTGACACAAGCATGCAAGAGACTTAGGAAGAAATACAGAGAACACAGCAGTATAGCTACAGGAAGAGCACAAATATGTGCTTTTAAGAGGTGGTCTTTGTCCTGGTTTTAACACAAAGGTGATGAGCAGTCTAACAGAGCCATGAGAGTAAACAGCTTCTGAGACCTTGGAGTATTTTTAAAGTTGGAACAATAGAAGCAGCTTGAATGGGTGTGGTCAAGCTCTCACAGAACTAGAATTGTTAATGTTAGTTTTCAGCAGTTGCTGTTTGGTGTCTTGAAGAAGTGAATGCTATTTTCCCCTCTCTCGGTTACAGCTAAAAGCTAAGGGTTTGCTTTCTGCTATAGGAGTTACATGTGAGACAATCTGTTCTCTGAATTTGTCTTTTGCCAAGGGTGTGTTTATGGGATGTTATTATTTTGGAACATTTAATTCATAATAGTTCCTCTATCTATTATTCTATTAAGTTTTCCAATCGAGTTAATTCTTTCTTTCTTTTATTGTGTTTTAACTATAGTGGATGAATAAAGCATGTTTTGCTTTAAACCAGTGATTGGGTCAATTGAATTGCACCTGGAATGATATACCTGATATTTACCTTTAAAATAAAAAAAGCTAGAACCTGGACTATCTTCTGAATATTTTGTGGGTGTCTGGTTTGGCCCATAACAAGACAGAGGGAGAAAGTCAGAGCAAGACAAAGATAGAGGGAAGGAAAGACTCCACAATGGAGGACAAAAGAAAGATCAACTTGTAAAACAAGGATTTCCATAAAGATAGAAGCTGCAGGGAAGAAAATTGCTGTTTAAAAATATAATTATTGCACTTGAACCCGTACTAAACCAGAAACCATAGCAACAGGAATAGGCCATTCCTGCCTGTCAAGTCTGTACCCCCATTCAATATGATCATGGTTGATTGAACACTTCAATATTTTTTAATGACTCCATTCCCAAAACCCTTCTGCCATTATCTCTATCTAAACATAATCAAAGAATGAGCTTCCACAAGCTGCTGTGATAGAGAATTCCAAATTTCACAACCCTCTGAGTAAAATAATTTCCACTTATACCAGACCAAACTGGCATCCCTCTTATTCCTGAACTGTGCCTCCTGGTTCGAGATATCCCATCCCAGGTGAAGCAGCGTATCTACATCTGCCCTGTCTATCCCTTTAAGTATTTTGTAGTTTTCAATAAGATCATCGCTTATTATTTAAGTACTAGCAAATACAGGGCCAGTTTGCACATTATCACTTCCTTACACAGTGTGAGAAACAAGTCTGCTGAACTATTGCAGCACTCCCTCTATGCCAATATTATCATTCCCATGAGAAGGAGACTAAAACTGCACGATCCTCCAAGTGTGATCCAACCCAAACTCTTGTACAATTAAGGCAAAACTTCATTCTTCCTATATTCAAAATCTCTTGCAATAAAGGCTAACATTCCTTTCACCTTCCTAAAAGCTTGCTGCACCCGTATGTTTGCCTTCAGTGACTTATTGACAAGAACACCTGGGTCCCTCTGCACCTCTACCTTAAGAAATACTCTGTACACCTATTTATCTTACCAAAGTGGATACCTACTCAACAAATAGCAAAGTGAGGTTACTTTATCTAGATTTAAATGTTCCTGCCTCCCCTTTCTTGTGTGTCATAGAGAATCGTAGAATCCCTGCAGTGTGGAAACAGGCCCCACACTGTTTCCACACTGTAGGGATTCTATGATTCTATGATTCTGTGATTCTAAGTACAACAGCATGCTAATAGCTTTTGGAATTTGCATGCTAACCTTTTATGATTCATGTACTTCGCATGCCAGAGCATTTTAAGTGCTCACTATTTAGATTATATGATTCTTCAAGATGGATAATTTGACATTTTCCCACATTATATTAAATTTGTCAGATCTTTGCCCTGCTCACCCAGCCTATATATATCCTTTTGCAGCCTCTTACTGTCCTACCTATCTTTGCGTCTTCAGCAAATTGAGCTCCCAGACCTTAAGAATTGTAAAATATTGAGGTCCCACCACTGACTCCGAGGCACACCACGGTTTACATCATGCCAAGCCTGTTCTCTGTTTCCTGTCAGCCAGATAATCTTTACCCCCGATACCAAGAGTTTTATTTTCTACATTATCCTTTGATGTGTTTCTTATTAAATGCCTTCTGGAAATTAAAGTACAGTACAGTTACTGGCCCCCTTTATCTGCAGGATATGTTATTTTGTCACAGTAGAGCCACAAGTTGAGCAAACACAATTTCCCTTTCAAAAAACTTCATGACTACCCCAAAATTTTCAAAGTGTCTGACCACAACATCTTTAATAGTTATTTTTAATATCGTCTCTATGACAGATGGTTCCCTGTCTCCCTCCCTTTTTTGAAGAAAGGAGTTACATTCATTATATTCCAATCAGAAGGAATCTTCTCCTAATTTTAGAACATTAAACCATTGCAGTAACAATTTCATAAACCACTTCTTTTAAGACATTGAGATAAAATCCATCAGGACCTTAGGACTTGACAGCCTATTGTTTCAACAATTTGTTCAATACCACTTCCCTGGAGATTGCCATTTCCTTCCTTCCTCCCATTTCCTCTTCAGTGAAGAGTGATGCAAAATGGTCATGTATCTGCCATCTACTTAGTTTTCCTTATTAATTCCCAAGACTCACTTTCTATAGGAACAGCACCAGTAGAGTGGCTCAGCGGTTAGCGCTGCTGCCTCACAGTGTCAGGGACATAGGTTCAATTCCAGACTTGGTAACTGTGTGTGGAATTTTCACGCTCTCCCTGTGTCAACGTGGGTTTCCTCCCACAGACCAAAGATGTGCTGATTAGGTGGATTGGCCATCTTAAATTGCCAGTGTCCAGGGATATGCAGCTGGTAGATTAGCCAGGGGAAATGGAGGCTTACAGGAATAGGGCAGCTTTGGATGGGTGCTCTTCAGAGGGTTGGTATGGACTCAGGCTGAATGATCTGCTTTCACACTGTGGGGAGTTTTAAAAGAAATAGCTTTAGAGACTCATGCTATCTATTAATATGACCAGGTGAGGAGAGTCATGGTTCCCTCTTTTAATTCCCTATCCCTCATTTACAACCAATATGTTTGTCTTTCTTTTTCAGAACATGGATATCACAGTTAAAATAAACCATGTTAATCAGATTAAGTTGAAGGTCAATCAATTCCAAGAATTTCTGGAGTGACTGAGATTAAAGTTTTATAGTCTATCACCTTGAAACAATAGGAAACATTCAGTAAAACCCATGCATACAAGCACATACAGGCAAAAAAATTACAAGGAACAAAGGAGAGGTATCCGGTAAAGACAGGAAAATAAAGGTCATTTCAGTTTACCGTTTTTTGGAGTTCATAGAGTCACAGGGATGTACAGCACGGAAACAGACCCTTCGGTTCAACTCGTCCATGCTGACCAGATATCCCAATCCAATTTAGTCCCACCTGCCAGCACCCAGCCCATGTCCCTCCAAACCCTTCCTATTCATATACATATCCAAATGCCTCTTAAATGTTGCAATTATACCAGCCACCATCATTTCTTCTGGCAGCTCATTCTACACACGTACCACCCTCAACGTGAAAAAGTTGCCCCTTCGGTCTCTTTTATATCTTTCCCCTCTCACACCAAACCTCTGCCCTCTAGTTCTGGACTCCCCCATTCCAAGGAAAATACTTTGTCTATTTACTCTATTCATACTCCTTATGATTTTATAAGCTTCTACAAGGTCACCCCTCAGCCTCCGATGCTCCAGTGAAAACAGCCCCAGCCTGTTCAGCCTCTCCCAGTAGCTCAAATCCTCCAACGCTGGCAACATTCTTGTAAATCTTTTCTGAACTCTTTCAAGTTTCACAACATCCTTCCGATAGGAAGGTGACCAGAATTGCATGCAATATTCCAAAAGTGGCCTAACCGATGTCCTGTACAGCCGCAACATGACCTCCCAACTCCTGTACTCAATACTGAGTTTTTACTCAACTCTTGTTGCGTTTTTAAAGGGAAACCTGAGTTTGGATGGTTTAGCTTCTGCCCTGTTTCCTCAGAATTGGTAAAAGTTGCAAATATCCTTGATATCTCAGGAGGGACAGTCAACCTTCACATCTGCTTTTTCACATGTGTTGGTTTCTGAAATCAGAGATAGAAAGAGAGAGAGAGAGAGAGAGAGAGAGAGAGAGAAGAGCTTTCTGTATCCATGCTGTCATCAGTTGGTGATGGGTTTTGCAAAAACTGATGTTGAAGTTCCATTCCTTTGCAGACTATTATTGTTTAATTTCAAACTGAATTGTCATGGGCACCCTCTCATCTACAATTGTGTGCATTATTGTGGCGGGTGGTGAATAAAACAAGAAATGTAAATTTCTTGATGCTTCACTGAATTTCAGCGCCTCCTGATTAAAATGATAATTCCAAGGCTGCTGGTGATCACAGCAGCCACTTTACGTCAACAGCGTTATTTTCAAAACATTTTCAGCACATGAAAGTCAGGGATTATCATCAATAATGCCAGCTGAATATTGATTGTCAATTTTCACCATGATCGCAACACCATCTCCTTACAATGAAGAACAGACAGAGCAATATTCCTCCACTTTGTTTCTGGTGATTGTTCTGTTATACATTCAATATGAAAGAGCAATCAATGGCCTGGGGTAAAAACACATACTTTCTACGTTCTTTCTCTTTGGCCTAACCTTCGTTGGTTCTGGCAGTCAGATTTGTTAGCTGTGCTATATTTCCTTAATCCTTCACTGCCCAATTTTATAATCTACTTACGAGTTTCGGGCACTTTTGCAAAAGTAGTTTCTTGGAGCTTGGTGGGTGGTAATCTGAGGTTAGCCTCCTATGGGGTCTCTAGACCTTTGCCCAGCATCTCATTGGAATCGATGTGATTTGACTGGTTGAGGTTTGAGACCTGCTTCTGTCCCTTGGATTTTCCTGTGTGTGATTCTGTGTTTAGCTCATTAGTGTGCTCTCGGTGGTCTCCATCAGTTGATGTCTGCAATGGAGTGTGTTGCCTTCCTTTTTTTCTGGGAATAGGTTTTCACTTAACTGTGCTATTTTCCTACTGTATTCCATCACCAAGTCACCTTTTATTTATACGCAGAGAGTCCTTGACACAGATCCAACTCCTTCAGAATCTGCTCTGAGAGTGAACAGAATCTCTGACACTCCTATTTCTATCTGTCAACCAGGGCTGTCTAATTGGAACAGGTTACCAGCCCCAATCAGGGAACTCATATTATATGAGGTCCACCTGACTGACCTCCTTACAATGAGGCAAACATGAGGACTGCAGATGCTGGAAACCAGAGTTTACATTAGTGTGGTACTGGAAAAGCACAGCAGATCAGGCAACATCTAAAGAGCAGGAAAATCGACATTTCGGGCAAAGGTCATTCATTAGGAATTCCTATGGGGTCTCTAGACTTTTGCCCTGTATTTAAATTGGAATTGACCTGATTTGACTGGTTGAGAAATCATCGATTTTCCTGCTCCTCGGATACTGCCTGACCTGATCTGCTTTTCCAGCACCTCTCTAATTTAAACCCTGACCTCCTTACAATCACTACAGAAAGCGTTTGCTGACCCCTCCCCTATGACTCTTCTGCTAAATGAGGCTTCACCTTCTCTTCCCCTCCCGGACTATTTGAGCAATCCTCTTGTAATGTTAACCAGGTTGCAAGCTCTAACCCATCAGCTTCCCTGGTTCTTTCTAGCCTCTTGCTCCTTTTGCCTCATTCCATTTCTGGCTTGACCCTTTGTGACACTTCTGGCTTGACTTTAGTTCTTTTTAAATTGAGTTACCATTCCTAGGCTACCTCAAATCTTTACCGGTTTTATTGACCCCTGTATAGCCTCAGAACATCTCTCTCAGTTCCAGGCCTCTGTGTCACTTCCTTTTTTCTTCCTTTATTCATTCACAGAATGAGGGCGTCACTGGCTAGGGCAGCACTTACTGCTCGTCCCTAATTGCCCAGAGGGCAGTTATGCATCAACTGCATTGCTGTGAGTCTGGAGTCACATGTAGGCCAGACCAGGTAAGGATGGCAGTTTCCTTCCCTAAAGGACGTTAGTGAACCAGATGGGTTCTTCCTGACAATCTGCAATGGATTCATGGTCATCATTCGATTCGTAATTCCAGATTGTGGGCAGCACGGTGGCATCGTGGTTAGCACTGCTGCCTCACAGTGCTAGAGACCTGGGTTCAATTCCCATTTCAGGCGACTGACTGGGTGGAGTTTGCACATTCTCCCCGTGTCTGCGTGGGTTTCCTCCGGGTGCTCCAGTTTCCTCCCACAGTCCAAAGATGTGTGGGTCAGGTGAATTGGCCGTGCTAAATTGCCTGTAGTGTTAGGTTAGGGGTATGGGTGGGTTGCGCTTTGGTGTGTCGATGTGGACTTGTTGGGCAGAAGAGCCTGTTTCCACACTGAAAGTAATCTAATCTAATATTTATTGAATTCAAATTTCACAGGATTCAAACCTGGGTCCCCAGAATATTATCTGGTTCTCCAGATTAGTGGCCCAGCAGTAATACACAAGGGCATCACCTCCCCTCTATTCCTGCTGATTTAATTCAAGTGACTTTTGTTTAACTTCTTCAACCGTAATATGTTTTGCTGCTCTCTTCAGTGGGTCTGAATTTCCTTCAGTCCATGGTTTTCTGAAGCCTCTCCGGAGCATCCTTTTCTCTTTGCAAGCTTCAGTTTGCTACCAGCCAATTAATTCCCTATAAATATCGATGCATGGAATTGGCAAGCTTGGGATGACCTTCACTGTTTCTCGACCTGTGACAAGTTCACTCTATAAATAAAGCGAGCAGTGGCTCCTTACACTCTCACCCACGTGCTTGAATTTAGTTTGTTTCCAGACGGAAAAGTCTTTGAATTTCCATAATAACAAGGTTAGTGGGTATCCGGTTTCTCAGAGAATGCTGATTTTTCTCTCAAGGTTAGAGCATTTAGATATCATTGTTAATTTAATACAAACTCCTGACTGTATTTCTATTTCGCCTGAGTTGATGACACTTAAAACTTTAAAGGTATGGGGGCAATACCTTCTCTTTAGGTGTCCTAATTTCTTAGATTAGATTATTTACAGTGTGGAAACAGGCCCTTCGGCCCAACAAGTCCACACCGACCTGCCGAAGCGCAACCCACCCATACCCCTACATTTACCCCTTACCTAACACTACGGGCAATTTAGCATGGCCAATTCACCTGACCCGCATATCTTTGGATTGTGGGAGGAAACTGGAGCACCCGGAGGAAACCCACGCAGACACGGGGAGAACGTGCAAACTCCACACAGTCAGTCACCCGGGTCTCAGGCGCTGTGAGGCAGCAGTGCTAACCACTGTGCCACCGTGCCGCCCAAAAATATCCTGGACAGTTTCTCACCTGTGTCCCAATAGTTTCTTTCATTTTTGTCTCTCCCGTCTTCCCTATCTGTTCTCCCTTTTTTTTCTCCAATTGGTCCCTGGGCCTTTGTACTACCCTTATTTCTCTCTGTATCAGTCTCAGCTTCCCTGAGTTTATAGGTCTATGTGTTAGCTCCTTGGTAACAGCAGTGCGACAATGCTGCTCCTTTAACAAGGTTATGCTGTCCTTGGCTTTTTTTTCAGAGAAGTCGTAAAAGAATTAAACTCCAAAAAGGCTGGGATTGAAGGGTTTTAGGGCCAATTTGATTATAGCTAACAGATACTGCCTCAGGCAAAAGGTGTTCAGGTTAAAGCAAACACTCGTACAATGAAAGGGGTGTGGCCAGTTCTCTGAGCTCAGCTTTGCTCTGGTCTGGTTTGAGTTTTCGTGGTTAGTGTGATTTGGTGGACCAAAAGAAGTAGTTCCAGGCTGGTCCTCTCCCTCTGACATCTCTCCTGTAAGACACTGTGTTTGATTTTAATTTTTGTGCCAAGGGGGTGTTTATGGGAATTGTTGCAAGTATCTAGAACAGCATCATTAAGTTGGGATGATTTGTTGGGTTTTCAGATAGGTTAAGTTATTTGGTATTCTGTTCTCTTTTGTTTGTGTTTCATTCGGTAATCTTGTAAATAAATGAAGTTTTGTTTAAAACTAAGTGGTTTGACCAACTGCATCCCTCCTGGAATATCCACATTGTACCTGCTTAAAACAATGGGCAAAGTTAGGGTGTGGACTACTTTGTTGAAATGTTTTGAGGGGGGTCTGGTCTGGTCCACAAAAGCAGGAACTTCTGCTTGCTTGGACTCTGCCAGCCTCTGTTCCTTGAATTGAAAAATAAAGTCAAGTTGCCATAGTCCTACCAGACCATAAGGCTGCTCTCTCATGAAGGTTACTATGCCTCGGGTGAGGGGGGGAGGTTGAGAAGGAGAGTCCTTTATGATAACCTCAGTTAGTGCAAGAATTAAGCCTACGTTGTTGGCATCACTCTGCATCGTGAGCAGCCATTCAGCCAACTGAGCTAACCGACCCCCTCCCCCTCCCAACCTGAATCTGAATATGAAATGGTATGGAGTTCTTAACTCCTCAATGAGAATTACGTTGCAAAATTTTCATAGCTTGCTTCAATTTTAAGTGCCTGCACCAATTGGTCAAAAATGATCTGCTTAAAATGTTCATATTCTAGGAATGTCTGTTCAGGCCTCTCTTGAGGGTAGGAATTTCTGCCTATTTTCCTCTTGCATTAAGTCAAAATAGTCCTTTTTTCTGCCTCATAGTTAGTGGCAGTCTCCTCACGTAAGAGACAGTAAACTTCATGAGCTTTCCCTGCCAGCCAGCTCTGTAACAGCAGTGTCTCACGGTCGACTCGCTGCTTTAACAGCTGTAATAATCTTTCCAAAGGGGTAAGGAAGCTGACCAGCTTTTCCCTGTTGAGCCTAAGGGTCATGTTGATAAACTTGACTACCTCAGCCGTTAAGTCAAGGTTGAAGGTGGTCCCCTCACCAGAGTTGCTGTGAGTTTCCCCTCTCAGCCCGAGCTGCCTACATTTCAATTTTCCTTCTTTTTTTATTCTCTCTTTCCATTTCCTGTCTCACTCTGACTTTTTCCTTCTCCTGCCTCTCACTGCCTCCTTTTTATTCCTGGATTCTTTTTCACCTTTTCCCTGTTTGGAATGTTAATTCTAATCACTATTGATCCCGTTACAATTTATCTGCTTCGTTTTCTTCAACCCTAGGGGGAGGTGGTGGTCTAGTGGTAATATTGCTGGACCTATTAACAACAGGTATTGTTCATGGGACCAGCGTTCAAATCCTGATGTAGCAGATGGTAGAATTTGAATTCAATAAAACCTTGGAATTAAGGGTCTATTGATGACCATGAAACCTTTGCCGATTTTTGGGGAAAGACATATGGCTCACTCATGCCCTTTAGTGCATACTCTTAACTGGGCAATAAAATGCTGGCCTAGCCAGTGATACCCTCATCATATGAATGAGTTTTGCCACCCATTTTACAATTTCATGAAGAATTCCATTTCTAAATACTTAGCTGTCTCATTTCATGCTTCAAAGTGTGATGCAGGTTTGTAATGTTTTATTATGTTTTGAGAGTTTGGCTGTCAGTTCTGTAAAGGGGGAGAAAGTGAGGACAGCAGATGCTGGGAATTAGAGCTGAGAGTCTGGTGCTGGTCAGGCAGCATCCGAGGAGCAGGAGATTTGACATTTTGGGCATGAACTCTTCATCAGGAATGAGGCTTGTGGGCTGGGGGGCTGAGAGATGAATGGGTGGGGGGTAGGTGAGGTTGGGGGGAAGGTAGCTGAGAATGTGATCAGGACGATACAGAGATAATCACTCCTGGTGGATGTGCTGAAAGTCACCAAAAGGAAATATTTACAAGCCCTTTGGTTCACTAAGAAATTAGAATTGAACATATGAGTGACACTTTGCTGGGGCTGAGTGTCTGTAAAGGATATTACTGGGACAATAAGTTGAATCTTTCTTTTTGCTGTTTATGATAAGACCTTTTCAGGTTTTTAGATATAGCTTTGTGTCTTAATCTTCCATTTTTCTTTGTTTGAAAGATAAGATCCTTTCCTAAAAGTACATTGTCAGCTTTGTTAAGTACTGACCACCACAGGAACCAAATTGCAAAAAGTAAAACCAATGGTCTGCCAAGTCAGGTTTCACCCTGCCTTGTCTATTATTACCATCAGCCGGAATCATGACAGAAGGACAAACCATTCAGCTTTTTATCAGTTATTTCATCTAATTCAATGAAAGCATGAACGTCATAAGTAGACGTTCTATTCCCTTCAACACTAGGGACACAGATAATATTTTGGTAGTTTTATTTTTAACAGTTTTTGAGGGTTCAGTTAGTTTCCTTTCTCAATTCTTAAGTTAATCAATGAGTTTGTCACAACCTGAGCTTCTACTACGAGCAGGGGAGGAGGGGTTGCGGTTCCCCATTTTTAAATTTTTTTTTAATGTTTCTTCTTTTCTTACACACAGATTTCCCAATTCAAGTCAACATAGTTAACCCAATAAAATTGAACAAGGGACAATTCTAAAATATTCTTGAGAGGAAGAGAGTGGTGGTTTATTACTCTTCCCCAGACTGAGGAAAAAAATGGAAAAGCAAGCTCACAAATACACAATTAATGAGTATGCAAGGTGGGGGAGGAAGGGTATCTGGTACCGACAGAAAGAGGAAAGGCAGTTATGGTTTCCGTTTCCTTTCGAGTCTGAGTTGTGGACGTTAAACATGAGTCCCCACTGTTTAACTGTCTTCCTCAAAATTGACAATATTTGAGGTAACCTTGATTTCTCTATTACCAGTGGTTTCTCCAAATTGTCTTATCACCAACACTGTCAACACATACAACGTGGAAGCAAACCCTTCATGTCCACCAAACTAAACTAATCCCATTTGCCAGCGTTTGACCTGTATCCCTCTTAAGCCTTTCCTAACTACATGTCCTAATATCTTTTAAATGTTATAACTGTACCTACATCTGTTACTTCTTCCACATACAAACCACCCTCTATGTGAAAAGGTTACACCTCAGGGAAAAGACCTTTGCTGTTCACCTTATCTATGCCCCTCATGATTTTATAAATTCCTCAACTCCCTACACTCCAGGGAAAAATAATCCAGCCAATCCAGCCTCCCTTATAATGAACCAGAGCAACATAGTGGACACAGACACATCACTCCCCATTGTGCTCAATGCTTTCTGTACTCGGTTCGAGCAGAATGCCAGTGGCATGGTGTCACCTAACCCGACAGCCTCAGAGCCCACTGTGCCCACTGTCACCATTGCAGATGTCAGATCGGTTTTCATGGGAGTCAACCCAAGGAAAACACTGGACCCAGACAGTGTCCCCGGCCAAGCTCACAGATCCTGTGTGGACAAACTGGATGAGGTATTCACCAATATCTTCAACCTCTCCTTGCTGCAGGCTGAAATCCCCACCTGCTTCAAGAAGACCACCATCATCCCAGTCCCTAAGAAAACAGATGCAACGTGCCTAATGACTATCATCGAGTGGTTTTGACCTCAATAATCATGAGGTGCTTCGAAAGGCTGGTCATGGCCCACATCAATCCCAATCTCCCAGCCTGCCTCAATTCCCTATAATTTGTCTATCGACATAACAGGTCAACACTGGGTGCCCTATCCTGAGCCCTGCACTCATCCCTGGAACATCTGAACACCAAGGACATCTATGTCAGATTCCTGCTCATCAACTATAGCTCCGCCTTCAACATCATTATCCTTCCAGACTGAATTCAAAACTCTGTGAACTTGGTCCCAGCTCCACCCTCTGCAACTGGATCCTCAGCTTCCTGACCCACAGAGTGCAATCAGTAAAGATAGACAACTGCACCTCCTCCACAATAATATGCAACACTGGAGCCCCGCAAGGATGTGTCCTCAGCCCCCTACTGTGCTCCCTGTACATCCAAGACTGTGTCACCAAATTCTGAACAAATGCCATCTATAAGCTTGCTGACAACACTACTGTGGTAGGACTCATCCAACGATGAGTCAAAATACAGAAGAGAGATGGTGGGCTTGGTGATGTGGTGCTATGAGAACAACCTCTCTCTCAACATCAGCAAAACTAAAGAACTGATCATTGACTTCAGAAAGGAAGGAGGAGAACATGTCGCATCTACATCAACAGAGCGGAGATTGAGATAGTGGAGAGCATCAAGATTCTCAGAGTGACGATAACTGGCAACCTGTCCTGGACTTCCCACGTGGATGCGATGGTCCAGAAAGCACAACAACGCTTCTACTCCCTCAGGTGACTCAGGGAATTTGACATGTCCGAAAGACCCTCTCCAACCTTTACAGATGCACCATTGAAAGCATACTGTCTGGGTGCATAACTGCCTGGTACACCAACTGCTCTGCCCAGGACTGTAAGAAACTACAGAAGGTGGCGTGCACAGCCCAGACCATCACAAAAGCCAACCTTCCATCCATGCGCTCCATTTATATGGCTCTCTACAGAAAGGCTGCCAATATTTTCAAAGGCCCATCCCACCCTGGCAGTGTTCTCCTACAACCTCTTCCCTCAGGCAGGAGATACAGAAGCTTGAACATGCACCAGCAGGTTCAGGAACAGCTTCTCCCTGGCCATTATTAGACTGATGAATTGGGTCTCGAACTGTAAATAATGTTGATCTTGTGAATGTTGATCTTCCCTAGCATATGCCCTGTGCGTAGCCTGTATGCTTTCATCTAAGCTTTTTTTCACCCTGTAATCTGCTGGCACTGCTCGTAAACAAAGCTTTTCACTGTACTTAGGTACATGTGACAACAAATAACTTAAATCAAATTAAATTATAATTCAAATCCACCAGTCCCAGCAACATCCTTGTAAATCTTTTCTGAACCATCTCAAATTTAATAATATTCTTCAGAAGAATCTTTGGAAATATTGGCCAGTAACACCATGTCAAAATAGCTAATTAATTTATTAAATTACTAACAAAGCTAACTATTTTAGCAGATATGAGAACTTTAAGAAATTACGTATTTTTGCATTAAATTATCCATCAGCAAGGAAATAACTTTTGTGAATCCTATTTAAAACTCTAAAGCAATATCCACTCCTTAAAAATGTGTGTATTATTTCACTTTAATTAATAATCTAAACCTATGATATAAAGAGCTATTTGTCAAAAACCTTAATACTATTTAATAGGAATTGAATGACACTGCACAGGTTTATAGCTTTTTCCATGGATTAATAGCCAATAAATAGTACAAAAATTACTATAAAGATTAAACTAATGTCTTTTGAGATTGAGACACCATATCCTTGCAGGTGTCAGTCAATGTTGCCAATGTAGTAATGATAAACTGTTTCCACTGGTTGAAGATTCTAGAACCAGGGAACATAAACCAAGAATTCAGTCCAGGCCACTTGAGAGGGATGTTAGAGTAGCGGAGGTTTGGAACTGTATTCCTCAAATGGCATCGATGCTAACTCAATTGTTGAATGTAAATTTGAGGTAGATCAATCTTTATTAAGCAAGTGTATCAAGGGATATCGGCCCAAGGCCACTTGCTTAGTAAGCTCTAGCTCAAATTTAAATTTAACAATTGAATTAGCATCGACTACCATTTGAGGAAGGGAGTTCCAAACCTCCATGAGGCCACAGATCAGCCATGAATGGTAGAGCACGCTCAAGGGACTGAATGGCCTACTCCTGACTCCATGTTAAAATTTCTTTCCTTCTCTTTTTGTTCAAAGGCTGATAGTGAGACACCATGTCTTTGAAGATTCTGGGGCATGTGTCATTATTTCATTTCAAGCTGCATAGTCAGAGGTAACCTTTCATCTCCAGCCGTTGTCACAAAATGTAAGTAGAATCAGAAAAATAAATTTCTTGATGCCCCTCTGAGTTTCAGTGGCTCTTGACTGATAATTGTGAGACAACTGGTTTTGTATATTCAAATTGGGTTGTCTGAGCTTGTCAGCTCCATTTTAGGGCAGCACTGTTTTCCTTCAAGCCAGCTTTAGTCCATGAAAGTCTCAGGTATTAAAGTCAACGATGAAAGTTGAATATTGATAATCATTTTCACTATGATCAGCTAATGTTTTTATATTCTTAAATATGTTTCTATCATACTGCAATCTTTGCCTCCTTACTAATATTTTAGTCATTCGTTGATTTTTAATATTTTTTCCAATGCCTTTATCTCACCTATCTTTGCAGAATTATACATTTGATCCCATCTTTATTAGGGAACCAGAGCTGAAGGGAGGGGAACTCCATTAGGCTTTTCATTCTTCTTGAGAATGTATCTCTTTTGCATATTCTGAAATATCCTTTAGATGTTCTGCCATGGCACCTCTATTGGTTGGTTCTTCAACCTAATTTTTCTTGTTCACTTCAGCCAGTTCTGCTTTCATATCATTGTAATTGCACTTATTTAAATTGAAAATGCTAGCCTTGGAGTGACATTTCTGTCCCTTAAACTGAATGCAAAATTCAATCGCATTATGTTTGTTGCTCTCAAGGGGCAGTTTCACTATAAGGTCAATAATTCATCCTATCTTGGTAGACAAAACCAAATCTGGTAATAGCTTGCCCTTTGGTTAGGTCCAGAATGTATTGTTCTAATAAAAACTATCCCAGAAACATTCTATGCACTCCTCATCCAGACTCCCTTTGCCCATCCATTTTTTTCATCAAAATGTAGGGTAAAATCTCCCATGCTTATGACAATGCCACCTTCACAAGCTCCCATCAGTTCTTGAGTTGTGTTCTATGTTATCACATGATTACTGTTAAGGGGCCTGTATACCACTCCCACAATGACTTCTTGTCCTTATTATTCTCATCTTTAACCAAGCCACATCCAACTCCAGTTTCTGAATTAAGTCGTCATGCTGTATTGCGCTCATACTGTCATTAATTAACAGAGCCACCTCTTCACCTTTTCATAATAAACTATACGTCCTCAATATCACATACACTTCAATACTCAGGTCCCTATCCATGTTGTCCAGCCTCACTCTCATTGAAATAAGATGGAAGAGTTTGGGATCTGTTGGCTGATTGCAGAGGCAGAATTCCTGCACTCCTGCCTTGTGGAGTTGCTTACCCACCTCACCTGCAGTTGCACTCTTCTGTCCCTGACCAGTGACCGAATTAGAAGACCCTATCCTAAGACCGTGTTTACTTCCTGGAGCAAAGAACCCGTAGAATGCTCCCCCTTTCTGATGTGCAGCAATATCTGTAATCCAACCTTCAGCTCAAAACCTCCGAGCCTAAAACTATTCAAAGTGCAGCTGTGTCCTATATTCTATTCTTACATTGCACAATTTCAATGCTTTACCAATCCTGCCAGCTTTAATGTGTTTTAATTATTTACTTACTTTATTCAAAACTTTTGTTTCCTTTCCATGCACTTTTGTTTTAACCTTACCACAAGTTCCTGTACTGTTTAAAGCTTAGGTATAGAACATACGGTAACCCCATAATGGATACTCACAAAACAGCTCGCTTCTTCCCCCATTATAAAGCTCAGACCAATTTCCTACAGGCTGAAAATGTTGCACAGAACAAAGGAGCACCACTTCCACTAACTTGCTTACTTAACAATTTCCCAGCACCCTGTTCAAGTTTGCATTCAGTGCTCAGTCACTCTGAGATGCCAGTATTTATATGCTCTGAGTCAGCTCAGCCCAGGTACAGAACAAAGCAAGTTTTCACAAGCAACTTCTTCAGGTGTTCTCAAGAGAAAGTTTCTATAATCCTGTTTAAGACTTGATAAAATTTAGAATTGAAATTGTAAATCAGAAATTGGATGTGAAATACAATAATAATCAGATTTTTGGAAATAAATTAAGAACTACCTTGCTCATATAACTGCCAACATTCTGTCCAAAACCAAACTTTTCTTTTAGGTGACGAGCAATTCCTGAGTGGTATGTGGGGTATCATTTAGATTAATTGATAACCTTTTTGAGTTCTTTGAGTATAGGCCAGTTCATACCGTCAGTTCCTGTCAATGCATTCCCATTTAATACTAAACTGTCTATAGATGTAACTGATCCTTCTTGCTATTCTCTTAAACTGATGTTGTTCATAACTGGACTGCCAAATGGAGCTGTTACTGTACAAATGCTGGACTAGATATTGGGATTACTGGGCTTTTAGTTTGTAATGAGGCTTTGGCTGGTGATAATCAGTGTATGAGGCAGTTGGATGGATAGTTCACATGTTGTTGTGGTTCTGTTCGCCGAGCTGGGAATTTGTGTTGCAGACATTCCATCCCCTGTCTAGGTGACATCCTCAGTGCTTGGGAGCCTCCTGTGAAGCGCTTCTGTGATGTTTCCTCCGGCATTTAAAGTGATTTGTATCTGCCGCTTCCGGTTGTCAGTTCCAGCTGTCCACTGCAGTGGTCGGTATATTGGGTCCAGGTCGATGTGCTTATTGATTGAATCTGTGGATGAGTGCCATGCCTCTAGAAATTCCCTGACTGTTCTCTGTTTGGCTTGTCCTATAATAGTAGTGTTGTCCCAGTCGAACTCATGTTGCTTGTCATCTGAGTGTGTGGCTGCTAAGGATAGCTGGTCATGTCGTTTTGTGGCTAGTTGGTGTTCATGGATGCAGATCGTCAGCTGTCTTCCTGTTTGTCCTATGTAGTGTTTTGTGCAGTCGTTGCATGGGATTTTGTACACTACGTTGGTTTTGCGTATGCTGGGTATCGGGTCCTTCGTTCTGGTGAGTTGTTATCTGAGAGTGGCTGTTGGTTTGTGTGCTGTTATGGGTCCTAGTGGTCTCAGTAGTCTGGCTGTCAGTTCAGAAATGTTTTTGATGTTTTGTAGCGTGGCTAGTCCTTTGGGTTTTGGCATGTCATCATTCCGTTCACATGTTGGTGGATAGGGTGACCTACTTATACATTGTCACCTATGCAGCAAGGATAGAGGCTGGGGTGCAGGCAGAGAGGTGCCATATTGCTGTGGACTATATGGACATAGAGTTTTATAGCAAAAAAAAGGCCCTTCAGCCTAGCGTGTCCCTGCCAGTCATCAAGCAACTATCTGCTCTCGTCCCATTTTGCAACACTTAGCTTATAGTCTTGTATAGAATGGCATTTGAAGTGCCCATCGATATATACTTCATAAAGGGATTGAGGTACAGGTACCCACCACCCTCTGAGTCAAAAATAAATTCCATAAATTCATGCTAAACCTCCTATCCTTCTGGTTCATAATTCCTCTAGCTGTTTATGTCCCTCAATGAGGTCCACCTCAGTCTTCTCTGCTCTAAGGCAAACTATCCCAGTCTACATGGTTGTGCTTCATTGGTGAATCATTTCAACCCAGGCAGCATTCTGATGAGTCTAGTCCAGGATTCTCTCAAGGCAAACTTGCAGGTTGGGTCAGTATTTAGGAAGGCAAATGTAATGTTGCCATTTATTTTGACAGGACCTGAATATAAAAGCAGGGATGCACCTCTGAGGCTCTGTAAGGCTCTAGTCAGACCACATTTGGAGTATTGTGCACAGTTTTGGGCCCCATATCTCAGGAAGGATGTACTGGCCCTGAAGCGTGTTCAGAGGAGATTCACGAGAATGATCCCAGGAATGAAAAGCTTAACATATATGGAATGTTTGAGGACTCTGTTGTCTACACCAGATGGAGTTTAGAAGGATGGTGGTGCGGGGATCTAATTGCAACTTACAGAATATTGAATGGCCTGGATAGAGTGGATGTTGGGGAGTTGATTCCATTGGTAGGAGAGACTACGACCCAAGGGTACAGCCTTAAATGAAAGGGAAGACTGTTTAGAATAAAGGGAAGGAGAAACTTCTTCAGCCAGAGTGTGGTGAATCTATGGAATTTATTGCCACAGAAGGCTGTGGAGGCTAGATCATTAAATATATTGAAGAAGGAGATGGATAGGTTACTGATTTTCAAGGGGATCAAGGAAGAAAGAGGGAGAATGGGGTTTAGAAACTTATCAGTCATGACTGAATAGTGGAGCAGACTTTATTGGCTGAATAGCCTGATTTCTGCTCCTTTGTCTTATGGTTTTATGGTCTTAACCTCCTTTACATAATTTCTTGTGCAATCACATCCTTCCGATAGTGTGGTGACCCATACTAGGCACAGAACTCCAGTTGTAGTTTGAATAATTTTTTATACAGTTCCTTTGTAATCTCCTTTTGTTCTTCTTTTCAATGGCTTGACTAATAAAAACAATGTTCCCATTTACCTTCTTAACACCGTATCTACCTGCCCGATTGCCTTCAAGGATCTGTGGACATGTCCCCCTGGTCCTTTGTACTTCCGAGGGTCCTATCATTTGTTATGTGTTGCCAGTCTTGTTTGTCTTCCTAAAAGACATCACTTCACAATTTTCAGGATTGAATTCCATTTGACAGTTCAGCAGATGTGATCTGCCCATCTTCACTGTCCTATACTCTGTGGTCTTCCTCCTCACTACTTACCACATTGTCCAGTTTTGTATCATCTGTAAACTTACTGATCAAAATCCCTATACTCATCTCAAGATCATTAATGCACACACAAAACTGCAAGAGGTCCAGCACTGAAGCCTGTGTAATCCACTGGACATGAACTTTTAGCTGCTAAAACAACCTTCAACCAGCATCCTTTGCCTGTGGACATGAAACAAATCTTGGATCCAATTTTTCAGTCTCTCATGCAAGATTTTGTCAAGAGACTTAGTAAAGTCCAAGTGGATTACATCAACTGTATTACCTTTGTTTTCACATACACTCATCTGTCAAAAAACTCAAACTGTCAGACATGGTCTCCCCTGACAAAGCCATGCTGACTATCCTCCATTAATTCATACCTCTCCATTAAGAGATCACTTCTGTTCCTCAGAATGTTTCCAATTATTTCCCCACACGCGATGTCTATAGTTCCCAAGATTAGATCTACCAACCTTGTCACACAATGTTATCGCGGGGAGAAAGTGAGGACTGCAGATGCTGGTAGCTTAGATGCTGATTCCTGAAGAAGAGCTTATGCCAGAAACGTCGATTCTCCTGTTCCTTTGATGCTGCCTGACCTGCTGCGCTTTTCCAGCAACACATTTTTAAGCACACAAATGTTATCGCATCAATCATCCTCCAGTCCTCTGTGTCCAGACAGGGTTTGAAAATACAGGTCAGGATTTCTGTAGTCTCCTACCTTATCTCCCACAGCAGCCTGGGCTACATCTAATGTGGCCTGAGGACCTTTCCTATTTGCAAGCCCACTACCACCTCCCCCACAAGCCACCCATTAAAATCTCCTCCCTCTCAATGGCAATTTGCTCAAATAGATTGCAGTTCATAGAATCCCTACAGTGTGGAAGCAGGCTATTCAGCCCATTGAGTTCACACCATCACTCTGAAGAACATCCCACCAAGACTCATCCTCCTACCTTTTTCCTGTAACCCTGTATTTCCCATGGCTAATCCACCTCGCCTGCACATCCCTGGACACTATGGCAATTTAGCATCTAACCTTTGGACTATGGTAGGAAACAGAGCACCCAGAGGACAGATAGACGCACGCAGGTGTAAACTGCACACAGACAGTTGCCCGAGACTAGAATTGATCCTGGGTCCCTAGCACTGTGGGGCAGCACTGCTGACCACTAAGCCACCATGCCATTCTCTTCTATATATTCACATTATCCTTCTCTACTGGACCTATTCTTCCCCTGCTCCAACTGAGTGCAGTCTAGGTCTTTTTTTAATTTCAAATATACTTTATTCATAGAAATAAATCTTTGGCATCTGTACAATTGGTCTTGTCGTTCATATATATATATATATATACACACATTGCATGTCTTAACATTACAGAGAACAGATTGAATTAATTGAATTTACAGTTATCGTGTTTACATTTCAGTTTATTAACCATCCAGTCTTTTAGTGTTTAGCTGAGGCTTCAGTGGAACCCACCTACTGAGTGGGCCCCCTGTTATACGATAGCAAAGGAACCTTCTTAAACCCCCAGTTTATGGGGTTACCATTGTCCATTTGACTGTCCTGTCTCTGGGGTAGCTGTCTGCATCCCCATGGTGATCATAAACTGCTGGACCCTCGCTGGGCTGAGGTAGCTATCCAGCTCCTCACTGGGGTCATTTACCCGCTCTGGTGTCATCAGACTATTATTGGGAAGCTCCACAGCTATCATTCAGTCCCAGCCCACTTGCACTGTTGCTCCAACTGGCTCCTCTTTAGGTCTGAGTAGATGATAGACTGGAAAATTCTTGTCCTTATCTATGTCCTAAATCTCAATCTGCTCCGCTCTCCTGCTTCACAACATCCCTGACTGATTCAGACTGCTCACAGTCCTATGTGCAACTGAATGTGGTTGCTGCCCAGTCACACCAGGTTATTTATGTAAAATGATGGAATTTATTTCTGTCTCCATGACAACAAAGACATGCACACAAAAACTGCACACCAGCACTACGTTTTACATTGTCAGGAAAGATAGTTGAATAAAGCAATTGATAACTTAATCACATTCAAATTGAGTTTATTAAATGTACGCTAAGTTTATAGGGACCAAAGTATTGACTACATGTGACTATTCAGCAAAGCTCATTTTCTTATGACACTTATGATTCGTATGGAAATTAACAGTTATAAATGTCTGATAGTTTTTTCATTTATTATAGGATGTAGGCTTTGGTGATTAGGTCAGCATTTATTTCTCATTGCTTGCAAAAGCTGGTGATGAGCTTCCTTCCTGAACTGCTGCAGTTCTTGTGCTGAAAGCAAACCCACAGTGCTGTTCGGATGTTGACCCGGAATTAATGAAGGTTCGGCGATCTATTTCCGAGTGAGTGATTCAGGGCTGGGGAGGTGGGGTGCTGCCTGCAGGGGTGGGGTGTTCTCGTGTTTCTGCTGCCCTTGTCCCTCCAGGTGATGGGGCCACTGGTTTGAGAGGTGCTAACTAAGGAGCTTTGGTGAATTAATGCAGTGCATCTTTTAGGTGGTTCAAACTGCTGTCACAATGCATCTGTGATGGAGGATGCTGGCAACACAGTGGCTCAGTGGTTGGCACTGCTGCCTCACAGTGCCAGAGACCCAGATTCAATTCCAACCTTTGGCAACTGTCTGTGTGGAATTTGTACATTCTCCTCGTATCTGCTTGAGTTTCTTCCGGGTGCTTTGGTTTCCTCCCACAATCCAAAGATGAGCAGGTTAGGTGAATTGGCCATGATAAATTGTCCATAGTGTTCAGGGATGTGTGGGTTTGGTGCATTAGTTAGGGGAAATGGAGAGTAATAGGATAGGGGAATGGTTCTGGTTGGAATACTCTATGGAGGGTCGATGTGGACTTGTTGGGCCAAATTCCACACCATAGGGATTCTATGTAAAAATAATTGTTTAAGGTGGTGGATGAGGTGCCAGTTGAAAAGGCTGCATTGCCTTGGATGGTGTTGAGCTCATCCAGGCACGTGGGGAATACTCATTCACATTCCTGGTTCATACCTTTAAATGGACAGGCTTCGCGGAGATAGGAGATGAGTGGATCAACCTTATAGATGTTCATAAAATCATGAGGGGCAAGTTCTTTTTCCCTGCGTATGAAAGTGCAAAACTGAAATGAGAGGGGAAAGATATAACAGGAAACTAAGGGGCAACTTTTTCATGCAGGAGTGATTTGTGTAAGGAATGAGCTGCCAGAGGAAGTGGTGGAGGCTGGTATAATTACAATATTTAAAAGGCATCTGGATGGGTACATGAATAGGAAGGGTTTAGGAAGATATGAGCCAAATCTTGGCATAGGGACTCAAGTAATTTAGACTATTTGGTCGGCATGGATTTGTTGGACCAAAGGGTCTGTTTCCATGCCATACAACTCCATAACTCTATGAATTAGTTGCCACAGAATTCCTAGCTTCTGGCTTGCTCTGGTAGCCACTGTATTTATATGACTAGTACAGCTCAGTTTCTGGTCAATGATAACTCCCACAATGTAAAAGTGTAGAATTCAGCAATTGGAATGCCATTGAATGACAAGGGAGTGACAGATAGATTATCTTGATTGAAGATGGCCATTGACTGGCACCCATTGGCACAAACATTATTTGCCACTTGTCAGCACAAGCCCAGATATTGCACAGATCTTGTTGCATTTGAACAGTATCTGAGGAGTCATGAGTGGTGCTGAACATTGTGCAATCATCGGTGAGCATCCCCATGATGGAGCAAAGGTCAATGGTGAAGCAACTGATTAATAGCCTCTACTGATAAAATGACATGGTGCATGTGGAACAACTCTCAGTGCTAAAGTTAAGATATAAATAACACTGCAACATAAAGGGTGTGAGACAATGAAAAGTCTGAATGTAGCAGACAGAGCTCACTTGGTTTCAAGAGCAAAACTGGTTCACAAACAGCCACTGACAAATCAAAAAGGGCAATCAATAGAAGATTTCCTTGGCCTTCCAAAGATTAATGCCTGAATTAAAAACAAACACTGACCTGAAGCTACAGAAGTGTCTGAAATCTTTTTCATCCAAAGAGAAAAGCATCGATTGAGATTACCCGTAATGGAGAAAGAGAATTGTTTCATAAAGCCAACAGAAAATAAGTCACTGGTTTTACAGGACGAACGGAAATAGTGCCCATTTCTGTCAGCTCTGAAGAACCTTCGGATGAATCACTGCAAAGTCTGATTGAACAATCAAATCCTGAGAACAAGGATGACAGTGCAACATAACTGAGCCAATGGGCCAAGAAGTGGCAGACGAAGTTTAATTTAGATAAATACAATGTGCTGCATTTTGATAAGGACTTACACAGTTAATGGTAGGGCCCTCGGGAGTGTTGCCAAAAAAGAGACCTGGGGTGCATTTGCATGGTTGCTTGAAATTGGATTTGCGGGTGGAACAGTGGTGAAGAATATGTTTAGTACACTTACCTTCATTGGTTATAGCATTGAGACAGGAGTTTGGATATCATGTTGGGTTGTACAGGACATTGGTTAGACCACTTTTGAAATACTGCATTTAGTTCTGGTCTCCCTGCTATAGGAAAGACATTGTTAAGCTTGAAGGGGTTTGGAAAGGATTTACAAGCATGTTGCCAGAACTTTGAACTATAGGGAGAGGCTGAATAGGCTGGGGCCAACTTCCATGGAGCATCAGTGGCTGAGGTTTATGAAATCATGAGGGGCATGGAAAGGGTGAATGGCCAACATCTTTTTCACAGAGTAGGGACATTCAAAACTAGAGGGCATAGGTTTAAGATGAGTGGGGCAAGATTTGAAAGGGGCATTTGCACATAGAGGGTGCTATGTGTATGGAACAAGCTGCCAGAGGAGGTGGTGGAGGCTGGTACAATTACAATACTTAAAAGGCATCTGGATGGGTATATGAGTAGCAAGGATTTAGAGGGATATGGGCCAAATGCTGGCAAATGGGACTAGGTCAGACTGAAATGTCCAGTCAGCGTGGATGAGTTAGACCGAAGTGTCTGTTGCCATGCTGTGCATCTCTGTGACTCTATAACTCTGTGATAATGACATATGCCCACTGGAGCTGTCCAGGTGGCACCACAAAACCAGAAATTACTGAAAGAAACTTAGCAGGTCTGGCGGCATCAGTGAAGAGAAAAATAGAGTTAACTTTTCAGGTCTTGTGCCCCTTCATCAGAACTGATGGCAGTTTATTTATGCTGAAGCTGGATGTGGGGAAAGAGGGGATGAGAGTGAACAAAAGGTACAATAGAGCCCAGAGAGACAAAACATACATTGGGCAGACAGAGGAATGGTTAGTGGTGAGTTAAAGAGAAAGAAAAGGTGCCACTGGGAACCATTAATGGGTGATAATGGGTAGGCTGCACTGAGAGCAACTCATGGTGATGGGGCATGGGAGTGACTAAAGGACATGGTAGAAGGTGCTCAGGCCTTAAGATTATTGACCTCGATATTGGGTCCTGAAGGCTGCAGGGTCCCCCTCACATACTTATAATGTGCATTTAAAGATTTTGAAACATGTAGTAAAAATATAATCCCAATAATTCCAAAAACACATCTGTCCAGATTCTGAAAGCACTTCTTCAAAAATCTCAAAAATACGCCTTTGCAGTCCTCACACTTGGAGAGAGAATCAACTTCACTATCAACTCCAGATGGATAATTTAAATGTGACTTCAATTCCCATTCTGGAGAATCTGATAACCTCTTCCTGTCGCCATCATACATCTAAAATTAAACTTTCTCACCTTGAAATAACCCTTCAACATTTTTCCCAAACATTTCTAGTTTGGACTATTACTTTTTTTAAAAAAAAAATTGAACTACCTTCTCTCTTTCTGAGAAACAACTGCTTTATACCTCCATCTGCAGCTAAGACTTCTGCAGAACTCCCCAAACTGAAGCCAAAACTGAAAGGTCTCTCTCCAAGTTGTGGATGTTCCACCCCAAACTTCATAAAATTCTAGAAGCTTCCATCAGAAAGCCTAATGTGCTATACTGTGAGCTTTGTTTGCTTCATAAACTTTTCCAATGTAAACAAAAACCATTAGTTACTACAAGCTATCTCTTTCAAACTATTTTAGAAGAAATCACCATGGCTACAGAAATTCTTACAAGGTAATCATTAAACCTCTTCGGACAGACAGAAAATGCATATGCCAATAGTTCAAAATACAAAACAAAGCTCAAAACCAAATGATACTAAAATATAGATATATCATATACCCCATATTAATGTAGAAAATCATTTGGAATCTGGTACAGTCTGCTTATGGAGACACACATGTCTTCTCTACTTCTAGTTAGTAACAGTTAATATGCCTAAGATTTAATATAACCTAAATACAGTTACTGACATGTAATAAACTTCACCCTGTTATCTAAACCAAGAGCCTCATTCATAGACCACTTCCAGTGCAGATTACTGTGCAGCCTCTTAGACAAGCACCAGGGAGAAGAATTGGTGGCTACTTCAAAACTAAATTACCAATTCAGGCATGTGATTGCAACAGAAGTGGACATTAGTTCCTAATACAACAAAGATTTTGCTAGGTTTCAAGCCTATAAGATTTTGTCCACAATTCTGCCCACATATCACCACAGTGGGTAGTACCTAGAACAGTCTTCAGTGTTAACCCCTTCACTCCCAAATACAACAATGATTTCAAAACATCCTGAATAATTTTATAGCCAATAAAATGCTGCTGACCTTGTAAGCTAGATATCAATGTACAGCAAGATTCTACAAACAGCAATGAGACAATTATCAGAATGTCTGTTTTCCTAAGTATAAATAAGTACACAATAAAGCTATACATTGATAAATATCAGCCAGGACACCAAGGTAGAAGTCCTTACTCTTCTCCATTATATCGTCATTATGTTCTGTCTGAGATGCCAAGCATGGTCTCAGTTTAATATCTCATCTAAAAGACAGTATGCTGTTAGTAATGTGCCAGAGCGATGGCTGAGATTAGACAATCAGGGTTCTGCAGTGGAAATTGAACCTATTGAGAATGCGTTGGGAAAGAGTTAAGCTTTGAGTTTTGTGAAACAAGAGGTTCAGCTGAACATGACTCAGATCAGATAAGAACTTAACAGTTAACAATGGGGTGCTGCAGGCAAGGATAATGGGTTAATAAGATAGAAAAGCATTCATTTTGTCGAGCCATTTAACAATATTGGACGCATTCAGTATGTAAGGTCAGTTTAACAAGGTGAAAAGTATTCATTATGTGAAGCCAGTTAAGGTTAAGAACATTCATTGTGTAACAGTGGATGGCTAATATGGGATGGGTGGGATGCTCTTTGAAAGGTTGGTGTACACTTGATGGGCTGAATAGCCTGTTTCCACACTGTAGGAATTCTATGATAATCCCCAGCCACCCCATTCTGGGTTTGTCTGTTGATACCATCAGGAGGACAGCTCTGCGGATCTCCTGTGATTGGGGTCGACCTGAACTTTAAACAGACAATACAGCTATATCTGAGAGATTAAATCTGGTAGTGAGTACAATGTTAATTGTTAGGGTTTTATCCAGTGTGATTTCAAACACTGATGAATGTCTATGGAAGTCCCTGGAGTTTCCTTTAGCTTTTACATGTTATTTTGCCTGAAATTAGCCAAATGAACACAGAACGAGCATGAAAATCTGAGTGTAAGGCAATCTATCTGGAATCTTAGTGGGAGCCAGTTAATATTCCAGATGGAATTAAACACAATGATGAGATTTCACTAAGTGTAGACATAAGTGAGCCAACAAGGAACGTGTTAAAACTAAGCTGCATCTTTTTTAGGGCCAGTAGGTATGCTTTAAAAATAAGTGTTAATTTACTCAGAAAATGACTATGACACCAATATAACATTATTTTCAAAAACATACTTTATTTGTAAAATTAGTGAAACTATATTTTGAAATATTTAACATTGAATATTATCAAAAGATCTTTAAAATTCAACTCTTCGCCATGTTTCACCCCAAGGTGCATTTATATATACGTTTATAACATTTTTGATATTTACCATACACATCCCATGTCAAGCAGACAGCCTAAGAGGCTGTAAGTAGTTTCCAGCCTCTAGCTATACTATGGCTTATATTATACAATCAGACAAGGAACTGTGGATGCAGGTGATCCGAAATAAAAACAGACGTTACTGGGAGAAACTCAGCAGGTCTGGCAGCACCTGTAGGAAGAAAGAAGAGTTTATATTTCTGGCATGGTGACTCTTCATCAGAATGTTAGGCCTTAGATAGTGATCATTCCCAATTGTGTCTTTGCAACAGCTGCCCTAAGCTTCAGTGTACAGAGGAACCTCGATTATCCGGATATCAATTCTCCGAATATCGGATTCTCCAAAGGAGATCTTGAGGTTCCGACAGAAACATTACATCAAAGTCATATTTCCAACACTGATCGCTTCTTTTGTTTACAGTGATTAAAAGTGAACATCGATGGTATCCCAGACACTGTCTCCAAATGACTGATCTCCTCCCCTCTCTCTCTTCCCCTACATTTTCCCTGGAGTTCTACACAGGCGTGTACCCTGAACCCGCCCCCCCCTTCCCCAGATAATCTCTCCAACATTGTCTTGTACAGGGCAAAGGTGGAACTTGTCAAAATGCTGCAGTAAATAGGTATGTGTGTGCGTGCTATTTGGGGACTTACCTCCCAAAATACAGCAGCAGCAGTAGCAGCTGTCTTGTTGGTGTCCAGTCTGGCTGCCTCCAGGGTGGATGGGGCGGTTGGAAGGTGGTGGTGGGTGGGGTTGTGGTTTGGACAGGATTGGGGGGTGGAGGTGGCAGGGGGCACTGTTGGATGGGTTTGGGGGTGGGGACAGGTTGGGGGGGCAGTTTGGACGGGGGTGGGGTCAGGCATGCTGGTGGTGTTGGATGAGGTTTGAGGCGGGCAGGGGTGGGGTTGGGTTGGGCAGGAAGCGGTGTTCTTCCTACAGGTGCTGCCCAGGCCTGCTGAGTTTCTCCCAGTAACGTCTGTTTTTATTTCGGATCACCTGCATCCACAGTTCCTTGTCTGATTGTACAATCTAAGCCATAGTATAGCTAGAGGCTGGAAACTACTTACAGCCTCTTAGGCTGTCTGCTTGACATGGGATGTGTATGGTAAATATTAAAAATGTGGGGTGAGGGCGGGTAAGGGGCAGTGTTAGATGGGGTTGTGTTATGGAGGCGGGCAAGGGGCAGTGTTGGATGGGGTTGTGAGATGGGAGTGGGTAAGGGGTGGTGTTGGATGGGGTTGAAGGGTGGGAGTGGGTAAGGGGTGGTGTTGGATGGGGTTGAAGGGTGGGAGTGGGTAAGGGGTGGTGTTGGACGGGGTTGAAGGGTGGGACCGGGTAAGGGGCGGTGTTGGTTGGGGTTGAGAGGTAGGAGTGAGTAAGGGGCGGTGTTGGACAGGGTTGGTGTAGGGTGGGAGCGGGAAAGGGGTGGTGTTGGACAGGGTTTTAGATTACTTACAGTGTGGAAACAGGCCCTTCGGCCCAACAAGTCCACATCGACCCGCCGAAGCGCAACCCACCCATACCCCTACATTTACCCCTTACCTAACACTATGGGCAATTTAGCACGGCCAATTCACCTGACCCGCACATCTTTGGGCTGTGGGAGGAAACCGGAGCACCCGGAGGAAACCCACGCAGACACGGGGAGAACGTGCAAACTCCACACAGTCAGTCGCCTGTGTCGGGAATTGAACCCGGGTCTCAGGCGCTGTGAGGCAGCAGTGCTAACCACTGTGCCGCCGTGTTGGACAGGGTTGTGAGGTGGGGGCGGGCAAGGGGGTGGTGTTGGACGGGGCTGTGAGGTGGGGGCGGTTAATTGGGTGGTGTTAGACGGGGCTGTGAGGTGGGGGCAGGTAAGGGATGGTGTTTGACAGGGATGTGAGGTAGGGGTGGGTAATGGGCAGTGTTGGACGGGGTTGTGAGGTGGAGGTGGGTAAGAGGCTGTGTTGGACGAGGTTATAGGGTGGGGGCGGGTAAGGGGAGGTGTTGGACGGGGTTGTAGGGTGGGGGTGGGTAAGGGGCGGTGTTGGACGGGGTTGTGAGGTGGGGGCGGGTAAGTGGTGGTGTCGGACAGGGTGGTGAGGTGGGGCGAGTAAGGGGTGGTGTCGGACAGGGTGGTGAGGTGGGGCGAGTAAGGGGCGGTGTTGGACGGGGCTGTGAGGTGGGGGCGGGAGGCATGCTGGATGGTGGGGTCTTGCACGCGGTGTGCTGCTGCCTTGTCTCCTGAATGAGGAGTGGAGGAAGGAGATCGACTCAATTAACTGAATAATCAATTATCTGAAGTAAATAGTGCCCACCCAACTTGTTTAGATAATCGAGGTTCCTCTGTATTGCTCAGCAAAGAGTCATGGTCCTTGGAATGTCCCAAACTGCAACACCCAGTCATGGATATCACTGCAGTGGAAAACCAGCAAGTTTCAGGTAGACTGAGGTTTCTCTTCCATTGAATTGGTGGTCCTTCAGCTGAGGTTGAGGTAATGATAATTAATAATGAATGACAATTAATAACAATAGCCTCATTCTCACCAGCCGTCTCAAGGACTGAGGCAGTGAGACTCCAGGTGAGTGGGTAGGAACTAATGGGGAAGGATTATAGCCAAGCTAGATCTTGGTGCTGATTGAAAATTCTGGTGAAGAGACATTCAACAAAATTAGTTTGTCTTTCAAACCAATGAACCAAAAGGATTTGACGTTTCTTGTTTCTTTAGGCCTTGAGAGCATTATGTGCTGACAGATGGACCTCTGCATTTTTACAACACAAATGGGAAAGTGCACTGATTCTCAAAATCCACCACTCCCAAGGTCACCAAGCAAAGCAAAGCATGTGGTGTCCCTGATGTACGTGTCTGTTAGAGTCAAGTTAACAGAAAACACTGACCAAGTTCTTGTACTGAACAAGCAAGGGTGTCATTTAGCTCAATTGGCTGCCTGGCTGTTTACAATGTGACACTAACACCATGGGATTTATTCCTATACTGGTTGAAGTCACAGTAACTGTCCTGCTTTCTCAAGCCCACCCCTTCCCTGAGATGTGGAGAACCTCATATTAAACCTGCTACCACTTCTCTCTGTCTCGCGCTCTCTGTCTCGTTCTCTATCTCACATGAGACAGCAGTCATCTGGGATTATGACACCTTTATTTTACCATGACTGTTCTTTATTACAAATAGACTCTAAGCACTAATAAATAGTGTTGAAAAATTGATCTATGCTATACTAATTTATCTCCCCTTTTTTAAACACCTCCCCACCACCCCCCACCAATGCAACATATAGACAGACAAACAAATAAATAAACACTGGCTTTATGGGTGGACGAGAAGCAACACACTGTTTCTCACACCAGACCACAGGATTTAATGTGATGTTCTTTTTGGCTTGACAGGACTTGCTGTTCTTCAATTTCCTTTCTCCATGTTCTCTCCCTCCTTTGCAGGAGGCATAGGGCAGCTGGTGATCTAACTTCAAAGTGCTTGGTTGCTGTTTTAAGGCAACAGTTTCCAGTAACTGGGATGGGAAAAAAAGAAACAGCTTTGTTATTCTCTTCCTTGAAATATATTTTCAAAAATTCTTTGGGTTTTCATTGCTCAAACACTTTGACTTGTTTTTTGATTAGATTAGATTCCCTACAGAGTGGAAACAGGTCCTTCAGCCCAACTAATCCACACCGACCCTCCAGAGAGAAACCCACCCAGACCCATTCCCCCTAACTAATGCACCTAACACTCTGAGCAATTTAGCATGGCCAACTCACCTAACCTGTGGGAGGAAACCGGAGCACCTGGAGGAAGCCCATGCAGACATGGGGAGAATGTGCAAACTCCACACCGACAGTGGCTGGAATCGAACCCAGGTCCCTGGTGCTGTGAGGCAGCAGTGCTAACCACTGAGCCACCATGCTGCTCCATTTTGAATTTCACCCCATTACTTTTAACATTTCTCAAGGCTTTCTAAGGGTTTTATTTAAATTTACTTGCAGCAAGTGGGCATTGCTAGCTAAGCATTTGTGCCTGTCTCTGGAGTCACTGGCAACTAACAAAAGCTTCCTTTTTGCCTTACCTTACTCTCCTTATCATCTAAGGAACCCTATCTTTGGGGTCCAAAGGGACCTTGTTTTCCTTCAGCTACTGAAAGCCAGCAGCCAACCATTAAGGATAGGAGATGGTATGTTGACCTTTATCACAAGGGGATTTGAGTACAGAAGTGAAGATGTCTTACTGCTGTTATGGATAGAAACATGGTGAGATTGCACTTGGAGCAATGTGCACATTTTTAAACTTTTTATTGATGGAACAATATACTTGCAAATCAAGGCGTTAAAACAGATGTTCACGAGATTAATCCTTTGGATTCAGGAATTATTTATGAGGAGAGATTGAAGATGCGGATCTTGTATTCTCTACAATGAATGAGAGCTGATCATGTTGAAGCTTACAAAATTCTTACAGGGCTGAAAATGTGTTGGTGGAAAAGCGCAGCAGGTCAGGCAGCATCCAAGGAACAGGAAATTCGACGTTTCGGGCATAAGTCCTTCCTGATGAAGGGCTTATGCCCGAAACGTTGAATTTCCTGTTCCTTGGATGCTGCCTGACCTGCTGTGCTTTTCCACCAACACATTTTCAGCTCTGATACTCCAGTATCTGCAGACCTCACTTTCTCCTAGAAAATTCTTAAAAGGGCTGACTGGGTGGATGCAGATAGACTGTATTCTCAGCTGGTAAGTCTAAACTCTAAAACTAGGGAACATGAGATGAAGACGAATTTCTTTCTTGAGTGCATGGTGAAATTCCCTACCCTAGTCAGCTGAAAAATCTTAACCATTGAGGCTAAAGATCACGGGTATCAATATATTTTGAAAGTGCAATGGCCATGACCTAACTGAATAACAGAACAATCTTGATGGGCTGAATGGCCTACTCCCATTGCTATGTTTGGGAGTTCCACTCTTTTTGTTTGTGGAAATGCATTAGACTCTGAATCTTTTCCGTCCTCTCCTTGAATACCTCCCATTGCTCTGATACTGATTTACCTTCAAATAATGGTTTCCAATGCATTTTTTTTGCCAACTTGTATTTGCTCAATAAAATTAGACTTCCTCCCAATTGATCATTTTCCTCTTGATCTATTTCTGTCCTTCTCCCTAACCACGCTAAGCTGAATTGAATTCCGATTCTTATCACTACAATGTTCTCCCGCTCATTCCCCTGCGCTGGATATTTCCGAAAACTAAATGCAGAACTGCCCTTTCTCGAATTGCGTTGCTACATCCTTATTTTTTTCTTCACTTGTGAGACATGGGTGTCACTGGCAGAGCTAGCACTTATTGGGTAAACAAAAAGGCTGAAGATGCTGGAAACCAGATTCTGGATTAGTGGTGCTGGAAGAGCACAGCAGTTCAGGCAGCATCCAACGAGCAGTGAAATCGACGTTTCGGGCAAAAGCCCTTCATCAGGAATAAAGGCAGTGAGCTGGAAGCATGGAGAGATAAGCTAGAGGAGGGTGGGGGTGGGGAGAGAGTAGCAGAGAGGACAAAGGGTGAGTGGGGGAGGAGAGGAAGGTGATAGGTCAGGGAGGAGAGGGTGGAGTGGATAGGTGGAAAAGAAGATAGGCAGGTTGGACCAGTCCGGACAAGTCATGGGGACAGTGCTGAGCTGGAAGTTTGAAACTAGGATGAGGTGGGGGAAGGGGAAATGAGGAAGCTGTTGAAGTCCACATTGATGCCCTGGGGTTGAAGTGTTCCGAGGCGGAAGATGAGGCGTTCTTCCTCCAGGCGTCTGGTGGTGAGGGAGCGGCGGTGAAGGAGGCCCAGGACCTCCATGTCCTCGCCAGAGTGGGAGGTGGAGTTGAAATGTTGGGCCACAGGGTGGTCTAGTCGATTGGTGCGGGTATCTCGGAGATGTTCCCTAAAGCGCTCTGCTAGGAGGCGCCCAGAATCCCCAGTGTAGAGGAGACTGCATCGGGAGCAACGGATACAATAAATGATATTAGTGGATGTGCAGGTAAAACTTTGATGGATGTGGAAGGCTCCTTTAGGGCCTTGGATAGAGGTGAAGGAGGAGGTATGGGCACATGTTTTACAGTTCCTGCGGTGGCAGGGGAAAGTGCCAGGATGGGAGGGTGGGTCGTAGGGGGTCATGGACCTGACCAGGTAGTCACGGAGGTAGTCTTTGTGGAAGGCGGAAAATGGTGGGGAGGGAAATATATCCCTGGTGGTGGGGTCTTTTAGGAGGTGGCGGAAATGTCGGCAGATGATATGGTTTATGCGAAAGTTTGTAGGGTGGAAGGTGAGCACCAGGGGCGTTCTGTCCTTGTTATGGTTGGAGCAGTGGGGTCTGAGGGCGGAGGTGTGGGATGTGGACGAGATGCGTTGGAGGGCAGCTTTAACCACGTGGGAAGGGAAATTGCGGTCTCTAAAGAAGGAGGTCATCTGGTGTGTTCTATGGTGGAACTGGTCCTCCTGGGAGCAGATATGGCAGAGGCAGAGGAATTGGGAATACGGGATGGCATTTTTGCAAGAGATAGGGTGGGAAGAGGTGTAATCCAGGTAGCTGTGGGAGTCAGTGGGTTTGTAAAAAATGTCAGTGTCAAGTTGGTCGTCATTAATGGAGATGGAGAGGTCCAGGAAGGCGAGGGAGGTGTCAGAGATTGTCCAGGTAAATTGAAGGTCAGGGTGGAATGTGTTGGTGAAGTTGATGAATTGCTCAACCTCCTCGCGGGAGCACGAGGTGGCACCAATGCAGTCATCAATGTAGCGGAGGAAGAGGTGGGGAGTGGTGCCGGTGTAATTACGGAAGATCAACAAAGAGCAGGCATAGCTGGGGTCCATACGTGTGTCCATGGCTACCCCTTTGGTCTGGAGGAAGTGGGAGGATTCAAAGGAGAAATTGTTAAGGATGAGAACCAGTTCAGCCAAACGAATGTGAGTGTCAATGGAAGGGTACTGTTGGAGAGGAAAAAACGGAGTGCTTGGAGGCCCTGGTCATGGCGGATGGAGGTGTAGAGGGATTGGATATCCATGGTGAAGATGAGGCGATGTGGGCCAGGGAAACGGAAGTCTTGGAGGAGGTGGAGGGCGTGGGTGGTGTCTCGAACGTATGTGGGGAGTTCCTGGACTAGGGGGGATAGGACAGTGTCGAGGCAGGTAGAGATGAGTTCAGTGGGGCAGGAGCATGCTGAGACAATGGGTCGGCCAGGGTGGTCAGGCTTGTGGATCTTGGGAAGGAGGTAGAACCGGGCAGTGCGGGGTTCCCGGACTATGAGGTTGGAAGCTGTGGGTGGGAGATCTCCTGAGGTGATGAGGTTCTGTATGGTCTGGGAGATGATGGTTTGGTGATGGGGGGTGGGGTCATGGTCTAGGAGGCAGCAGGAAGAGGTGTCCTCGAGTTGGCGTTTAGCTTCAGCGGTGTAGAGGTCAGTGCGCCCGACAACCACTGCACCCCCTTTATCCGCTGGCTTAATGGTGAGGTTGGGATTGGAGCAGAGGGATTGGAGGGCTGCACGTTGTGAGGGTGAGAGGTTAGAGTGGGGGAGGAGGGTAGACCGGTTGAGGTGGTTAATGTCCCGGCGGCAGTTGGAAATGAAGAGGTCGAGGGCAGGTAATAGGCCAGCGCGGGGCATCCAGGTGGATGCAGTGTGTTGGAGGTGGGCGAAGGGGTCCTCGGAAGGTGGGCGGGAGTCCTGATTGTGAAAGTAAGCTCGGAGGCGGAGGCGACGGAAGAATTGTTCGACATCACGGCGTGTACTAAATTCATTGATGCGTGGATGGAGGGGGATGAAGGGGAGCCCTTTGCTGAGGACTGATGATGAAGGTGAGTCCATAAACCAAATCATCTGCCGACATTTCCGCCACCTCCTAAAAGACCCCACCACCAGGGATATATTTCCCTCCCCACCCATTTCCACCTTCCGCAAAGACTGTTCCCTCTGTGACTACCTGGTCAGGTCCATGCCCCCCTACGACCCACCCTCCCATCCTGGCACTTTCCCCTGCCACCGCAGGAACTGTAAAACCTGTGCCCATACCTCCTCCCTCACCTCTATCCAAGGCCCTAAAGGAGCCTTCCACATCCATCAAAGTTTTACCTGCGCATCCACTAATATCATTTATTGTATCTGTTGCTCCCGATGCAGTCTCCTCTACATTGGGGAGACTGGGCGCCTCCTAGCAGTGCGCTTTAGGGAACATCTCCGAAATACCCGCACCAATCAACCACACCGCCCCGTGGCCCAACATTTCAACTCCACCTCACACTCTGCCGAGGACATGGAGGTCCTGGGCCTCCTTCACCGCCGCTCCCTCACCACCAGACGCCTGAAGGAAGAACGCCTCATCTTCCGCCTCGGAACACTTCAACCCCAGGGCATCAATGTGGACTTCAACAGCTTCCTCATTTCCCCTTCCCCCACCTCATCCTAGTTTCAAATTTCCAGCTCAGCACTGTCACCATGACTTGTCCGGACTGTTCCAACCTGCCTATCTTCTTTTCCACCTATCCACTCCACCCTCTCCTCCCTGACATATCACCTTCCTCTCCTCCCCCACTCACCCATTATTCTCTGTGCTACTCTCTCCCCACCCCACCCCCCTCTAGCTTATCTCTCCATGCTTCCAGCTCACTGCCTTTATTCCTGATGAAGGGCTTTTGCCCGAAACGTCGATTTCGCTGCTCGTTAGATGCTGCCTGAACTGCTGTGCTCTTGCAGCACCACTGATCCAGAGCTATCACTTATTGCCCATCCCTAGTTGCCCTTGAGAAGTTGGTGATGAGCTGCCTTCTTGAACCACTTGTGTCCATGTGCTGTTGTAAGTGTTGGGACGGACCCGTAGGGCCTCGTCTCCACGTGTTCTTTGGAAGGAGAGATCACACCGGCTAGAGTTTGGAGCAAAAACACCGTTTATTACAGAATCAAGACTGGCAAGCTATACAACGAATTCGAGAGCATGCAATTCGTTGGAGAAGGCGTTCTGTCTTCCTCTACGGACCTGGAGCAGTTATACTTCGCGCTTCCTCGAGTTCCCGGTCAGGTTCCCCTCGTTCGGTTCTCTCATTGGTTGGTTCACCTGTCTGTGAAGGGATTAGTGTCTCTATTGGCTGCCCCGAGATACCTGTCCAGCTCCTGCTGTGCTGAACAATGGGTAGACATCCTGGGTTCAGCAGTTTCCGATCTTGTAATTTAAAAGTTTATTGTTTGGAAGGGTTTCCTCATTGCTATGCGCCTGGCTGTCTGGGCGTTCACAATAGTTCTCCATAGTTGAATATACAGGTATTATCATTTAACATAGGACCCGAATGAGTTTGACGTCAGCGGAGGCATTAGCAAGTACTTTATCAATCAAGTGTAGTATCGGTGCGATTTACACTATCCGATAGTTACCGGTTTCCTTTATTAACAATGAGATTGTAACAGGATGATCTGAAACTGACGGACATGTTCTAATCCCCAAGGAATGTGGCCTGCAGTGGCTGGGTTTACTTTACATGGCTGTGTTTTAGCTGGTACCTGACAGTGTCTGCTTTAATAATGGTGCTCCCCTCCCTAGCCCCAATGTAGGTACCCCGATAGCAGATTATCCCCAACATAAGTAAGACGTAAATATTGCTCTTGTGGTTAAAGGAATTAGAGGATATGGGTGGAGGGTGGGATTAGAGCATTAAACTCGATGATCAGCCATGATCTTATTGAATGGTGGAATAATTCAAGGGATAAATTGGCACCACTCCTTTCTTTTATATTTCTTTGTTAATTGTTGAGTGTTTAAATTCTCCCTGACTTTGGCTGCGTTTTTATCCTGTCCTATGTTCTTTTGTTCAATGGTAATGAGATATGTCTGCCTTGAGGCTACAATTGTCAGTCAGTTTTCAGTCATTCCGCATGTAGGAACAACTAAACCTGTTCTGTGAGGCAAAGACACAATCCAGGTATGGGAACAATAGATTTTTTAAAATTGAGAAACATATTTGCCAGTTGAGAAAGTCATCAATATCCTGCAAGTATTTCAGTTCTTTTTTCTGTTCCAAGTTAAGGAGATTTAATCTTGAGATAGATTAGATTCACTACAGTATGGATACAGGCCCTTCAGCCCAACAAGTCCCCACTGACTCTCCAAAGAGCAACCCACCCAGACCCATTCCCCCCCTGACTAATGCACCTAACACTAGGGGCAATTTAGCATGGCCAATTCACCTAACCTGCATATCTTTGGACTGCGGGCGGAAACCAGAGCAAACCCACGCAGACACAGGGAGAATGTGCAAACTCCACACAGACAGCTACCCGAGGTGGGAATTGAACCCGGGTCCTTGGCACTGTGAGACAGCAGTGCTAACCATTGAGCCACCGTGCCACCCAGATAGTAAGAACAAGTAAGACAACAGTCATATCTTCTGTCAACGCCCTCCCCTCCCATACTTGTCCTGAATGAGGAAGTGACTGTGACAACTTGTAGTTCCAAATACATAGTAAAATGTTCTCAGTTGATTTACAGAATATCAAATAAAATTTGACAAGTATTATTGACAATCATACAAAAACTTTCCAGAGTCACATAAGGAAATAACAGAAAAAGTGACCAAATGCAAAAGGTATACGATTTAAGGAGCATCTTAAAAGAAGAGAGAGTGGTGGAGAGTTTTAGGGAGGGAATTCTAGAACGGGAATGTCAGTTAGCTGGACACCAATTGTGGAGAAATTGAAATGGGATACACAGATGGTCAGAATTGGAGAAAAATAGACAGCTCAGAGATCATGGTGTTACCTGGGTATTATAGAGATTGAGTGCTGAGAGGATGCAGGGATATGGAAAGAAGAATGAAAATTTTAAATTGAGGAGTGCTGTGTTTAGGAGCAAATGTAGATTCAATGAGCTCAGGCATGACAGCTGAATCTGGTGTGAGCTACGACAGGGCAGCAGAAAGCTGGGTGAGTTCAATGTTATGGAGGGTAGAAGGTTGAGGTGTGGTTCAGAGTCAAAGCAACTTCTCTCGGCACAAGCCTGGAAGTGGTTAATTACTGAAGTTGCTTTATTTTATGCTTTAAGCCAACGTTACTAGCTGGACGCTAGAGTATCTCAAGTTGTGTGTGTCTGTACATATATTGTCCCTGAGGCTGCTTACTCCAAAGTAAGGTTCTTTGACTCCTGATGTACTGTAATACCCCCTTATTAACATCTGTATGTAGTAGGTTTACGAATAAAGTGTTCTAGTGTAGTGTCTTAGACCTCTCTCTCACTATTCTCATTATAGAATAGTGTGTTCTCCCTTAATAATGTTAGAGTCCTGTGATCAGTCATACCATCATAGGTTATATGAACCTCATTATACTACAAAATCATAGAATCCCTACAGTGTGGAAATAAGCCATTCTGCCCATTGAGCTCACAACTCCCCTATGAAAAGCATCCCACTCAGACCCATTCCATTCCTGTAACCCTGCATTTCCCATGGCTAATCCACCTATCTTGCATTTCCCTGGACACTATGGACAATTTGGAATGGCCAATCCACCTAACCCGCACATCTTTGGTGTTTGGGAGGAAACCGGAGCACCCGGAGGAAACCCACACAAACACGGGGAGAATTGCAAACTCTACACAATCAAGAGTCGAACTGAACAGATCCCTAACCACTGAACCACCATACCACCCCTAAATCGAAACTAAAGTTACAAAAATACACAGAGAATTGCAACTGTTGAATTTATGCTAATAGGAATTGGATTGAGGTCAGTGAGGAGGTGCTTAATTCCTCAGTTTGACAAAGCTGTACCCCTTCAATGACACTCTTCCTTCAATCGCTTTCTTAGCAATTCGTCAATGAATTTATTGTTACTGAACACACTTCAGCATCACTCACCAATGCTGAGGTCAAAGAATCATGCACTCCAGCACATAATGTTCATAATAAGTGAGGTATGTTCATCCAGGGTTTTTTAACTGCAGAGGTGAACAAAACAGTAACAGAGATCACCTTCCAGCTTGTTCTTATTCCTCTAAGTGACTCATTTCCCTTCTTTTAATCTTTCCAGGAATTCTATCTTTTGAACTGACTTTATTTTTTTCAAGTTATCTTGCCCCATTGTGTGCTTTTATTGGTCACCACCACTTATATGAGGCCTGTGCCTCGTAAGATTCCTTCCCAGCCACACTGACTTGGAACTTTATCACTGTACCTTTACTGTTCCTGAGCCTTTACCTCCATAAAGTGGGAGCTTTATTGGTTGTGGTACACTTTCCCTTTGATAGGTGGGGTTCACTGAGGCATATATGTGAGGATTCCCTGTAATAATCGCAGCTTGGCTATTCCACGTGGCTATTCATCTGATATGTTTTTGGCAAAAGTTAAAAAACAATGAAATCCCCCTCTTAGTGCACAGTGAGCATCGTGACAGGATGTGGTGGGCAAAATGGGAAATGGCATGCACCTGGAAGATTTGTTGGCATAAGTATAGAGCATCGACAATCCTTGTGGCTGGTGGTGGTGCCAGTATGTTCATCCTCCTCCCGTTGTGCATTCAAGAATCATAATCAAATTTTCTTGCAGAATTGTAACCATGTCAGACTGAGATATTTCTCTCAGAAAAGGTAAGGGGGAAGCAAAGCACTTCCTGGAGATTCTTGGTGAGAACGGCATTTTACCGAGAATGCCTCTCCCTCTTTGTCTTCTGCTCTCAACTTCCTCCCAAAGTCTGGTTGGATTGAAAAGTGACAAGTTGGGCGGCACGGTGGCACAGTGGGCGGCACGGTGGCACAGTTTGCGGCACAGTGGTTAGCACTGCTGCCTCACAGCGCCAGAGACCTGGGTTCAATTCCCGACTCAGGCGACTGACTGTGTGGAGTTTGCACATTCTCCCCGTGTCTGCGTGGGTTTCCTCCGGGTGCTCCGGTTTCCTTCCACAGTCCAAAGATGTGCAGGTCAGGTGAATTGGCCATGCTAAATTGCCCGTAGTGTTAGGTAAAGGGATAAATGTAGGGGAATGGGTGGGTTCCGCTTCGGCGGGTCGGTGTGGACTTGTTGGGCCAAAGGGCCTGTTTCCACACTGTAAGTAATCTAATCTAAAGTTATATTCACATTCACAAATGCCAGGTAATGACCATTCTTAGTAAGAGATGATCTGACAATTGCTCTTGATGTTGCCATCACTGAATCCTTTACTATCAATATCTTGGTGATTACCACTGACCAGAAATTGAACTGGATTTGCCATATGAATACTGATTACAAGAACGGATTAGAGACAAGGAATATTGCAGGCAGTACCTCACTTCCTGATTCCCCAAAGTCTGTCCACTATCTAAAATGCACAAGATGACACACAAGTACAGTGTGATGGAACCTCCCCTTGTCTGGATGGTTGCAGCTCCAACAATACTCAAGAAACTTGACACTATCCAAGCCAAAGCAGCTCGCTTGATTGATACTACCGCCATGAGCACTCTCCACCATTGAAGCTCAGTAACAACAATGTGTATACAGAAATTCACCAACGATCCTGAGACAACACGTTCCACACCCATGACGACTTCCACTTGGAAGGATAAGGGCACCGGATATAAGGGGACACCACCATGTGCAAGTTCCCTTCCAAGCCACCTCATCATCTTAATTTGGAAATATATCATGGTTCCTCTGTGCTGCTGAGTCAATATCCTGGAATTCCCTCTCTAAGGGCTTTATGGGTCTACCTACAGCATGTGGACTGCAGTGGTTCAAGGTGGCAGCTCACCATCCAATCAGGGATTGGCAATAAATTCTGGTCCAGATTGTATTGCTTAAGTCTAATGAACAAGTGAAAAAATCCCTGCTGCAACAACAGTCTCTATGATTAAGAACTGGCTTTCTTTTGATCAGCTCTCCATTTCATAGAAATATAAAAAACAAGAGCAGGAATAGGCCATTCATCATTTGAGCCTTCTTTACCATTCAATTTGATCATGACTGACTCCTCTAACCTAGTTAAGACACTACCCAGAAAAATATGACAGCGACAGAGTATTAGAAATAGTAGTTTACCAGAAACTGAGATTCTTTCTTGGTTCTGGGTAGCGGTTACTAGCAGCATTCCAATTCACTGCTGCTGGTTGGGACACAGCTGTTGCTGGTAACTTTCCCAATATACTGGCACCAACAGCTCATACTGGGTGGCAGGTTTATACTCTCATTACGATCCGCTAACTTAATAGTTTGCCCAAATTTTAAGCTTTATATGCCATTTAACATTGATGTGAATTTTAAACTGCAATGGTAGATCGCTTACACAAGTTTGAATTTGATAGAAGTGAAACAAAATGCCAACCATTCATTATAAAATGTTTATACTTTAGCAGTGTAGATACCCAAAATACATGAAAATGTGCAATTTAATTGTTGAAGAGTAATATTTATTGAAGACACAAATTATGCATACTATACAAATTACACTCCCCTTATGCGTATAGTTCTTTGTTTAAGTATTGGCCCTTGTCACATATGTAGCTGTTCATTTTGGGAGATCCTTTTTGGCTTGCTTTCCATGTAATCCCTGTGTGTAGCCATGCAATTTGAGGCATCTGCTTTAGGTAGAAGCAAAGTGTTAGCCACAGATATGAGAAGCCTATAGTGACAGCACAAAATGGACAGGACAATGACAGACAAAAGCTTGGAGCTTGCAAAAGTCTACTCTTGGTAATGAGTCACTGCTCACCAGAAAGATATGAGGGAGGGGGAAAGAAACTGAGCAGGCAGTAGAGGGAGTCTGGTGGGGAAGAGGGATAGAGATACTTTTCACAAGTGGCAGAGAGGGACATGGGCAATGGAACTGAGGTCAGAGGGCAAAGGTAGAAGGGACAGGGGAGTAGGGTTGGAGATACTTGGGAGGGGTGAGAGAGTAATTGGATGAGCAGAGAGACAGGGTGGGCAGAGGATAGACTAGGGAGGAAGAAGGGAGAGAGAGGGAGTGTGAGCTGGGAGGGAGAGAAAATGAATCAAGTGTGAAGGCCATATAATGGTGGAGCAGGCCTGAGGGGATGCATGGCCTACCTCTATTTCTTATGGTCCCATGGTCTTATGGAGAACCAAACAGGGGTGGAGGAGAGTGGTGTGGAGTTTTGGAGCAATGGTGGAGTGAACTGAGAGATTTCAAGAGCTGTACAGTGAGGAAAGAAGGGCTGAAGGTGGCATGTTCTAGCTCAGCGCCAACTTTGCCAGGCTTCCTGCTCCACTCTCCATCAGAGAACCCTCCCCGCTCTTCTCTAGCCCTGCTCTGGACTACTGAAACTAATTGAGAGTGTGAGACCAGAGTGTGTGAGTGAGTGAGTAGCTGGACTGAGATAAATATGCAGCTCTTTGCTCCAGGTTACCAGCTACCAATAATTCACAACCAGTGACAGGTACTGGGCTTGCTTAAAGTTATCTCTGGTGTGAATTACTGCTCCTCTGGGAGCTGCTGATAACTACTAGTTAAAGACTGATAAATGCAGGTAGGTACTGTTACTGGTGAAAACAACAGAACTCAGCACAATACTCCCATTCACTCTGACTCAGCAAGCTACAAGTACCTCATTTGAATGTTTCACATCCATCTCCTTAACTGGCATGAGTAAATGTCCTTTGTTCAGATTAACGCGTTCAGGCGAAACAATTAGGACAGGCAGTAACAGGATTTGTGATGAGAGTTCTTGTGACGCGGGCCTTAGGTTGAAGTCACACCTGCTTCAGAACTGCGTGATAACGCCTCTGAATAAGTCGATTAGAAACCATCTAACAGGATCTGTGAGACCCAAGTTCGCGTACTAAATCTGTTAGATACTGTTTGTTGATTCCCATGACCTGACTGTCCCCTCCCCAGTCAGAGCTCTCTGTGTGGACTGTTCCCATTGGGGTCACAAATACCCTGGCGGGTGTTTGTGGAGTTCTGGGCTCATGCTGGTGAGTCTCCCATTAACTTGGATATATGTCCTCTGATCTCCAGTCTCTTTCAGAATCCCTACCCTGGGAAGCAGCCTGACCAATTCCACAAAACCTCAGGATATCTAGTGGTATAACTGACTCACATTAGAATACCGCCATCCATTAGCAAACCGTCAATGGCCTCACGGCGTTCATTGTAATTCTCTGGAAAGAGGTAGTGATAACGGGATATATATTTAGCGATGGGTATAATACATTTAGAGGGTGCAATATGATGTATTAGGTGGATATATTAGATGTATATAAGGCTGCTGCATGTATACGGTTAAGACATGGTGAAAACTATTATTTATAATAAAGAAGCATTGTGGTTGGTCTATTTTAGATTAAGATCTCTTCTCTGGTGTAGTATGCCTGATATCTCTGGGCGGGTGAATGAAGGGGGGGGGAGAAAAACAACAAAGGCGGGTTGATTGCAGCTTGCTCTGTCCTGTGGGTGGGAGGAGAAATTATTCTCTTGTGGAGAGCTGGGAGGATTCAGGCTCGGAGTGAGAGCACAGACTTCACTTCTCCTCGGTCTCTGAGTTAAATCTAGCCCTTGCTGTTGAGCTCCGTCTCCTGGGATATTGCAGTCTATGTGTGTGAGAGAGAGACGGAGTGGGGGCGATGTGTTGCCGCGAGTGAGGAGTGGAACCAGTTGAGAGAACGCAGGGTCTGCACTTAACACTCAGAGCTGGGTGAGTCACTGTTTTCACTGAAATCGGTTGAATTTCCAGACAAGCGCCCCCTCCTTCCCGCTATCTTGTTTATTCACTACTGCCGAATAATACATTTTAAAACAAAATCCTCTGCATTTAGTTGTGTTCTGCGAGTTGAGAGCTGCCCGTTAGTGAAACGGAACAGTTTCTGGCCGAGCTCAGGGGCTGATTCATGGCCGCTTGTGTTCATGTGTTTAAACGCTTCCCCACACAGCATCACTTTCCAGTGTTCGTGTAGGCCGTCAGAGGAAACCCCCCTTCTCAACGATAAACGAGACCAATCCATTTATGAGCTCTCGGCTTCCCCGTTTGCTTTTAGCGAATGCATTTTAGTTCATTTAAAGATTCAAATTAAATAGCTACTGCCCTACAGGTTAAAGTCATTGAGCTGGGCCGGTAGTGTAAAGGATCCAGAGGACATCCTCAGTGGGGAGGGGGTTTGCAGATTTTGTTTTACCATGTTCCACGGTGAAGGAGAAACATTATTTTAAACGTTAAGGGCCAGATACTCTAGTGTGTCTGAGCGTTGTTTTACCTGCTAAATGGACTGCAGCTTGCTAAGAGGTCCTGGCTGGGTGGCGAATCCAACCAGAATTGTCGAATGGGCTCCCTCAACACAGAAATAATCAGGTCTGCACTGGTTCCCTGAGCGTTTTGACTTGGTGCCAATCTCCTGGTTTTTCCTTGGAATCCTGCACATTGTTTCTCTAAATCATCACCCAATGCCATCGGCTAAACCTGCCTCCACCTCATTTCCAAGCAGTGTGTTCCAGACATGAACATAGCCTCTGGTTTCTCCCCTGGCATTCTATAGGTTACTCGTGTCTAGACAGAGTGGCTGGCTGAGATTATTCCATTCCAGGCAGCCTCCTAGGGGAAAAGGCCTGAAATGCCAGCGTAGTGTTCAGCTGGGGTACCTGGCTGTGTGGGTGCTGGTATACCTGTTGCCCCCCCCGTGCCTCAATTCTGTAAGGCAAGTAGGGATCTCTCACCTTATAGGTAAAAACAATGACTGCAGATGCTGGAAACCTGTTTCTGGATTAGTGGTGCTGGAAGAGCGCAGCAGTTCAGGCAGCATCCAACGAGCAGTGAAATCGACGTTTCGGGCAAAAGCCCTTCATCAGGAATAAAGGCAGTGAGCCTGAAGCGTGGAGAGATGAGCTAGAGGAGGGTGGGGGTGGGGAGGAAGCAGCATAGAGTACAATGGGTGAGTGGGGGAGGAGAGGAAGGTGATAGGTCAGGGAGGAGAGGGTGGAGTGGATAGGTGGAAAAGGAGCTAGGCAGGTCGGACAAGTCATGGGGACAGTGCTGAACTGGAAGTTTGAAACTAGGATGAGGTGGGGGGGAAGGGGAAATGAGGAAGCTGGTGAAGTCCACATTGATGCCCTGGGGTTGAAGTGTTCCGAGGCGGAAGATGAGGCGTTCTTCCTCCAGGCGTCTGGTGGTGAGGGAGCGGCGGTGAAGGAGGCCCAGGACCTCCATGTCCTCGGCAGAGTGGGAGGGGGAGTTGAAATGTTGGGCCACATGGGCGGTGTGGTTGATTGGTGCGGTTGTCTCGGAAATGTTCCCTAAAGCGCTCTGCTAGGAAGCGCCCAGTCTCCCCAATGTAGAGGAGACCGCATCGGGAGCAACAGATACAATAAATTATATTATTGGATGTGCAGGTAAAACTTTGATGGATGTGGAAGGCTCCCTTAGGGCCTTGGATAGAGGTGAGGGAGGAGGTGTGGGCACAGGTTTTACAGTTTTGCGGTGGCAGGAGCAAGTGCCAGGATGGGAGGGTGAGTCGTAGGGGGGCATGGACCTGACCAGGTAGTCACGGAGGAAACGGTCTTTGCGGAAGGCGGAAATGGGTGGGGAGGGAAATGTATCCCTGGTGGTAGGGTCTTTTTGGAGGTGGCGGAAATGTCGGCGTGTGACTTGGTTTATGCGGAGGTTTGCAGGGTGAAAGGTGAGCACCAGGGGCGTTCTGTCCTTGTTACGGTTGGAGGGGTGGGGGATGTGGTTGAGATGCGTTGGAGGGCATCTTTAACCACGTGGGGGAAGGGAAATTGCAGTCTCTAAAGAAGGAGGCCATCTGGTGTGTTCTATGGTGGAACCGGTCCTCCTGGGAGCAGATATGGTGGAGGCGGAGGAATTGGGAATACGGAATGGTATTTTTGCAAGAGATAGGGTGGGAAGAGGTGTAATCCAGGTAGCTGTGAGAGTCGGTGAGTTTGTAAAAAATGTCAGTGTCAAATCGGTCGTCATTAATGGAGATGGACCATCTCTGACACCTCCCTCCCCTTCGTGGACCTCTCCATCTTGATAGCTTGTGCAGATGGGTGGCAGATGAAGTTCAGTGCAGAAGTATTAGGTGATGCATTTTGATTGGGAGAATGTGGAAAGACAATGTTAAGCAAAGGATAGTACTGTGAAGAGCGTGCAGTTGCAGGATTGTTTGTGTATATGCATAATATTAAATTGCTAGTAAACCATTTACCAGAGCAGGAGTCAGTCTGTTTTCTGCAACTGCTTAATTGCATTTTATTGTTCAACGCATATTGTAGTTTCTCCCTTTCCAAAGAAAATCCGAAAACAAGCCTTTCTTTTTAAAACTTTTGATGACTGTCACCAATTTTTCAATTCACCCAGTTAAGAAGTTAGTAACACTGCCCATCAGCCCCTCGGTTCCCACTATCTCTGGTAATTGCGAGGGAACGAGTGGACATCAAATATACCCTCTCCAAGGATATCCAGGCATAGATATATCCTTGGAAGAGAGGCAGGCAGTCAGGAATGGAAAGCCAACAGGCAGTCAATACGTGTAATATTTTGTAAATTCCACTTTGGAAGTAGAACCAGTCTGACTCAAGATTGGGATACAGACAGACTCTAACCTCACACCTTTAATTCATTGTCTGAGCTGAGATGTCTCCTTTTGTTATAAAACCTTAAGCTATCTTGAGAAGGTGACTTCACTAAAGTTTTGGGATTTACGTATTAATGAACCGAAACCAGTAACCCATTCTAAAAGATGAAAGACTTAACAATCCAGGTTTGTTCAATATATCATTTCGGTGGCATGACACTATAATATTTTGCGATAAATGTTGTGTATTATGATCTTGTAATCCACAACCACCTGATGAAGGAGTAGCGCTCTGAAAGCTAGTGCTTTCAAATATCCATTGGAGTGTAACCTGGTGTTGTGTGATTTTTAAATTTGTCCAAAAAAAAGCAAATATTGGAGAAACAAGTGAAGAGACTAAGTCGAGTGATTTTACAAAATTCACGAACAGAATGTGGGCATTACTGGCTAGGCCAACATTTATTGTGCAGAGGGCAGTTATGAGTCGACCACATTGCTGTGGGTCTGGAGTCACATGTAGGCCAGACCAAGTAAGGATGGCAGTTTCCTTCTCAAAAACATTATTGAGCCAGATGTTTTTTTCTGACCATCGGCAATGGATTCAGAGGCATTATTAGACTCTTAATTCCAGATTTTTATTGAATTTAAATTCCACCACCATCATGGTCCCCTGTCCCCACAGCATCACCTGGATCTTCAGATTAACTGTTCAGTGTGAATGCCACATGCCGTCGCCTCTGACCGTGCCCATTTCTGACTACAAGGTTTATAGGCACCAATGCACACCATATGTTCCCTTTCCAAACGCACCAATATTCTTCCAATCACCCTGTTCAGAGATTCTCTGAAAAATGCATGATCAAAATGCTTTTGACAGTTTTAAGAAGCAAAGACATTTTGGGATTTACAATGAAGGAATTAACTCAAGAACTGCTCAGGGTGTATTCAATTGATGTTTCAGGTGTGATTCAAGTGTGAGAGCATGAACTGTTCTAAATGATGTGTTAGAGGATGTGGGGATGGAGATGAAGATCAAAGAGAGGGCATTGTACTGGCCACAATGGTTTTCAGGCCAAGAATGAACATAGTTCTGGCAGAATCTTTCAATATGCTAGTGGTTACACAGCTACAGTGGATGGAATAGATGAGGTGAAATGTTACCTGGACTCTGTAAAATAGGAATGTGGAGAGTGTTTTTGGTATGATAATACATTGAAATCTTTGAAAAGATAGTCATTTCTTTTGAAATAGCCCGAGTCAATCATTTCATTACCGTGGGTATAATATCCAGGGAAGTACCCTAGTTATTAAGTAGATCTTCAACTGGAAATAAGCACAGATGAAATTGGATATGAATAAGACAAAGCAATTGTGTTTGGAAAAGTTGCAAATTTGCTCTTTATGTAGCTGGGATAGTTTTGTTCCTTTTAATAGTTCAAAAAGTCAAAGTAAATAAAGAAATGCAGGTTGAAATGTAGAAGTCAAAATGTAAAGTTTGTTAAAACTATATAGATAATTTGCTTAACTGTCCTCCAAAAGGTTAAAAATTTTAGTAAAGGATGCAGGAATAAGGGATGAAGAATATAGTAAACTTATGAAAGAAATACGTGACGGATGTGAGATTTGTAGGAAATATTGAAGGACACTGTGTTGTCACTTTGCCTTAGCAAGGCATTTCAATAGGTAGTGGTTATGGATTTAAAGGTGTGGAATATAGAAGAAAAATCATTTCATTTTGTAACTTTGGCAACCAGATTAAGACAGTGCCAGTAAAGATAAATTGTGGATAATGTAGTGGAAAAGAAAGAGGGATTGGGCTTAGACCACTGGAAACATTTCTCATTAATGGGGGAGAAGGCATTTGCTAAAACTGAACTTGTAGTTTTGTGTGGATGTATAAGGGTGAGTTTTGAATTCAGCTGCAAAAATCACATGTGAAAGGAGCTATGCTTTAAGGGATAAAATTGCTCATAAAATGTTGGCAGATTAAGTAAACTGTAAATTATCACCTACACTAACACAGGCTGTTCATGCTAAGGCCTTGCTGTAAGTGGTCAGAGAGTATAATCTATATCAGCTTTTGGTAACAATCCTAAAGTTCCACGGTAATAAATAATGAATCCCCCAGCTTGAGAAGGTACCAAAGTTAACTCTACTTTTATTTGACAATTTGATACATTGCATGCAGACAGAAAAGTTTTCACAAAGTTTCAGAGAAAACTTTGCTCACCTTAAGGCCTGATGCCAGGCCATTAGAAACCAGTTTAGAAGAGCTGAATGTTGTTTTTTTTTGTAAAAGAGAGGGAATTAAAGAGTGGGGACGCTGAGAAAGATTGTTGATAAACATATTGGAAAGAAAAGGTATAGTATTGGATCCTGATTGTTCATAGTTGCCTGGTATGAATGAGAAATTTGTAAATTCGAAGGAGTTGTTGAAAGTAATGATGGACCAAGTACGTTCTCGTGACCATACGTTCCATAGCTATGAGAATTAGTCTGTTACCATTGACAACAACAGTTGCTGGAGATCACAGTGAGTCAGGCAGCATCCTTGGAGAGAGAGCAATCAAACATTTCAAGTCTAAATGATGAAGAGTCATCTGAGGCTCGAAACATTAGTTTGCTGTCTCTCCATGAATGCTGTCTGACCTGTTGGGATGCCCAGCATTTGTTGTTTCTCAGTACAGATTCCAGCATGTGCAGTCATTTGCTCCCACATTGTGTTACCATTGACCGTTTGCTTGATGAAAGACAAATCAGCTCTGATGATCAAAGTGAGACTATTGGTCCCAAAAGACAATTACTTGAGACAACCATCACCTGAAGGTCAGGAGCAGCAGATGCATGAGAGCATCACCATCTGCAAGTCCTCCTCTGAATAGGACACCATTGTGACTTAGAACTATATTGCCATCCTTTACTTTCACAGGATTAAATTCTGGAACTAACTTCCTATCAGCATTGTGGGATGTCTGTGCACCTCAAGGACTGCAGTGGTTGAAGAAAGTAACTCCCCATCTCCTCTAGAACAGTTGGGGAAGGGTAAAAAGTCTGGTCTTGCCACTGATACCCAGATCCCGTAAAAGCGTATGGTCTCTGGATTATATTCGGTGTCATTAAAGAGTTTTGAGATTTTCTCATTGGTTTATAACAATTTTGGTGGGGTAAGCAAACCTCTGTGATCTCGGCAAATTTGTGGTGTTCACTGTTTTCGCTCAAACTGAGTGAGGTTTAAAGTAAGATTAAAGGCAGCTATAAGTAAGACCAAGGTCAAAGAGAAAAACTGGAGAAACGTAATAATCTTTTTTTTTCAGAGAATGGGAATTGAACTGGGGAAATAAATTGGAAAATGTGCCAATAAAGAAATGAAACAGCAGCCACAAACACATGCAACTGTCCAAACTGGCAGAAATTTATTGGGTTACAATGCAAGAATAAACTTGCCACGACCATCAAATTATGGATACATGAAAAAATTAGGATGAAATCAAAACACTTATGCCCATAGACAATGTAGGGATGATGACAAAAGGGAATATGAATAGGTTAAGGGAGAATTGTTTTTGAGATCAGGAAGGTAAAGATTTGGAATTTAAATTTTCAAGGAAGAAAGAAGAATAGGAGGTCTATCAAGAAACTATTGGCCTAATATTTGGGTAATGGACTCAGATTCAAATGTGCAACAGGAAAACATTTAAAAATGAAAATGTAATAAAGACCTGTCAGCATGAATTCCAAAAGAGAGGTCTACGTAAATAATTGAATTATTTGAAGAAATTGTAGTTAGGTTGATGCGTAGTTTTGTTTATATTGAGGTTATACAGGATGCTGGTGAGGCGTGTTCTGGAGTACTATGTCTAGTTCTTGTCTCCCTGTTATAGGAAGGGTGTTATCAAGTTGGAGAGGGTTCAGAAGCAATTTTCCTGAATGAGTGACCCAACCTCCCCAGTCTTTAGCGGTTTGCCACACTCTGAAGGAATGTTTTTCTTATTTTGGTGTTAATCAGACTATTGACTATCCTGACACCATGATCCCTTGATTCAGAATCCCCATCCAGGGGAACCATCCAGTCAGTTTCACCCTGATAGAATTGTATATATTTAACTGAGGTCATTTCCTTGTCTTCAGCTTCTCTGAATACAGGATTGGTTGACCCAATCTCTCCTCACATATAAACAACTTGCCATCCCAAGAATCAGCTTTGATAGATATTCATTTCACTCTCTCTTTGTGAAATTTATCTTTTTCTTTAGTATCGAGACCAAAACAGCACATAGTACTCAGGGTGTGGTCTCACCAAGGCCTTAATTACAGCTGCATTAAGACTTCCTTCCACATGTTACATCTGTAAACACTCAAAATTTACAGTGTACAGCCTCTTTCCACTTATCAATTAGTTCTCTCATCAATTAATGGTTAATAAATTTATTTGTCGGTTATAAAACAAGGAAATGATGAAATTCTACACACGTTGTTTATTGGAGACAGATGAAGGATATAATGGGAGCATAACACACTGGAACATTAAGCCCTGAGTTCGCACTGTCCTTTATATGAAGCAGATTGTGTTGGACACTGGCAGAATTGGGATAAATGTGAAGATTGAGTTTTTGTAAAGCAGTTCTTATGTGCTCTGTCCAAGGGCCATCCTAAAAATCAGCAGGTTTTTTGAAAGATATTTTAAAAATTATAAATATTTCTCAAACAAATGAGTCAGAAGATGTTATGAAAAGGTTCTGTAAATTGTTAGCAATCCAGTTCCATATCAAAGTTAATGGCCTAGCATTCTGTGTATGGTCTTGTTTACACTGCATTTTGATACAGTTGATGCAAATTCTTTTTTTCAAGTGAAAATAAAAGTAATTAAGCTTATAATTAAGTAATTATAAATGTAGTGTCAGATGATTGGAGGACGGCAAATGTTTTCCCTTGTTCAAGAAAGGGAATAGGGATAACTCTGAGAATTACAGACCAGTCAGTCTTACATCTGTGGTGGGCAAATTATTGGAAAGGATTCTGAGAAACAGGATTTTTGATTACTTGGAAAACCACAGTTTGATTAGAGATAGTCAGCATGGCTTTGTGAGGGGCAGATCATGCCTCACAAACCTTATTGAATTCTTTGCGAATGTGACAAAACACATTGATGAAGGTAGAGCAGTGGATGTGGTGTATATGGAATTTAGCAAGGCATTTGATAAAGCCATGGTTGGCTCATTCAGAAAGTAAGGAGGCATGGGATACAGGGAAACCTTGGTGTCTGGAAACAGAATTGGCTGGCCCATAGATGACAGAGAGTGGTAGTAGATGGAAAGTATTTCAGTCCAGAGCACAGTAACCAGTATTGTTCTGCAGAGACCTCTAGGAACTCTGCTCTTTGTGATTGTTATAAATAACTTGGATGAGGAAGTAAAAGGGTGGGTTAGTAAGTTTGCTGATGACAAAGCTTGGTGGAGTGGTGGATAGCGTGGAGAGCTGTTCTAAGTTGCAACTGACAATGACAGGATGCAGAACTGTGCTGATAAGTGACAGATGGAGTTCAACCTGGAAAAGTATGAAGTGATTCATTTCAGAAGGTTGAATTTGAATACTGAATACAGGGTTAGAGGCAGAATTTCTGGCAGTGTGGAGGAACAGACGTATTTTGGTGTCCACGTCCATAGATCCCTTAAAGTTGATAGGGTTGTTAAGAAGGCACATAGTGTGTTGGCTTTCATTAGCAGGGGGATTAACTTGAAGAACCAATTCTATAAAGCCCTGTTTAGACCACACCTAGAATATTTATTTGTTCAGTTCTGGTTGCTTCATTATAGAAAGGATGTGGAAGCTTTAAAGAGGTTGCAGAGGAGATTTACCAGGATGCTGCCTGGACTGGAGGGCTTGTCTTATGAAAAAAGGTTGAGGTAGGTACGGCTTAACTCATTGGAGTGAAGAAGAATGAAAGGTGACTTGTTAGAGGTGCACAGGATGATGAGAAGCATGGATAGAGTGGATTGTCAGAAACATTTTCCCATGGCAGAAATGGTTATCATGAGGAGATATAATTTTAAGGTGATTGGAGGAAAATTTAGGGGAGGTGTCAGAGGTAGGTTCTTTTCACAGCGAGTGGTGAGTGTGTGGGATGCACTGCCTGTGGTGATAGTAGACTCAGATACATTAGGAGCATTTAAGTGACTCTTGAATAGGTGCATGGACAATAGTAAGATGTAAGGTATGTAGGCTAGTCTGATCTTAGAGTAGGATAAAAGGTCAGCACAACATTGAGGGCCAAAGGGCCTGTTCTCTGCTGTACTGTTCTATGTTTTAAGTCACCAATGGGATTGGTCTGAAACGCTGCATCTGTGCAATGTTTACAAACTGAAGTAAAATTTAAAAAAAAAACATGCCTGCTCTCCAGAAGTTCTTGTTCAAATTTGTGTCGATGATGTTAAATGATGGCAGCATAGTGAAGCAGTCATTGTTAAATTACTCAATGCACCTGTATACAGTTTTCATTCTTTTAAGGTCCAGAGGTAACTAACAGCTGTGAGATCTGCACTCCAGTTAAGACTAAACATTGGAAGAAAGAATATATTAGAAAGGAATAATGTTTAACCAATACTGTAATGGGAAGTGGAGGATAGATAGCAAAGGTGGGATTGAGGGTGTAATTGTGGCGATAGCAGAGGAATTAGGACGTTTACAAATATTTTTATTTCTGAAGTTATGTCCAACCAAAGCCAAATCATTGACTCCTTTGGTGTGAATTTCAGAGCCCAAGGCATGAACCTGGAGTGCTTGTTCACAGTTTTTTTTTTACAAGAATAAGAAATGCAGCTTGTTGCTGGAGGTCCAAAGACTCAGCAGGACAGAAAAGGCCGTTTGGATCAGTGGGTTTGTACGGCTAAAAAAATCCCACTACCTACACGACTCCCACATTCCTGCACTTATTCCATTGCTTTGAATGTTATGACACTACCAAGTTCTCATCTAAGTACTTTTTAAAGACTGAGAGATTTACCACCTCAACTACACTCCCAGGCAGAGTGCTCCAGACTCTCACCGTTTTCCCAAATCCGCGCTAAACTTCCTGCCTTTCACTTTCAGGTTATGCTTTCCTGTTATTAATTCTTCAAGCCTGGGGAACAGCTGCTTTCAATTCACCTTGTCCCTGCCCCTCTGGTGGTGGTAAATAGATGAAAGAAATGCCCTCATAATAGTATACATCTCTATCAGGTCCCTCCTCAACCTTCTCTGCTCCAAAAGAAACTAACCCAAGCTAATTCAGCCTCTCATCATTGCTGATATGCTCTATCCTAGGCAACATCTTGGTGAATCTCCTTTGCACTCCCTCCAATGTGATCACCAAATGCGGCCCAGTTCTGCTTAGACCTTCCTTTTATTTGGAGTTTTTTTTGTGTTCAGTTCTGGTCACTTCATTGTCGGAAGGATGTGGAAGCTTTAAAGAGTGTGCAAAGTAGATTTACCAGGATGCTGCCTGGACTGGAAAAGGATAGACCGGATCTAAAGTAAAAGTTCGAAATTGGAGAAAGACCAATTTTGATGGTACGAGGCCAGAACTTTGAAAAGCTAATTGGAGTGTGCTGTTTGTCGGTTAAGGGGAGGTTGGAAAGGTGGGAGCATTTCAAAAATGAGATGATGAGAATTCAGAGACGGTGTGTTCCTGTTAGTGTGAAGGTTGAGGTGGTATGGTTGGGATTGCTGGATGACTGGAGAGATTGAGGCTCTGGTGAAGAAAAAGAAGGAGGCATACGTCAGGTATAGACAGCTCAAATCTAGTGAATCCCTAGAGGAGTGCAAGGGCAGCCGGTGTATACTCAAGAGGGAAATCAGGAGAGTCAAAAGGGGTCATGAGATAGCTTTAGCAAATATGGTTACTAAAAATCTAAAGAGATTCTACAAATACATTAAAAGCTAAAGAATATCTAAACAAAGAATAGGGCCCCATAAAGATCAATGAGACTGTCTAACTGTGGACTCCAAGGGGATGATTGAGATACTAAACAAACATTTTGTGTCAGTATTTGCCATCGAGAAGGACAGGGAAGCTAGAGAACTTGGGGAAATAAGTAGGGATGTCTTGAAGTGTCCATTTTATAGAAAAATAGGTGCTGGAGGTCTTAAAACACAAAGGTAGTCAGATCTGATCAGATGAATCAAGGAAAGAGATTGCTAGTCCCCTTGCTGAGGAACCTGTATCATTGACAGCCATGAGTGAGGTGCTGAAAGACCAGAGGGTGGCTAATGTGGTAGCTTTATTTAAGAAAGGCTGTAAGGAAAAGCCAAGGACCTATACACCACTGAGCCTGACATTAATGTTGGTATGTTATTTGAGGGATTCTGAGGGACAGGATTTACCTGCATTTGGAGAGACTAGGACTGATTAGGGATAGTCAACATGGCTCTGTGTGGGACATGGTGTCTAACTAACTAAATTGAAGTTTTTTAAGCAGTGACAAAGAAGATTGATGAAGGTAGAACAGTAGACATTGTCTGTGTGGACTTTGGTAAGGTGTTCGACAATGTTCCACATAGTAGACTGGTTAGCAAAGTTGCCTATTCCTGATGATGGGCTTTTGCCCGAAATGTCAATTTTCCTGATCCTCAAATGCTGCCTGACCCGCCGTGCTTTTCCAGCATCACTCTAATCTTGACTCTGATCTCCAGCATCTGCAGTCCTCACTTTTGCCTGGTTAGCAAAGTTGGCTCACATGGGATTCAGGTGGAGCCAGCTAATTAGATATAAATTTGGCTCGAAGGGAGGATATAGAAGATAGTTGTAGAAAGATGTTTTTCAAACTGGAGGCCTGTGACCAGTGATGTGCCACAAAGATTGGTGTTGAATCCACTGCTTTTTGTCGCTTATGCAAATGATTTGGATGTGATGAAAGGAGACGTGGTTAAATGACTGCAGATACTGAAATCTGAACTGAAACCAAATAATGCTGGAGATCACAGTGGGTCAGGCAGCATCCATGGAGTGAGAGCAAACTAACGTTTTGAGAGCTCTGATGAAGAGTCATCGAGACTCGAAACATTAGCTTGCTGTCTGTCCATGGATGCTGCCTGACCCACTGTGATCTCCAGCATTTGTTTTTTCGGCAGGAGGTTTGGTTAGTTAGTTTGCAGCTGCAAAATTGGTGGTGTAGTGGACGATGAGGTAGGTTATCTCGGAGTACAACAAGATCTTGATCTGCCACTCCTGGGCTGATGGGCCGAGGAGTGGCAGATAAACTTTATTTTTAAAAAAATGTGAGGTGTTGTATTTGGTAACTCAAAGGTTAGCACTGCTGCCTCACAGTGCCAGGGACCTGGGTTCAATTCCCGCCTCAGGCGACTGACTGTGTGGAGTTTGCACGTTCTCCCCGTGTCTGCGTGGGTTTCCTCCGGGTGCTCCGGTTTCCTCCTACAGTCCAAAGATGTGCGGGTCAGGTGAATTGGCCATGCTAAATTGCCCGTAGTGTTAGGTAAGGGGTATATGTAGGGGTATGGGTGGGTTGCGCTTTGGCGGATCGGTGTGGACTTGTTGGGCCGAAGGGCCTGTTTCCACACTGTAAGTAATCTAATCTAAAAAAAATCAGGGCAAGACTTACACACTTAATGGTAGAGCCCTGGGAATGCAGGCTTGTAGTTCCCTGAAGGTGGAGCTGCAGTTCAACAGGGTGGTGAAAAAGGTGTTTGGCACACTTGCCTTTATTGGTCAGAGCATTGAGTATAGGAATTGGGGTGTCATGTTGTTGCTGGGCAGGACATTGGTGAGGCCACTTTTGCAATACTCCATTCAACTCTGGTCTCCCTACTATTGGAAGGATGTTGTGAAACTTGAAAAGATTCAAAAAAGATTTGCAACAATGTTGCCTGGAGTGGAGGATTTGAGTTGAAGGGAGAGGCTGAATAGGCTAGAGAATTTTCCCTGGAGTTTCGGAGGCTGAGCGGTGACCTTTTATAGAGGTCTATAAAATCATGAGGGGCATGGATAGGATAAACAGACTGTCTTTTCCCTGGGTGGGAAAGTCCAGAACTAGAGGGCACAGGTTCAGGGTGACACTGTAAAGATATAAAAGGGACGTAAGGGGCAGCTCTTTCACAGAGAGGGTGTTGCGTGTTTGGAATGGGCTGCCAGAGGAAGTGGTGGAGGCTGGAACAATGACAGCATTTAACAGGCATTTGGATGGGCATATGAATAAGAAGGGTTCAGAGGGATAGAGACCAAATGCTGGCAAATAGGACTAGTTCACATTAGGATGGCTGGTTGGTGTGGACGAGTTGGACCAAAGTGTCTGTTTCTGTGCTATGGGAGAATTGAATTCCTACTTTTAGTTTCTAACTTCAAAGAATGTTGCTGGCAATTTTTCATTACACAAATCATTTCACAGAAGAGAAAAAAGACAGCATGTGCTACAATGTACACCTGTTTTGTGACAGCAAAGGATTATGATGTGCCCTTGTGTCTTCCCATTTTCCATTAATTTTTTTTTCACTTTAAAACAAGAGTTTGAGTTGAAATTTTGAAGTGTTAATAATTTGTGCAGGACAATTGAGAGAGTGATAGAGGTGTACAGCATGGAAACAGGTCTTTCGGACTAATTTGTCTATGCTGCCCAGTTTTTACAATTAATCTTGTCCCATTTGCCTGTGTTTTGATCCATATCCCTCCATCCCTATCCCATCCAGGTACCTGTCCAAATATTTATTAACTGACAAATTTGTACTCCCCTCCACCACTACCTCTGGCATCTACTGAAAAATCCTGTGGATGTGCAATATTGTGGTACTCTTCAAGTTAATGGTGAAATTTATTTTTTTTTGATGCAACTATTGAAAGAGATCGTGGAGCTGATTTCATCGAACACCCCGCTTGGTTTTTCCTCTTTCAGACAGTTGTGTAAAACCTGAAAAATAGGCAAACCATGAAAGAAAAACTGATTCAGAAACATGTAAATCATGCATCTTATTGATAATTACTATAAATAGGAACTTCGGATGATTGTCTGAACTGCTACAATTAACTTTAAAAAAAAATTTACCATCTTGTTGAGTAAACCGTGTGAAAGAGCGAAAAGGAGCACTGGAGATGAGTGACGAATTTTCAGCTGGTGCATGGGAACTTGAACTGCGGAAAGCAGGATATTGTGGGAGAAAAGGTCAAAGGGTCATCCATGATTGAATTATGGAGGGAGGAGGCCAGTATGAGGAACTGACCCAAGAACTGGCATGTTTGTAACACTGTTTCTTAAAACTGTTTACCACCTGTAGAAAGGATATAATTAAATGAGAATGCAGAAAAGATTTACTGGAATGCTGACTGGACCGGAAGACTTGAATTTTGCACATTCTCTCCGTGTCTGCGTGGGTTTCCTCCGGGTGCTCCGGTTTCTTCCCACAGTCCAAAGATGTGCAGGTCAGGCGAATTGGCCATGCTAAATTGCCCGTAGTGTTAGATGAAGGGATAAATGTAAGGGAATGGGTGGGTTGTGCTTTGGCGGGTCAGTGTGGACTTGTTGGGCCGAAGGGCCTGTTTCCACACGGTAGGTAATCTAATTATAAGGAAAGATATAGGCTAGGACTTATTTCCCTGGAGTGTAGGGGACTGAGGAGTGACTTCACAGAGATTTATAAGATCATGAGGCATAGATAACCAACAGCTTTTCCTCATGGTAGGGGAGTGTAAAGCTAGAGGGCATCGGTTTAAGGCGACAAAGGGGAGATCCAAAAGGGTTCAGATGAGCACGTTTTTCTAAACAGAGGGCAGTGACTGTCTGGAATGAGCTGCCAGAGGTCGTGGTGGAGGCGAGAACAAATTTGTCATTTAATGAATATTTGGACAGGTACAGGATAGGGATGGAGGGATATGGATCAAAACACAGGCAAGTGGGACGAGATTAGTTGTGAAAACTGGGCAGCATAGATGAACAGCCTGTTTCCATGCGGTACACCTCTATGACTCTAAAACTAAGACAGTCAGAGTTTACCTTCAGCTGAATATCTGGAGAGAGGTTTCTGAGAACAACAGCCAATAACCTTTAAATCCACTTGCCAGACTGAGGTGTGCTGATTAATGGCCAGCTCCATCCTCATCCTTTACCTCTTCCAATGGCATGGTTAGGAAGGAAACCAATTTGTAATTGCGCAGTCACCCTGTCATGGGAAACGTTACCTTCTCCACACTTTGATCCAAGTTGCCCAGGTGGTACATCTTTAATAGTTTTGCAATTGTAAATTCTACAGTCAGATTAAATCTTTGGCAATGATTATATTTGGAGGAAGCTGAAGGTGACATTGTTTGGCTGTGCTCAGAACCTATTGTGAAGGCAAGCTGTCACATTGATGTGTTTTAAGAGCAAAGAAAATTACAACTCAGAATCAGACCTTTCCCCTCCAAGCCTGTGCTGATCCAGATCCTCTATCTAAATCTGTCACCTATTTTCTAAGGATCTATATCCCTCTGCTCCTTGTCCATTCATGTATCTATCTAGATACATCTTAATTAACGCTATCATGCCCCCCTCCACTAGCAAAGCGTTCCAGGCACCCACCACCCTCTGCATTTTATCTAAAGCTGTCCTGATGTCAAAATGTGACATGAGCATTTGAATGATGTAAACCACAATATTGTAAAGTGTTGTATGCATATAATGAAACTTTAGTTGATAGGGGTTGTGCTCAGAGCTCCAAAAAGATCCTGTGGCAGTAAAGACAGTGGTACATACCTGATGGGCCAAAGGGTCACTTATGTACCAAATGATCAAATGATTCTAAATTAAATGAAATATGATGATCAGCAAGCCAAAAATGATATACTCAAAACAATTAACAAGTATTGAGCTTGTCAAACACTGTGGCTTAGCAATTCAGACAGACACTCCCAGAAAGATGCACACTGAGTTTATCAGACTTGTCAAACACTGTCACTGAACAATCCACACTGATGCGCACTCTCTTACTGACGCGTACTCTCTCACGCACACAGACACTCTTACAGACCCATACACACTCACACACCCACACTCTCACACGCACCCTCTTACAGACTTAAACCCCTTTACACTCACACTCCACACATACACCCCTCTCTCACATAACATTCTCTGCCCCCCTACATGTGCGCATGTGCGTGCACACCCCCACACACACATAAGTTTGTGGGGTGAATTTATACTAGCAGAATTACATTTCATTTTGCTCAAAAACTGCATGAATCCATATAAGATTCTGTAAATCGTTTTTTTTTTAGATTAGTCTGAACATTGTGGCATAGACAGCCTCACACAGGGCACCTCACACCTTCAATGCATTATCTGGGCCGACATGACACATTATTAAAGTTCACTGGGGAATGTAACTTTAAAAAAGTTCTGCGATTTTACATATGAAAGAACTGAAACCAACATGTTCATTCTAACAGATGAGAGACTTAACAAACAATCCAGGTTTTTTGCAATACATAATTTCAGTTACATCACACTGTAAATTTTTGCTCTAAATTCTATGTCTTATGATCTTATACTCCGCAACCACCTGATGAAGGAGCAGTGCTCTAAAATCTAGTGTTTCCAAATTAACCTGTTGGACTATAACTTGGTGTTGTGTGATTTTAACTTTGTACATTCCAGTCCAACGTTGGCATGTCCAAGTCGTGCTAAGGCTGATTGTGAAGGGAATTGAATGTTAATTAGCCCTGACCTATGTTACAGGAAGAAGAGGGCAAAGACTGCCATGCTCATGAGAAATCCTTACACTGAAGAGCACTCAGCAGCTTATTATGAAACAGTGACCATCTTCTCCCATGCACCTATTAAGATCTTCAACATTGCCTGACATTACACTGGATTTAACACTGAAAGGAAATTCCCAGCTATAGTGCTTGCAGAGTTTTGTTAGCTCATGCAGTGTAAAGACCCATTTATAGGAATGCATGAAGAAAGTATATGTCATAACTTTACAAAATGTAACTGACAGCATTTGCACCTCCTCTTTACAACCACCCCCACATCCTCCCCAAGAAAAACACACTTTCTTGATCCCCGACTTGTTTAGCTCAATCCCAGCTAACTGAAGTCACTATTAACACTCACTGAATGCTACTAACATCTCTTGCAAGTAACTATTCTTGTTCAGTGGAGCTCAACTTCAGCTGAAGTTCTTATTTGTTTTTTGTTTTGTAGTGATGTGATATGATATAGTAAAATTAAACTTTATATCAACAATCCTTAACGAAAACGTACCAATGCAATGATGGAACTAATGTAAGAAGAGGTACTGGATCGGTTAGGACTATATTCACTGGAGTTTAAAAGAATGGGGGGGACCTATAGAAATATTTAAACTTCGAACAGGACTGAATGGGTAAATCAAGGGAGAATGTCCCCAATGACTGGGGAGGCCCAGGTTACAGTCCAAGGATGGTAGGCCATTTAGAACTGAAATGGAAAGAACTTTCTTCAGTCAGAGAGATGTGAACCTGTGAAATTCTCTATCACAGAAAGGGGTTTAGGCTAAAGCTTTGAATTTTTAGGTTTAAAGGGATTGAAGGATATGGATAGAAAGAGGAAAAAGAATGTTGAATCATATTGAATGGCAGAGCAAGCTTAGATTAAATGAATTGAATTAAATTTATTGTCTCGTGTACAGAGGCACAGTGAAACGCTTTGCCTTGCGAGCAATACAGGTGGATCACAGAGTTAAGTAGCGTAGATAGTAAATAATAGGTAAACAGTGGCAAAAACAAAAACACAGGTACAGGTAAATGTTAAGAGTTTGTGAGTCCATTCAGTATTCTGACAAGAGTAGGGTAGAAACTGTTTCAAAACCGGCTGGTGCATGTGTTCAGGCTTCTGTGCCTTCGGTGCCCGATGGTAGAGGTTGTTGGAAAACATTGCCAGGGTGGGATGGATCTTTGAGAATGCTGGCAGACTTTCCTTGACAGCGGGCCTGGTAGATGCATTCTGCAGATGGTAGGTTGGCCTTTCTGATTGTCTGGGCCGAGTACACCACTCTCTGTAACCGTCTCTGATCTTGAATGATACAGTTGCCATACCAGGTAGTGATACATCCAGACAGAATGCTCTCGATGGCGCATCTATATAAGTTGGCAAGGGTATTCACTGTCATTCCAAATTTCCTCAGCTGCCTGAGGAAGAAGAGACGTTGTTGGGCCTTTGTAACCAGTGTGTCCACATGAAGAGCCCAAGATGTCCACTCACAGGAGCTTGAGACTCCACTCCACTCTGTGCTGTTCATGTGTAGGGGGGCATGAGTAACATCCCGCTGAAAGTCAATAATGAGTTCCTTGGTTTTGCCGGCATTGACAGTTAGGTTGTTCTCAGTGCACCATTTTTCCAGGTCATGCACATCCCGTCTGTAGTCTGTTTTGTCACCATCTGCGATTCAACCGACTGTAGTGGTGTCACCAGCGAACTTGTAAATAGCTTTAGTCTGGTATTTGGCGACACAGCCATGGGTATACAGTGAGTACAGTAGGGGGCTGAGTACGCACCCCTGGGGGGCTTCACTGTTGAGTGTTAGTGGGGATGAAATATTGTCCCCAATCTCCACTGATTGTGGCCTGTGGGTCAGGAAACTGAGGATCCAGTTGCAGAGAACTGGGGCTTAGTCCGAGATCACTAAGTTTAATAATCAGTCTCGAGGGAATAATAGTGTTGAAGGTTGAACTGTAGTCAATGAGTAGGTTTCCTACGTAGCTGTTCTTGGTGTCAAGATGTTCTAGGGAGGAGTGACGGGCAAGTGATATAGCATCTGACGTGGATCTGTTGGTCTGATAGGCAAATTGGAGTGGGTCAAGAGTAGTGGGGAGGCTGGAGTTGATTAAGGCCATGGCCAGTCTTTCAAAGCACTTCATGACCACCGAAGTTAGGGCCACTGGGCGGTAGTCATTGAGACATGCTGCATGAGTCTTCTTAGGCACAGGGATGATGTTAGTCCTCTTGAAACAGGCAGGGACAGTGACCTGCTGCAGGTATTGGTTGAAGATGTCCGAGAAGACCTTTGCCAGTCTGTCTGTGCATGTTCTGAGCGCACCTCCTGCTACGCTGTCTGGTCCCATACTTTTCCTTGGAATCACACAAAGGAAAACTGATCTGATCGCCGATGCAGTGACTGTTGGGTTAGGTTCATCAAGACTTGTCTGAATAGATGTTACTCTCTGCCAAAGTTGTGCTGAAATGGCTTACTCCTGCTTCTATTTGCTATGATTCTAAGATTGCTCACCTCATATTGCTCCTCATCCTAATCCTCCAGCCAAGCGTATAACTGTATAGTTGCTTCTTTAGTTGATGGCACCATGACTAAAGGACATTGATGTAATGTCTTGGTCAGTATATCTTTCCCATCTTTTTTTTTATGCATTGAGTGAGAGTGAGGTGGAACTCCATACCAACGAGGGTGCTGGATCAGGATAAGATCATTGGGCTGAGAAGGAAATTTGATGACCATCTGAATGAGATAAACTTCAAAGGCAAGGGGATAGCAGGTTGGAGTGGACTAACGGCATGGCTGTACAAGATCAAACAAACTCTTTCTGTGCTGTCATGTCTCCATAAAATTCACCTGGAAGCAATCAGTGTTTTCGTTTTGTATTTCACATGTTCTTTCTGATGTTTTTTTGCTCATGTCAGTTCTTTTATTGTACTGGCAAGTGAAGACAGAACACAATATGACACTTGGTGTCTCTCAAAATGTGTTTTTTTTAATCTGTTTCTGTGAACTCTACAGAGTCTTGATCTCTTCCCAACAGATTGTGAACAGATGCTGCAGACAGCAATTAGGTAAGTGATAGTCTGAAGCTTGTTTTTGATGGCAAGCAGTAAGAGCTGTATTATAATTTCACTGAGGGTAGATGCAGTTGTGTGGTGGTTCCATTACTGCACTAGTCATTCAGAGATTTCAGATCAGACTGTTGGGAATCTGAATTCTCTTGCTAAGAAAAATTAGATTAGATTACTTACAGTGTGGAAACAGGCCCTTCGGCCCAACAGTCCACATTGACCCGCTGAAGCGCATCCCACACATTCCCCTACATTTACCCCTTTACCTAACACTATGGGCAATTTAGCTTGGCCAATTCACCTGACCTCACCTCACATCTTTGGACTGTGGGAGGAAACCGGAGCACCCGGAGGAAACCCACGCAGACACGGGGAGAATGACTGTGTGGAGTTTGCACAATCGCCTGAGGCGGGAATTGAACCCGGGTCTCTGGCGCTGTGAGGCAGCAGTGCTAACTGCTGTGCCACCGTGCCACCCACGAAAATAAAAGAAATCTTGAAGCTTTTGGATTTGTGTAAGAACACAACCTGTTCATTAATGTCCTTTAGAGAAAGAGCCTTTTCAATCTTGCAAAAGAGATGGTTTACAGAATGGTTCCAGGAATGAGAAACTTCAGTTACAGGGATAGGTTGAAGATGTTGGGATTGTTCTCTTTGGAGAGAGAATGTTGAGGGAAGACCTGATAGAGGTCTCCTTGACCATGACCTCCCCTCCCATCATCAAACCATCATCTCCCAGACCATCTACAATCTCATCACCTCAGGGGATACTCTATCCAGCCTCCCACCTCATAGACCCAGAACCCTGCACCACCCGGTTCTACCTCTTACCGAAGGTCCACAAATCTGACTGCCCCAGATGACCCATCATCTCCACCTGCTCCTGCCCTACTGAACTGATCTCCTCATACCTTGACAGCGTCTAGTCCTCCTTGGTCCAGGAAATCCCCACATATATTCAGGATACCGTTCACACCATCCACCTCCCCCATGAGTTTCGTTTCTCCAGCCCCCAACACCACATTTTCATCATGGGCATCCAGTCCCTGTACACATCCATCCACCATGACAAAGGCCTCCAAGCCCTCAGTTTCTTCCTCTCACATCGACTCAATCGGTACCCTTCCACCATTCGATTAGCAGAACTGATCCATACCCTCAACAACTTCTCCTTCGAATCCTCCCACTTCCTTCAGAGCAAAGGGGTAGCCATGGGCACCCACATGGGCCCCAGCTATGCCTGCCTCTTCCTGTGGTACGTGGATCAGTCCATCTTCTGCACTTACCCTGGCACCATTCCCCACATTTTCCTGCACTGCATTGATGACTGTATCGTCACCACCTCGTGCTTTCACATAGAGGTTGAGTAATTCATCAACTTCATGAACGTCTTCCACTCTGACCTCAAGTTCACCTGGACATCTCAGACACCTCCCTTCCCTTCCTGGAACACACCACCTCCATCTCCAGTGACTGACTCAACACGAACATCTACTTCAAGCCCACCGACTCCTACAGCTACCTGGAATACACTTGCTCCCATCTCCCACTCCCCTGTAAAAATACTATCCCTTATTCCCAATTCCTCTCCCTCTGCTGTGTCTGCTCCTGGGAAGAGCATATCCATTCTTGGACATCCCAGGTGGCCTCCTATTTCAAGGACTGCAGTTCCCCCCACCCCCACCCGGTGTGACCAACAATGGCCTCCAGTGCATCTCCTCCACTTTCCGCACCTCCGCCATCGACCCCCACCCCTCCAACTGCAACAAGGATAGAAGCCCCCGGTGCTCACATTCCATCCAACTAATCTCTGGATACCATTTCCACAGTCAGACCCCATCACCAGAGATATATTTCCCTACCTAACCAGTTCAGCATTCCGTAGAGACCGTTCCCTCCGTGATTCTCTTGTTAGGTTGATGCCACCCACCAACCCACCTCCACTCCTGGCACCTTCCCTTGCCATTGCAGGAGATGTAAAACCTGCACTCACACCTCCCCCCTCACCTCCATCCAAGGTCCCAAAGTATCCTTCTGCATCTGGCAGCGATTTTCCTGCACATCCAAACATCTCAACTACTTTGCCTATTGCTCTTGATGTGGTCTCCTCAACATTGGGGAGGCAGGATACCAATTAGCAGAACATTGCAGGGAACATTCCTGGGACAAACGCACCAAACAACCCCGCCACCCTGTGGCCGACCACTTCAACTCCCCTTCTGCCAAGGACACCACGTCCTGGGCTACCTCCACTGCCAAATCCAACATGGCATCTACATCAACTTCACCAGTTTCTTAATCTCTTATTGGGTTTTCCAATAGGTTAAGGTATTCTGTTTTCTGTTCTCTTTTGTTTGTGTTTCATTCAGTAGTCTTGTACAGAGGCCCCTCGATTATCTGAACGAGGTGGACCAGCACTATATCATTTGGATAATTGAGCGTTCGGTCAATTGATTCAATGTCTCTCCTCTGGGACTGGGAGTTTTCCAAAGTTTCCTTTATCCTTGCTCTGCCCGCCTTGTTCCCTCCATCTGTCTCAGGGTTTGTTTTTGAGCAGACACACAGGTGTGTGTAAGGGGCCAGCAGCATGGTGTTGACTGAGATGCTAAAGGTATAATTCCGTGCGTGCGTATGACAGCGTCAGGTCCAGTCTATGGAGCTAGCTCTCTCAGTTTTGGCACAAGATGTTAAATGTCGGTGAGGGGGATTTTACAGGATCTGTGTTGGGATTGCTGCTGTCCTTATATAATGCCTAGGTCAATGCCAAATGATCCCTCCAATTTTCTTTAGATTTTGATGTGGTTTCTTACAACTGAGCAATTGTGGGCCACTTCAGAGAGAAGCTCAGAGCCAACCACTTTACTGTGGGTCTGGAGTCCTGTTTGGACTTGGTAAATATGGCAGCTTTCCTTCCCCAGAGGCTGAAATGTGTGGAGTGGGATTTCCCAGTCTTCCATGGTGTGACTCATCTGTGCCTCCAGTACATTTAAAAGCAAAGTATTGCAGAATCTGGAGATCTGAAACAAAGTTAGGAAGGGCTGGAGAAGCTCAGTAGGTCTGTGGAGAGTGAAATAGAGTTAACATGTTGAGTTCAGTGACACTTCTTTGGAATGAAGAATGTTCCCTGAGGTTTTAGATTTCTCAACTGTTTACGTAATCATTGTGCCATTACCTTCATTACTTGTTCAGACAGAGTTGACAGGGATGTTGGATTTTGGCACGTAATAAAGACGATTGCTCATATTTTGAGTGAGAGTACCAGTTCGGCAAGATGTGGCAAGCTACAAGTACTAACTTGCTTCTGTGGGCAATGTTTATTGGTGAGGCTTTGGTGCGCGCGTGTCTCCTACAAGGTTTAGAATTCATCAGGGCGCAAACACAATAGGGCGTGGGATGGATTTCTTCCTTAAAAAACCTCCCAAAAAACTCCCACGTCCCTTGTGAATTATCGCCTTGCATTATGGCAAGTCCAGAGACCAACCAGGGCTGAACATTTGAAAGCACATGCTCCTTACAATTTGGAAATTAATGCAGATGTTCAGGGGGGGCGAGACCGAGCTGGTGAGGAGCTGCTCCTGTAATCACAGATTCGGTCTCGTGCTGGCTGCTCGAACTGTTCCAGTCACTGAAACTATCTCTCCTGTTCTTGCTGCAGCTCCGGAGACAGAAACTATGATTGGAGAAGCAACAGGGCTGGGGTCTCTGGAAGAGCAGGAGCCGTTATTAAGGCCATAAGGCATAGGAGCAGAAATTAGGTATTCAGTACATCGAGTCTGCTCTGCCATTCAATCATGGCTGATAAGTTTGTCAACCCCATTCTCCCGCTTTCTCCTCATAACCCTTGATCCCTTTCACAAACAAGATCCTATCTATCTCTTTCTTAAATATACTCAATGACCTGGCTTCCACAACCTTCTGTGGCATTGAATTCCATTGATTCACCCCTCTCTGGCTGAAGAAGTTTCTCCTTATCTCTGTTCTAATGAAATAGAACATTATTATGGCTGATCGATTCCCTGCTGCCATGTTGAAGGATTTGGCTGCATTGTTACCGATTGAACATTATTATGGCTGATCGATTCCCTGCTGCCATGTTGAAGGATTTGGCTGCATTGTTACCGATTGAACATTATTATGGCTGATCGATTCCCTGCTGCCATGTTGAAGGATTTGGCTGCATTGTTACCGATTTTGTCGAGAGGCGGGTGAGGAGAAGAAACTGAAAATGGAAAAGCCAAAGCAGTAAACAGCTGGTAATGTTGTAATGAGGCTGGGAGCAGTGCTCTGCGGAGTCTTAAAACAGCCTTGCAGGAGCTCTGTTCCAATTTTAATCTGCAACTAGGGATGGAATCATAGGATCCCTGCAGTGTGGAAAAGGGCCAATTGGCCTATCGAGTCCACACTGACCATCTGAAATGCGTCCCACTCAGACCCATCCCACTGTAGTTCATCCCTGTAAACAATTTCCCACAGCCAATCCACCTAACCTACATCCCTGGACACTACAGGTAATTTAACATGGCCAATCCATCTAATCTGCACATCTCTGGACTGTGGGGAGAAAGCCACGCAGACACAGGGAGAATGTGCAAACTGCTCTCAGATAATTACCTGAGGGCAGAATTGAACCCGGGTGCCTGACGCTGTGAGGAAGCAGTGTTAACCATTGAGCTACTGATCCGCTTCCTTGGTTCTTAGCTGACCTTTCACCTTTTTGCAGTGAATGAACCTGAATGAATTGTCAGGATGTTATTTTGAAGGGAATTGAGAAGTAAGTTGATTTGCAGAAGAGCCATTTAATGGGAAGGCTGGCGTTCTGGGTCAGACTCTGTGCCAGTCATTTGCTTGAGGCTTCAGCTGTAACTGATGTGTAATTCCACCCTGCCACCCCCCCCCCCCCCCCCTGCATAGTTGGACTGTTAGAAGTCAGCGTATTGACGATCTCTTCAGCATGCCTTTTAACCAAAGTGTTAAAGGGGAAGGAAGCTTGAAGTTGGCAGAATGTAGTCAGGGAATGCTGAAAAAATGTTTAATCAATTAACTTTTGTCAGGATTTTTTGTGTGCAGAAAATGGGGGAGATACTAAACAAGTATTTTGCAACAGTATTTACTGTGGAAAAGGACATGGAAGATATGGAATGTAGGAAAATAGATGGCGACATCTTGAAAAATGTCCATATTACAGAGGAGGAATGCTGGATATCTTGAAACATGTAAAAGTGGATAAATCCCCAAGACCTGATCAGGTGTACCCCAGAACTCTGTGGAAAGTTAGGGAAATGATTGCTGGGCCTCTTGCTGAGATATTTGTATCATTGATAGTCACAGGTGAGGTGCCAGAAGACTGGAGGTTGGCTAACATGGTACCACTAATTCAGAAAGGTGGTAAGGACAAGCCAGGGACCTATAGATCAGTGAGCCTGACTCTGGTGGAGGGCAAGTTGTTGGAGGGAATCCTGAGGGACAGGATGTACATGTATTTGGAAAGGCAAGGACTGATTAGGTATAGTCAACATGGCTTTGTGCATGGAAAATAATGTGTCTCAAACGGGATTGAGTTTTTTGAGGAAGTAACAAAGAGGATTGATGAGGGCCGAGCGGTAGATGTGATCTATATGGATTTCAGTAAGGCGTTCGACAAGGTTCCCCATGGGAGACTGTTGAGCAAGGGTAGATCTCATGGAATACAGGGAGGACTAACCAATTGGATATAGAACTGGCTCAAAGGTAGAAGACAGAGGATGGTGGTGAAGGGTTGTTTTTCAGACTGGAGGCCTGTGACCAGTGGAGCGCCACAAGGATCGGTGCTGGGCCCTCTACTTTTTGTCACTAAAATGAATGATTTGGATGTGAGCATAAGAGGTAAAGTTAGTAAGTTTGCAGATGACACCAAAATTGGAGGTGAAGTGGACAGCAAAGAGGGTTACCTCAGATGGACCAATGGGCTGAGAAGTGGCAGGTGGAGTTTAATTCAGATAAATGCGAGGTGCTGCATCTTGGGAAAGCAAATCTTAACCGGACTTATACACTTAGTGGTAAGGTCCTAGGGAGTGTTGCTGAACAAAGAGACCTTGGAGTGCAGGTTCATAGTTCCTTGAAAGTGGAGTTGCAGGTAGATAAGATAGTGAAGAAGGCGTTTGGTATTCTTTCCTTTATCGGTCAGAGTACTGAGTACAGGAGTTTGGAGGTCATGTTGAGGCTGTACAGGACATTGGTTAAGCCACTGTTGGAATGTTGCGTGCAATTCTGGTCTCCTTCCTATCATCAGAGGCTGAGAGGTGACCTTATAGGTGTTTACAAAATTATGAAGGGCATGGATAGGATAAATAGACAGTGTTTGTCCTGGGTTGTGGGAGTCCAGAACTAGAAGACAAAGGTTTAGGGTGAGGGGGGAAGATTTAAAAGGGACGTAAGGGGTGGTGCATATATGGAATGAGCTGCCAGAGAAAGCGATGGAGGCGAGTATAATTGCTACATTTAAAAGGCATCTGGATGGGTATATGACTAGGAAGGATTTGGAGGGATATGGGCTGGGTGATGGCAGGTGGGACTAGATTGGGTTGGGATATCTGGTTGGCATGGACGGGTTGGACCGAAGGGTCTGTTTCTGTGCTGTACATCTCTCTGACTATGATTCTATAACTGCAAATCTGAGACTCATTCCCAACAAAGCTATCTTGTATCATATAGGTATAACTTTTATTTTGGAAATCAAGTGTGAGAGATTTGTTTACAGTACATGATCAGTCAGAAACTTTTCTGGGTCTCCCACGTCAGATCCCTATCCATTTCTCCATGATTTTGTCTCCGATAATCCTTTTGGCCTTGTCGTGGATTATTGCAGGAAGACTAATGTAGCCACCAGGTCCACGAAATCTAGATTGAAATATTTCTAACTTTAGCCCATGTCTTTAGATCCGTGTAACTACCTCATTAAATTCATGTGCCTACAAAAAACTGACAAAATGTCATTGCCATTGACTTTGATACTTTTTACAGATTTCATGCTTCTCACTAATCTCTTTATCTTAACCTTGTAAACTCTTTACTCAATGTCATAAACTCTTTATTGACAATGCCTGCTTCCTTAAATGGGGTTTTTAAAAATATTAGACATTGGCCAAGCAAATTGTCTTTGTAATGTAAAGAGAATACTTTGCTGTTCTGTCTACTTTCTGACCTGTATTGTCATTACCACTTATCTAACACTTGGATCAGGTTTGCCTGTGGGGGTGGTGGAACAGTACACAGAATAATCCTCTATCAAAAAAGAATTGCATGATCGTGTTCGGTGTCAGGTTCCATTTGAGCGTTTTCCAGAGAAGGCTTTTTCAGCAACTGATAATTATCTCCATGGACTACGTAAATTGGCTGACTCCCACCATTTTATATGCAGTTGAAGGTTGGAAACTCCCCAGACCACATGGTCTGCTCCTGAGGATCTTAAAATTCTTAATATTTTGCAGCAATAGTGAATGCATTGATCATAATCTTCCAAAATTGTCTAGCAATTGGAATGGTTGCAGTGGATGAGAGAAACTGCAAATGTAACACCTCTGGTCAAGGAAGGAGGGAGTCAGAAAGTATGAAATTGTAGGCCATGTGGATTAAGATCTGACATTAGGGAAATATTTGAATTCATCATTGAGGAGGAAGCCAAAGGATATTTAGTAGATCATAATATCATGAGGCTTCATCAAGATGATTTTGTGAAAGGGAAATTGTGTTTGACCAATTTATTAGAGTTCTTTGAGGATGTAACAAGCACTTTAGATAAAGGGAAATCAGTATGTTGTCTGCCTGAGGGTAAAATATATCAGCTGCAGGACAGGAAATGGGCCCACTTTCTCTCTCTCGCTGTTATTTATTTCCCACTCAATTGCAAATAAAACTCGAAGGGCTAATGGTGACTATGGGAAGCATATGCAGTTCAACAATGTTTTTTCTTTCATTGGCAATACTTGCTGACAGTGTAGCTATAATGGGCTAGAAGTCAGCTCTGGGACAAACTGGCTGGCTGTGCATTTGGGTCAAAACTTTTCTGCCCAACTCCATTGTCATTAATATAAGACTTGATGAAAGCACAATGGTGACATGAGAACTTTTTCAAAGTTAAAGTTCACTAGGAAATAATTTGTATTGCATTGTTTTCACTTTATTGATGTGATGATATGGAGGAGCTGGTGTTAGACAGGGATGGACAAAGTTAAAAATCGCACAACACCAGGTTATAATCCAACAGGATTATTTGGAAGCACTAGCTTTCGGAGCGCTATTGCATGACGCTGTAATCTTTTGCTATAAATTCTGTGTCTTATGGTCCTGCTCCACAGCTAGTGCTTCCAAATTAACTTGTTGGACTATAACCTGGTGCTGTGAGATTATTAACTTTATTGAGCCGCAAATTATTATTTGTTGAGACTTGCTCAGTCAGAGAACTAAGTGGCACGGCATGCAAAAAGGAATGCAAAGTGTCTAAAGAGGTTTGAATAGGTATGCGGAATGGGCAAAACTTTATATATGGAGTATAAAATAGGAGTGCTGTCTCCTTTGACAGGAAGAAAGGAAAGCAGAATATTATTTAAATGTCTGCAGCCTTTCTCCAATGCAGCGGAATCTGGACAATCTCTTTAGATGAATCATGAATGTTTAACATGGAAGTACCACAACTGATTCATCAGGGAAATGGAATATTTATAATAATGGAGCAGCAAATTAGCTAAGTTTTGCTTTAGCTGTGCCGGGTAGCTCGTACTTCGCAGTACTGTTTTGGTCTCCTTACCTAAGGAAGTATGCACTGCCTGTGGGAAGAGTTCAAAGGAAGTTCAATTGACTCATTCCTGGAATGAAGAAATTGACTTAAAAGGAAAGGCTGGGCAGATTGAGCCGATATCCATTTAAGTTTATATGACTGTTCCTGATTGTGTTTATAGGATTGGTGCTGGAACTTGTTTTCATGGGAGTTGAGTGGACAGTTTAAAGATAACAGGTGTCTCATTTAAGACTCTAAAGAGAATTTCTTCTGAGGATCATTGGCATTTAGAATTCTCTTCCAAACAGCACAAGATGGGTATATAATTGAATATATTCAGAGCTGATTGACATGGGAGTTGAGTGTTATGGGGGGGCAGGCAGGAAAGTAGAGAGAAGGTTACAATGATCAGTCAGGATCTTATTGATAGTGGTCCAAGCTTGATAAGGTACTCCTGCTCTTCCTGTTTCATATGATGTAATGAAGTATACGCAGTATCTAATAATACATAGTTCAAGGAGTCTGTGATTAAAACATTCACCACAGAACTGAAACTCCTTGTGCCCAGTATAATTTGATCAGATTCATTGCCATCTTCATCTTGTTCCAGTCTCGCTGCTTTGGACAATTCACTGACTAATGGCATGTTGAGTCAGATCTGAAACACTTATTGCTCCTTGACCATTTCTGGACTTTGCTTGCTGGTTATCGATGTTTCAATTCTGTCTTCTGCTGTAACCGGCAGTCCTGCTAAAGATACCTTCATCTTCAATCTGTCTGCCGTTAACCTTTCCATTGTATTGGCTTATACATCTAGTGGCTGGCCCATTTTGATATCATTGTCTATTCTTTGTGTCACCACGGAATGTCCCATACATTCCATCAAGCTCAAAAAAAATTACTGTTTTCCGAATAAACTTTTCAAAGTGACATGCATCTAATCCATTTGAACCTTTCTGAGAATTGAACACGATTTAGAGCCAGTAACCTGTCCATATGTGATACTTTGCATCCATTAATTTATAATTAATTAGTCAGTTCGGACAATGTCTGGAGCAAGTATGACTCTAAGTGGGACATGAACTCAGATTTCCTGGATTGGAGGTTGGGACACTACTACAGTACACTTTGTTGACCATCTAGTAATCACCAAATATTGGAAATATGTTCAATTCCTGATTTTCCTTTTTATAGGAAGCCACACCCCAGGCTTTTGGGAAATAGCCCTTGTCCACTTATCCATAAATTTTTTCTGCAGCAGATACTGAGGACATTAGAGGATAATCATACCCCTCAAATGATATTCGACTGTTTTCCCCAATGACTATGACAATTGTAGTTTCTTTTCTTGTTTTAGATTGCAGTGTTTAGGTTTTAAGGCAAACATTTGCCATCTAATAGTCCTGATAGTCAGTTGAAGAGGAAATGTGGAGCCAGTCAATAGCCCCTTCTATTAGCATTGATTCACTGAGTTACACAAGACAAGCATGTCCTTCCTATCTCAACACCTGTCTGTGTTTATTTATAGGAGCACATGTGAGTCCATTGTTCATTCTCATGGCCTGCACATAATTAAAGATATTTGAACTACAAAAGCCTGGGTTCAATTGCCCTGGCGGTGTGCCATAACATGTACTAATGATGCTTGCTATAATCCCAGAGGACCATGGGGCTGCTCTGTCATTAGAGATGACTGGTGCTTGATTAAGCTGACAGTCACCATATTTAAGGTGAGGCCAGAGACTGAGAAGGTGGAACTTTCATGGCGCCCTCAGCTGGTGTGGGAATTGTACCCATGCTGTTGACTTCTGTATTGCAAACCAGCCATCCAGCCAACTGAGCTGCCTGACCCATCTCCATCTCATGTATAACCTCATTGATTGAAACAAAATGTAGCAGTGCCTGTAGCAATGCAAGGTTCCCGACCTTCCATGTTGTTTCACACACAAAGTGTACAGTGTTCAGGTACAGCATTGAAATGGGGTCTGGCGGTAGAAAAGCTGGGTGGGAGGGTTGAAGATGTAGCAATGGAAGGGCAAAGTGGGGTGGAGTGGTAATGCTATTGGAGAGGTGGGGTAGGAATGGGCCAGTTGGGGAGGAATTTAAGGGGCTTCTCCTCCCCTACCCCAGGACTGGTCCAGCTTTCACCCCCAATCGCGCACCTTCCTGCAGTTCTTCCCTGGGCCCTGAGGGTGAGCCTCCACACCCCAGCCTGATCCAGTCCCCGCTCTTCCCAATCCAGAGAAATGAATAGTGACATGTTTGTGATAGAAGAATGAGGAGGGGAAATATAAAATAAAAGGCCCAATTCTAAAAGGAATGCAAGCACAGAGAAAGGAATTTTGTGAGATTTGTGCACAAACCATGGAAAGAGGAAGGACAGGTTGAGAAAGTGGTTAAAAATGCTGATGGGATCCTGAGTTATGATGCTGCAAATGTGTTGCTGGTCAAAGCACAGCAGGTTAGGCAGCATCTCAGGAATAGAGAATTCGACGTTTCGAGCATAAGCCCTTCATCAGGAATAAGAGAGAGAGAGCCAAGCAGGCTGAGATAAAAGGTAGGGAGGAGGGACTAGGGGGAGGGGCGATGGAGGTGGGATAGGTGGAAGGAGGTCAAGGTGAGGGTGATAGGCCGGAGTGGGGTGGGGGCGGAGAGGTCAGGAAGAGGATTGCAGGTTAGGAGGGCGGTGCTGAGTTGAGGGAACCGACTGAGACAAGGTGGGGGGAGGGGAAATGAGGAAGCTGGAGAAATCTGAATTCATACCTTGTGGTTGGAGGGTTCCCAGGCGGAAGATGAGGCGCTCCTCCTCCAGCCGTCGTGTAGTTGTGTTCTGCCGGTGGAGGAGTCCAAGGACCTGCATGTCCTCGGTGGAGTGGGAGGGGGAGTTAAAGTGTTGAGCCACGGGGTGATTGGGTTGGTTGGTTCGGGCGGCCCAGAGGTGTTCTCTGAAGCGTTCCGCAAGTAAGCGGCCTGTCTCACCAATATAGAGGAGGCCACATCGGGTGCAGCGGATGCAATAGATGATGTGTGTGGAGGTACAGGTGAACTTGTGGCGGATATGGAAGGATCCCTTGGGGCCTTGGAGGGAAGTGAGTGTGGAGGTGTGGGCGCAAGTTTTACATTTCCTGCGGTTGCAGGGGAAGGTGCCGGGGGTGGAGGTTGGGTTGGTGGGGGGTGTGGATCTGACAAGGGAGTCACGAAGGGAGTGGTCCTTGCGGAACGCTGATAGGGGAGGGGAGGGAAATATATCCTTGGTGGTGGGGTCCGTTTGGAGGTGGCGGAAATGGCAGCGGATAATACGTTGTATGCGCAGGTTGGTGGGGTGGTAGGTGAGAACCAGTGGGGTTCTGTCTTGGTGGCGGTTGGAGGAGCGGGGCTCAAGGGCGGAGGAGCGGGAAGTGGAGGAGATGCGGTGGAGGGCATCGTCGATCACGTCTGGGGGGAATCTGCGGTCCTTGAAGAAGGAGGCCATCTGGGTTGTGCGGTGTTGGAATTGGTCCTCCTGGGAGCAGATGCGGCGGAGACGAAGGAATTGGGAATATGGGATGGCGTTTTTACAGGGGGCAGGGTGGGAGGAGGTGTAGTCCAGGTAGCTGTGGGAGTCAGTCGGTTTATAATAGATGTCTGTGTTGAGTCGGTCGCCCGAGATAGAAATGGAAAGGTCTAGGAAGGGGAGGGAGGAGTCTGAGACAGTCCAGGTGAATTTCAGGTCGGGATGGAAGGTGTTAGTAAAGTTGATGAACTGTTCAACCTCCTCGTGGGAGCACGAGGCAGCGCCGATACAGTCATCGATGTAGCGGAGGAAAAGGTGGGGGGTGGTGCCAGTGTAGTTGCGGAAGATGGACTGTTCCACATATCCTACGAAGAGGCAGGCATAGCTGGGGCCCATGCGGGTGCCCATGGCAACTCCTTTAGTTTGGAGGAAGTGGGAGGATTGAAAAGAGAAGTTATTCAGGGTGAGGACCAGTTCAGTCAGTCGAAGGAGGGTGTCAGTGGAAGGGTACTGGTTAGTGCGGCGGGAAAGGAAGAAGCGGAGGGCTTTGAGTCCTTCGTGATGGGGGATGGAGGTGTACAGGGACTGGATGTCCATAGTGAAAATAAGGCGTTGGGGACCGGGGAAGCGAAAATCCTGGAGGAGGTGGAGGGCGTGGGTGGTGTCCCGAACGTAGGTGGGGAGTTCTTGGACTAAAGGGGACAGGACCGTGTCGAGGTATTGGGAGATGAGTTCGGTGGGGCAGGAGCAGGCTGAGACAATGGGTCGGCCGGGGCAGGCAGGTTTGTGGATTTTGGGCAGGAGGTAGAAACGGGCGGTGCGGGGTTGTGGGACTATGAGGTTGGAGGCGGTGGATGGGAGATCCCCTGAGGTGATGAGGTCCTGGATGGTCTGGGAGATGATGGTTTGGTGGTGGGAGGTGGGGTCGTGGTCAAGGGGGCGATAAGAGGAGGCGTCCGCGAGCTGGCGTTTGGCTTCAGCGGTGTACAGGTCAGTGCGCCAAACTACCACCGCGCCTCCCTTGTCTGCGGGTTTGATGGTGAGGTTGGGATTGGAGCGGAGGGAGTGGAGGGCTGCACGTTCTGAGGGTGAGAGGTTGGAGTGGGTGAGAGGGGTGGACAGGTTGAGTCGGTTGATGTCACGGCGGCAGTTGGCTATAAAGAGGTCGAGGGCGGGTAGGAGGCCAGCACGGGGTGTCCAGGTGGATGGGGTGTGTTGGAGGCGGGAGAAGGGGTCGTCAGAGGGTGGGCGGGAGTCTTGGTTGTGAAAGTAGGCACGGAGGCGAAGGCGGCGGAAGAATTGTTCAATATCTCGCCGCGTGTTGAACTCATTAATCCGAGGGCGTAGGGGAACGAAGGTGAGGCCCCTGCTGAGGACTGATCTTTCATCCTCAGAGAGGGGGAGATCTGGAGGGATGGTGAAAATCCGGCAAGGCTGGGAGCTAGGACCTGGTGTGGGACTGGAGCTGGAGCTGGAGCTGGTTATGATGACCCTTTCTACAATATTGTTTCAGCCTTTGATTGGGGCGTGGTGCCCCATTGTGGCACTGGAATTCAGGAAGGAGGGGAAGGCTTTAAAAAGGATACAGAAGGGACTTATCAGATAAGGGATAAGAGACTTTAGTTACGTGGGTAGATTGGGAAAACTGAGCTTGTTCTCTCCAAGGACGAGAACATTAAGTGGAAATTCTATGGAGATATTCAAGTCACGAGAGGCTTGGTTGGTGAGGATGGGGGAAATTGCTCCCATTACTTGAAGGTTTGTGAATTGAATGACACAATGGACCCTATAGCAGGATGAGGAAAGCATTTTAACAGTGAGGGGTTCGGTTCTGGAATGCTGTGCCTGACACTGTGGCAGAGACAGGTTCAATCAAAGCACTCGGATAAGTAGCTGAAGAGAAGTGTACTAGCCCGCTTCCTCCCCATCACTGTTCCCTAACGGTGTTCATTGTCCCAAACATCTTCCATCCATTGTGTAAGAACTTTAGGAGCCTAAACAAACTTTATGATGATATCACAGAGCTGCTCCTTACTGGGGATATATAGCACATTGGGGGTGGAATTAAGGGCAAAAACTGAAAGGGCGAAGCATGTGGACTAGACCAACTAGCTTTAGATGGTAGAGTTTATAGAATGGTCTATCAATAACTGACGGTAAGGTTAGGGCCTGGGTATAACTCTGAATACCATGTGTTGTAGTATTCAGGCTTAACCTATCATAAACAGAGACACAAAGAAAACCATTCTTGACATGTCTTCTCCTTGAACACGGTAGTAGGTTAACATAGGAAGGATGTTCCCAATGACCAGGGAGTCCAGAACCAGGAGTGACAGTCTAAGGATATGAGACAGGCCATTTAAAGCAGAGATGAGGAGAAACATTTTTCAATGAGAAAGTGGTAAGCCTGTGGAATTCACTATCACAGAAGGTAATTGAGGCCAAGATATCGAATGTTTTCGTGAAGGGATTAGGTAGTGTCCTTAGGGCAAAAGGAATTAAAGGGTATGGGGAGAAAGAGGAAACGGGGATGATCATCCATGATCGTATTGAATGGCAGACCAGACTTGGAAGAATTTAAAGGCCTACTCTTGCCCCTAATTCTTCTGTTTCTATGAACCCAAACTACCGGATGTGGGCATAAAACCACACATGAAAAGACAACCACTCTCATCACTCCAAGTGTGCTCAGTCTCCTTCATTCTTCCTTCAGCTTTCCTTTTTTGGTCTCTACGCTAACTGCGTTTCAATTTTCTCTTTATGCATGATTTGTTGGAGTAACATTGCGTTCTGCCAAGTTTCTACACCCATGTGCCCATTAGAAAAAAATCTTTGAATATATTTTGTACATGATTAAGTGTTGCCATCACATTGTGCCAACTTCATGCCACTTCAGGGTGTTGTAAGGTTTTATTTTATCAGACTGATTCTAGGTCTTCCCTCAAGCTGTTTATTTTTCTTCCTCAATTATTTTGATGGATCACACCTGCGTTTCAAATGTTAATACTCCATGGTATTGAATAGCTCAAATGGAACAGAGGAGCCTTAACAGCTTTACTGTTTGCTTTGATTGGGACAGAGAGATTGCTAAGTATAAATTATCTCAACAGAAAGTAATTGTTCGTGTTAACCGTTTGTCCCTTTTATGATCAGTTGAATCCCACCAACTTGACTTGGTGCCAGATCACGTGTTCCCTTTGTTTTCTAGAAACAGGTCTAATTGAACCCATCTGTATCAAGGAATAAAGGCCTGCATTTATATCGCAGCCTTGGGAAGGCCTAAAAGTGCTTTACAGCCAAGTACAACAACAACAACAATAATAATGTTGACTTGCGCTGATATAATACCTTCATGAAGGAAGCCAAGTCACCTCACAGCAATGGTTTTCCAACAGAATTTTACAAAAGGACAGATGAGCAGAAGGTTGACCAAAAGGAGGTGTTTTTAGAAGCATCTGTTAAAGGATGAGTGTGATATTTGCGTGTTCTCAGTGATCAATTACAGAGCTTGAGGCCTAGCAGCTGGACGTATAGTTGCCTATTGCAGAGTGGAACGTCACGAGGGATAGCAAAAAACAGAATTGGAAAAATGCAGCAATTTTGGAGCGTTGTCAGGAGTTGGAGAGGAAGAAGATTAGGAGGGTTTGAAAAGAAGACAAATTGCAAATGGAGATCTTGCTGGAATGCAAATGCAGATTGGTGATTTTTAAAAACAGAAAATGCTTGGCTGCAAACAACAGGCCTGGTTGTGTTGGTAAATGTGCTGGAGGAAGGGCTCTATTAGATTAGATTACTTACAGTGTGGAAGCAGGCCCTTCGGCCCAACAAGTCCACACCGACCCGCCGAAGCGCAACTCACCCATACCCCTACATTTACCCCTTACCTAACACTAAGGGCAATTTAGCATGGCCAATTCACCTGACCCGCACATCTTTGGACTGTGGGAGGAAACCGGAGCACCCGGAGGAAACCCATGCAGACACGGGGAGAATGTGCAAACTCCACACAGTCAGTCGCCTGAGTCGAGAATTGAACCCGGGTCTCAGGCGCTGTGAGGCAGCAGTGCTAACCACTGTGCCACCGTGCTGCCCTCAAATGTTATGTCAAACTGAAAATTATTAAGAAGAGGCCATCAGAAGTCGAAACTGAAACAGTTGCTGAGGACTAATCATTCAGGGTTGGAGAAGAGAAGGTTAGAGTTGGTGGTGAAATTAGAGTGATGGTTGGGAGAGAAGGGAATGCGATCAGAGGGAAACAAAAAGGGAAGAAATATCCAGAGGGTTGTTGGTTTAACTGGGGATTGTAATCTTTCACAACTGTTGGGAAGAATCGAAGATTTGTCAAAGCATGAGATGAGGCGGTAGGTGAAGTAGAAATGTACATGTTGAGTTTGTGCACCTTGGAAGAGATCTTGAGTGTACATTGTCATAATGTGAGTTCATAACTTGATGAGTGAGTTTTATAATGCGGACTTGATCCTCCGCTCTTAACTAAAACTGAAACACCCAAAGAGGAGTGCCTTGCCCTATTATCCATAAAAAGAGTGTGAAAAGAGTTGTGACCTGCTTCTCATCAACTTTTAGTGGATAAATAAAATAAACCACTGACATCACTTTAAAATCAAGAAGTAACAATTTGTTGATCTTACTTTGACAGTGAGCAACTTAACAAAACTATTAACAAACTGAATAAATTTTTTTCTAACTACTAACTACTCCTGAATAAAACAAGATTCTAATGGTATGCTGTTCCATGAAATAGAAGTCCCATTCATAAAAAGCGTCTTTTGAAATTGCAGCCAAGTTATGTGCCTTTTGGAATGTTCCATGCCTTCTCATTGTTTCTTCTGTTAGGAATGCCTTCTCTGTCATTGGAACCATCATTATTTAGATGGTGCTTTCTCAGAGACATTAGTGAGGCAGTGAGAGCCAGCGATTCTCTCTCGAGAGCTGAGGGCCGTTAGCTCTAGTAGATTGCAGCTTGCTCTGGGGTCTGTGTCCAACTCTCCCTTTTATACCCTTGATGACATATATCAATATCTTTTACAATGGGATTGGTCCTATGTTGTCAAAACCATCAGTTATAAATTTAATAGGATTTTGTATCTAAGACACAGCAGGTCAGGCAGCATCCAAGGAACAGGAAATTCGACGTTTCGAGCCAGAGCCCTTCATCAGGCTCTGGCCCGAAACGTTGAATTTCCTGTTCCTTGGATGCTGCCTGACCTGCTGTGCTTTAACCAGCAATACATTTTCAGCTCGGATCTCCAGCATCTGCAGACCTCACTTTTTTTACTCTTTTGTATCTAAGAGCCTGGTTCAAATTGATTGGCTGAATTTAAAAACCTGTTGTCATGGTAAAAGCTGTTGCTTGGGCTGCTGACTGTTTGGCCTTTTGATACAAATATTTCACTTTGGGTGCTCTATGTACCTGTGTTTTAAATTTCTAAGCACAGAAAAAGCACCGCACAATGCTTCCCCTCCCCCTAGCATTTTACAATTTTAACTTCTCACTTCCTGCCTCCTAATCTACAATTGTTCTTTACTCAACTTCGCAACACTTACCCCTTAAGAAAATAAAGAATCATCATTATGAAAAGATGATTCATTTTTTTCTTTTGCAACTTTAATTCTATTATGTTACTAGATCCATAAATCATTAATCTAGAGTTACACATTTTATTCTAAATCTATTTATATACAACATTGAACACTACTGTTTCTATCTTATATAAACATTTTCTTTTAAATTAGTGATAAAGCATCCAAAGTAAGTCTGATGACCCGCAACGTGTATAATCTATAAATTAAAGGCTTGTCTCCAATGAAATAATCTGGTATTCTTGACCTTAAATCTTTCCAGAAATGTCAAAGGATTGTGATTAGTATACACAATCGTCTCTGCATTGTTTGTAATGTAAGCATTAACATTTTGTAAGGCTGTTACTTACATTTCCAAACTGTTGTCAATATGCTTCTGGTATCAATTCATAGGCACTTGAAATAGCCTTTTTCACTACTTCATGTTCTCTTGACACCACCTTTGACAGTACTGCAGACACTTTCAATAGTTCGTTCATAAACCTTTGAAAGGTTGACTAATTGTGCTGCCTATATAGATGACTTAGTAATCTTTAGTCTTTCACGGAAGGATCAACAAAACCCACGTGGTCTCTGGCCGCTATATTTGTTTAGCCACTTACTCAAATGAGATGAAAAAGGCTTCTACATCCTTCTCATCAAATGCTTGGACAGTTTTAAATAGATCCCCACCAGGATTTGTTCATCCTCACTAGACCTATCGTCTCCCTTCAGCCCCCTCCTTTCGAGCACCTTTCCTGTCTAATTGCCACGTTCTGAAGTTCAAATTCTCTCTTTTTCCCTCTCTCCTGCTAGGGCCTTCCACTTTCTTTTTCTTCTAGCTACAACCTTTCAAACATTCTTTCCCTTTCTTTATCTTCTACTTTCAATTGTCTCATTTGCAGCTTAATTTTTTCACTTAGACAGGGGACGAAACGTCTGCATCACAAATTCCCAGCTCGGCGAACAGAACCACAACAACGAGCACCCGAGCTACAAATCTTCTCCCAAACTTTAGACAACATTCTATTTGCCTTCATAATCACTCCTTGCATGGGCTCACTAGCACATAGCTAACTTTTGGATAACTGGATTTGATGTACTGTAAGTGTAATCTTTGCCTATAATAACACAGGGAACTAAATGATAAAGACCATGGCAAGTGGAGTTAGAAGCCACAAATTAATGCATTCAACAAAGAATTCATTGCCAATCCATATTTTAGATTCGATTACTTAGTGTGGAAACAGGCCCTTCGGCCCAAATGGCTCACACTGACCCGCTGAAGCGCAACCCACCCATCCCCCTACATTTACTCCTTACCTAACACTACGGGCAATTTAGCATGCCCAATTCACCTGGGCCGCACATATTTGGACTGTGGAAGGAAACCGGAGCACCCGGAGGAAATCCACGCAGACACGGGGAGACTCCACACAGTCGGTCGCCTGAGGTGGGAATTGAACCCGGGTCTCTGGTGCTGTGAGGCAGCAGTGCTAACCACTGTGCCACCGTGCCACCCACAAAAGCATATCCATAGTAATAATAGACACAGTTTTTGTCTGTCTGCACTCTTTAAAGTTGATTTTTGAATAGAGACTGGTGACATACAGTAATAGAGTTATACAGCACAGAAATAGACCTTTCAGTCCAAGCTGAACATATTCCCAAACTAAGCTAGTCCAACCTGCCTGCACTGGGCCTATATCCCTCCAAATATTGTTTATGTACTTCTCAAAATGCTTTTTTCAAATGTTGTCGTTGGACCTGCATGCACCACTTCCTCTGGAAGTTCACTCCACACATGAACATTCTGTGTAAAGAAAATTGACATGGAGACATGTGAGACAGGACCTCCCAGCCTGGCCTCGGCATTCCTTGGATACCTCCATCCCCTCCCCCACTCACCCATTGTACTCTATACTACTTTCTCCCCACCTTCACCCTCCTCGAGCTTATCTCTCCATGCTTCAGGCTCTCTGCCTTTATTCCTGATGAAGGGCTTTTGCCCAAAACGTCGACTTTACTGCTCCTTGGATGCTGCCTGATCTGCTGTGCTCTTCCAGCACCACTAATCCAGAATCTGGTTTCCAGCATCTGCAGTCATTGTTTTTACCTCATCCCTTGGATACTGTCTGACTGGCTGTGTTTATTGACCATGATTTCATTACAGAATGGTTAATGGTTCAATATCATTTCAAGTCCGACATGACTCTTCATCACAACCTCGGATGCTCTGAAGAAGAGTTATCCTGGATTCACTGTTGACACTGTTTCCCCTTCCACAGAAACTACCAAACCTGCTGAGTTTATCTAGCACTTTGCGTTTGTTGTCGCAGGATAAGCTTTCAGTGAACTTAAAAGTCAAAGAGAATATGTGAATATGGACTAAAATTAGGCTCATTAATTAACAGCTTATTCATTTATTATTAAGTGTGAATACAGAGGCAGAGCTGGTGGTTGAAGCACCGTTTATGGAAGTGGCATTATAAATGGTTTCCCTGAGAAATCGCTTTCAAGTACGAAATTCCAGAGACATGTTATTGGCTTAAGGTGGCAGAGTGCAGAAGAATCACTGCTGCCTCACAGCGCCTGAGACCCAGGTTCAATTCCCGACTCAGGACTGACTGTGTGGAGTTTGCACGTTCTCCTCGTGTCTGCGTGGGTTTCCTCCGGGTGCTCCGGTTTCCTCCCACAGTCACAAAGATGTGCGGGTCAGGTGAATTGGCCATGCTAAATTGCCCGTAGTGTTAGGTAAGGGGTAAATGTAGGGGTATGGGTGGGTCGCGCTTTGGCGGGTCGGTGTGGACTTGTTGGGCCGAAGGGCCTGTTTCCACACTGTAAGTAATCTAATCTAATCTAATCCAGTGATTTCTGTTTCCGAGAGCAGTTACAAAAACCATACCAAGTCCAAGAGAGAGATGAGAAAGTGGAAACCTGTTTTTTTTTTGAGCGGTGAGGAGAAGGAGCTATGTTGGAGGAAATGTGACAGAGGATTTATCTTAAAGTTATGTATCAATTCCTGATGAGCTAGACATTTCATTTCTGCTTTTGGTATCTGGCTTCTCTCATATCTTCTACTGTAATTACTGTCCCATCAAAGCTGTGACTTTGCTACTAAGGCCCTAAACTCTTACTCTCTCACTAAAGTCTTTCTAAATTTCCTTCCTCCTTTTAGATACTCCTTGAAGTCTGCTTCTTTGTTTCTCTGTCCTTATCAAATTCCCTGTCGATTGTTGCTGGGTCATGCTTCTGTGAAATGATTTGAGAAGGGTCTCTACACTGTGTTAAGGCAGGAGTTTTCTTTTTTAACGTAAGAGTAGTTGTTGTTACATTATCTTAATGTTTGATTTTGAAAAATTCAGAGATTGGAGCATCAGAGAGAATCTGCGGTCCTCACTTTCTACGCACCAGTAAAATGCCCATTCTCTGGATTTCTCAGTGGGTTGGGGATTAAGTACATAAGCTCTCTCTTGTATAAGATTCCAACAGAGATCCGTACCCATGTACGGATGTAGGTCCACCCATTCTACTCAAGTCACAACCAACATAGGAACGGAAAGGGAGTTATAGTCAAGCTTTTGGAGGGACCAGGTGTATCCCTCGTCAAGATTCTCCTAATTAATGCCATTGTACTACTTGCTATCATGCAAAAAAAGCCTCCTTGTTATCTGTGAACAGTGCCTCTCCTTATCTCAGTCCCAACCCTCTACTAATTAATATCAGGGGATACACCACTGTAGATTATCTGCAGGAGAGGCACTGTTGAAAAATGTGTTGCTGGAAAAGCGCAGCAGGTCAGCCAGGCCTCCTTGACCTGCAATCGTCTTCCCGACCCCTCCGCCCCCACCCCATCTCCCGCCTATCAGCCTCACCTTAACCTCCTTCCACTTATCGCATTCCCAACACCCCTCCCCCAAGTCCCTCCTCCCTACCTTTTATCTTAGCCCGCTTGGCACACCTTCCTCATCCCTGAAGAAGGGCTCATGCCCGAAATGTCGATTCTCCTGCACCTTGGATGCTGCCTGACCTGCTGCGCTTTTCCAGCAACACATTTTTCAACAGTGCCTCTCCTGCAGATAATCTACAGTGGTGTATCCCCTGATAGGCCCAAATTAAACCAGGATCAGTGGCAGCAAACGACCTCAGGCAACCCTTAGCCAGTACCACATAGTGATAGAAATAACCATCGTTGTGGTTTTGTTCGCCAAGCTGGGAGAACCACAACAACGAGCACCCGAGCTACAAATCTTCTCACAAACTTTGAAGAAACAACCATCGCACCTGGGAATCAGGAGTGGCCATCTGGGAAAATGCTACATTGCCTTTTTTGGAGACAATTGCAAAAAAAAGTTTATATTTCTCTAGTCCCTTTGTGACCTCAGATTAGTTGATGTTATGCGGCAAAAGAAGTATCCTTCCTGTTTATTTCTTTACTTGATCTATTAATTAAATGACTAAATATGTACTAAATTATTAATATTAGTAGGTGGTATCATGGAAGGTTATCAGAAATTGCAGCAGGATCTCGACCAACTGGGGAAGTGGGCTGAGAAATGGCAAATGGAGCTTCATATAGATAAATTTTTGGAAAGTCAAGTCAAGGTAGGAGTTTCTTGATGAATGGTCGGGCCTTAAGGAGTGTAGTGGAACAGAGAGACCTTGGATTTTAGGTTCATGGTTATCTGAAAATGGAGTCACAGGTAGACAGGCCAGGGAAGAAGGTTTTTGGCACATTGGCCTTCATCAGTCAGGGCACTGAGTATAGAAATTCAAAAGTTATGTTGCAGTTATACAGGATGTTGGTGAGCCTGCACGTGTTCAGTTTTGGTCAACTTGCTATAGGAAGGATGTTATTAAACTGGAAAGAATGCAGAAAAATATTACAAATATGTTATCAGGACTCGATGGTCTGAGTTTTCGGGGGAGGTTGGACAAGCTAGGACTTTTCTTTAGAATATAGGAGACTGAGGTTTTTTTTAGAAGTGTATAATCTCATGAGGGAGGCACGAATAGGGTGAATACACTCAGTCATTTTCCCAGGGTTGGGGAATCGAGGACTGAAGGGCATCAGATTAAGGTTAGAGGAGAAAGAATAAAAGAGAACCTGAGAGGAACTTTTTTTCACAGAGGGTGGTACGCATTTGGAATGAGCTGCCGGTTGAGGTGGGTGCATGAATAATATTTAAAAGGCATTTGGACTCCTACATGGATATGAAAGGTTAAGAAGGATATGGGCCAGTGCAGGAAAATGAAGTTAGCATGGACCAGCTTGGGCCAAAGAGCTGGTCTCCGTGCTGTCAGACTCCATGACTCAATAACTCTAATATATACTAAATTGTTTATGAAAATATGTAATCTCTTCCAATTCTTTTCTGCAGCTGCTGAAGTGTTTTCTCTTTGCAGATAAATTAATGTTATGCATAACACATGGTTTGATCTGTGTTTCCCTCGAAGTTTTTAATGGCTTGTTTGTTCAACGGTTTTTATCTCAGCCACACACTACGCCCATCCTTCCTTATCTCTCTCGACAGCAGGCTTGACATTTTTTTTAAACCACAAGGAAGAAATTTTTAACCTATGCCTGAACTGGCATGCTTTTTGTTCAATTTAAAGAAAAGTTTCCTCTTTCCTTAAATCTCATCTGATCAGCTATTCTAACTATTACACAAGTTTAAAACCTAGAAACTATGTGTAGGAGTAGGCTGTTCACCCCTTCAAACCAGTCTGCTATTCAATATGATCATGCCTGATCATCCAACTCAGTCTCCCGTTCGTGTTTTTTCCTTTGTCCTTTGATCCCTTTAGCCGTAAGAACGATATCTAACTCCTTAAAAACATTCAATGTTTTGACTTAAACTACTTTTGGTCACAAATACTTCCATAAGCTCACCACTAGCTAGGTGAAGAAATTTCTCCTCATCTCAGTCCTAAAAGGCCTTCCGTGTATCCTTAGACTGTGAACTCTGGTTCTGGATTACCTAGTCATAGGGAACATCCTTCCAGCATTTTGTTTGTCTAATCCTGTTGGAATATTATAGGTTTCCATGAGAATTTCCCTAATTTCTTCTAAACTCCAATGAATACATAGTCATAGAATTATACAGCATGGAAACAGACCCTTCAGCCCAACCTGTCCCTACCGACCAGATATCCTAAATTAATCATGTCCCATTTGCTAGCATTTGGCCCATATCTCTCTCAACCCGTCCAGGTGCATTTAAATTCTGAAATTGTACCAGCTCCCACCTCTTCCTCTGGCAGCTCATTCCGTACTTGCACCACCCTCTAAGTAAAAATAGTTGCCCCCAGGTCCCTTTTAAACCTTTTCCCTTCTCACCTTAAACCTATGCTCTCTAGGTTTGGCCTCCCCACCCTGGGGAAAAGACTATTCACCCTATGCATGCCCCTCGTGATTTTGAGGGTAAAAAATGAGGTCTGCAGGTGCTGGAGATCACAGTTGAAAATGTGTTGCTGGTTAAAGCACAGCAGGTCAGGCAGCATCCAAGGAATAGGAAATTCGACGTTTCGGGCATAAGCCCTTCATCAGGAATCGTGATTTTGAGTTTCTATATGGTCACCCCTGAATACAATCCTAATTGATTCAGTCGCTCTTCAGTTGTCAGTCCTGCCATCTCAGGAATCAGTCTCATAAACCTCTGCACTCCCTCCTTAGCAAGAATATCCTTCCACAGATAAAAAGACCGGAACTGCTCACTCTACTCCAGGTGTCTCACCAAGACCCAGTACAATTACAGTAAGACACCCCTGCTCCTGGACTTAAATCCTCTTGCTATGAAGGCTAATATTCCATTTGCTTTCTTTACTACCTGTGGCACCTATATGCTTACTTTCAGCAACTGCTGTACAAGGGCATCCAGGTCTCACTTAATCTTCCCCCTTATCCCATCTGTTACCATTCAGATATTAATCCAAGTTCTGTTTCTGCTACCAAAGTGGATAACCTCACATTTCTCCACATTGTACTGCATTTGCCCATTCACTCTGCCTATCCAAATCAGACTGACACATCTCATCATCCTCCACCTCACACCTCAACCTTCCACCAAGCTTTGAGTTGCCAGCAAATTTGGAGACATTACATTTGGTCCCCTCATCCACATCATCAATGTTTAACATGAGCAGCTAGGATCCAAGCACTGACCCCTACCATATGTCACTTGGCAATAGACCAAATGAATAGCAAGATGGTTTCAAGACGGAAATAAGGGGTAATGAATCTCCATTCTGAGTCATACGCGTTAGCACATGACCTTTCACGATGATTAAAGCTGTGACCACTGATGTTCATGGTTTATGTTAACAGGGTGAGATGGTGCCATAATGGGAATGTTACTGAACTAGTAATGTGGAGGAACACAGCCTGTCAGGCAGCATCCGAGGAGCAGGAGAATCTTGTTTCGGGCCAGAGCCCTTCATCAAGCATGAGAGAGGATGGATAGGGTTAGGGTTAGGGCTCATTCCTGATGAAGGGCTCCGGCCCGAAACATTGATTCTCCTGCTCCCCGGATGCTGCCTGACCTGCTATGCTTTTCCAACAACACGCCCTCAACTCTGATCTCCAGCATCTGCAGACCTCACTTTCTCTTAGTAATGTGGATGCTCAGGTTGAGGCTTTGGGGAACCTGGGCTCAAGTCTCACAACAGTAACTAGTGGAATTTAGACTCCGATAACATTATATCTTGAATTGGAGATAATTTTCCAGCTGACATAGACCCACAGACTGTAAGATGTTGGAGCAGAAGTAGGCAGTTTGGCCAGTCTAGTCTGCTCCACTATTCAATGAGATCTCGACTGTTCTGATAATCCTCAACTTTATTTTCCTGTCTTGTCTCCATAAGCCTTGATTCCCTCACTGATGACAAATCTGTATCCCTAACTTGTATATAGTTAATAAGACCATAAGACATAGGAGTGGAAGTAAGGCCATTCGGCCCACCGAGTCCACTCTGCCATTCAATCATGGCAGATGCTACAGCCCCCCCGTGGTTCAAAAAGATTTCCACAGATTCATTAGCTTCTGTCTTAAATCGGCTGCTTTTTACTCTGGGATTATGCTCTGTAGACCTAAAATCTTCCACAAGAGGAAACAACCATCTCTCATTCCACTCTCCCCACCCCCCCAACAACTGCGTCGAGCCCTTTTAGTAACTTGTATTTCAATAAGGTGAGTTCAAGCCCAACCTACTCATCCTCTTACCTTTAGAAGATCCCTCCATAACCTTAACCTTAACCTGAATCAATCCAGATAGTCTTCTCAACTGCCTCCAATGGGAGTATACCTTTCCTTTGATTGGGGGAACCAGAACTGTTCACAGTATTCCAGGAACAAATACAGAATAATGGAGAAACTCAGCAGGTCTGGCAGCATCAATGGAGAGCGAAACAGAATTAACTTTTTGACTCCAGTAGGACTTTTCTTCAAAGCTGAATGGAATGAATGGAAATATACCTCGACTGAAAAATTATATGCTTTGACTCTAACTAGCCAGCATTTAACCTCTAGCCTTTACCAGGAAGCATAACAGGAAACTTTATATCAATTATGAGTACTGTGTTACATATTGGGGTCCCCAGAATAATCAGTGGCTCCGCCCCACCTTTGCTGACAGGATAACAGTCATTCTTCATTACCAGTAAATATTGAAGGAGGATGTGGGGATTAAAGTTGGTGAAGCTATTCTTAAAGTGGGAAATTTGCAAAATGGCTGCTGGAAAAATGAAGTTTTGATCTTTGAAATCGCATTGAGTATATTTGGCACAGAATAAGATAAGGACAGAGGTCATGGGGATACGAAGGTGATTTAAACAGTGCAACAAACTGTTTTGCTTGAAGAAGGAAGTGCAGAGGTGGGGAAGTCTATGGTACTGAAATTAAATTCAAAGGGAATTCTGTGGAAATAGAAACGTGTTCAATTATGTATAAACTTCAGAGTACAGGATAAAATGCTTTCTTCAACATGAGTCAGTCAGAACGTTAAAATTAGAGGTAGATGGTATTGCAAAAACATTTTTTTTCATCCAGAAGGCTAATGCAAACCTTGAAGTTGCTGCCCACTACCTGCCCCAGCTCTATACACTTGTCCACTGCAGGCCATTTTAAGGTCAGAATCAGAAGTGGGGATGTTCACTAATGCACAATGTTCAGCGCTTTCATGACTTATAAGAGACTGAAGCGGTCCTTACCCATATTCAGCAAGACCTGGACAATCCAGGCTTAGGCTGACAAGTTGCAAGTCACATTTGTGCCACACAAATGCAAGGTAATGACTATCTCCAGCAAGAGAGAACCTAACTGTTATCATTGCATTACCATTAGCCAATCTCCCACAATCAACATTCTGAAGGTTATCATTTACCAGACTAAAGCAACACTCTTGACGCTAAGTCCACAAACACTGTCTCTACCACCAACACTCAGTAGCTCATTGTAAACCATCTACAAAACAACTCGCCAAAGCTTCCTAGGTGATACCTTCCAAATGCAAGGCAACTATCATTTTAGAAAGACAAGGACCAAGGATAATTGGTAACGCGACCATCTCTAACTTTCCCTTCTAGTCACTCGCCATCCAGATTTGGAAATATTTTGCCGTTGCTTCTGTGTCACTGAGAGAAAATCATGGAATTCCCTCCCTAAGAGCATTGTGGGTCTACCTACACCGAGAACGCTAACACCACCTTCTTTAGGGCAACCAGGGATGAGCAATAAATTTTTGCCCAGCCAGTGATATCCATTTCCTATAATGAATAAATGAACTAAAAAAGAAGGGATAGTGTGGGAAAATGGTGTTGTGGCGGAAAATCAGCTATGAGTTAGGTGAATGACTGAGTTGGCTCAAAAGGCCAAATGGCCTGCTCTTACTTCCTAAGCCCCACAAACCATGAAACCTCTACCCTGCCTGGTGCTTCCTGTACTATTTGATATACATTTCTGTTTAAAGTCCTAACACGTGGCAGTTTCTGGGTTCAGCCAATGTAATGCAATGGTTTGATCCAAATCATTATCGAACCCATTATTCCTGATTTAATGTGACTGCCAGGATGGTAGTAGGGAACTAGATGGATTGTTTTGATCCAGTAATTCCTATATTCCTCTTTGTGTACCTTGCACTGAGGCTATTTTCACAACTATTTGGTTTGTCTTGTTTTGTTGTCTTGGCAACAGGCTGTTTCCATGAAGATCTTTGCCTGATTCATTCAGAGAGGGAAAAAGAGAGGTTTTGTAAATTCTGTGCCTGGTCCCCCTAGCCCACACATGCCATTGGAGTTGTTTGCCTATACCAACTGAATTGTTGAAGAAGCAAAACCACTTCGTCCATCAATCTTTGTTTCATTACTTAGTACAACTGCGTACCCTCTTTGGCTCCATTTCAAGACTTGAAAATTATTGCAATACCCCTATGCCTTCCAACTCTGCTGAGACCCCCACAACAACTGCTGAAAAGCTAACTAAAAATCTTAGATCTGTCGGAACTTCTATTGTTCGAACTTGGGAAAAAAATACCCAAGGTCTCACACATTGTTTACCTTCTCATAGACTGCTCAATACCTGCCACTCCCTCTGGGAGCACACCTGTTGTAACTCAGTCCATTAACTCCATGATTGTTTTATGGACCAGACCAGACCCTGTCAAAATATTGTAGGAAGGTCATCTAGTCCCTAACTTTTTCTTATTTTAAAGGTAAATGTATTCCAAATTCAATATAATTTATCAAACTACTTGACATTAAGTAAATCACTATCTATTCAGACACTGTAGTTAAAATACAGCAAAAGAAAGAAGAACTTGGAGTAACTTAAGTTTTCAAATAGAATTAACAGAATAATAGATACAGTAACTGTTCGTAATAAACTGTTCCAATACATTAACATTCCACAAACACTGCTTCGCAAAAAGGCAAATTCAGAAACAGGTGCAGTTCTTCATTCCAGGAGAAAAGGACATCAGAAGACAATTCGGAGAGTGTGGAGCAGCAGGGAGTGATTCAGTGCTGAGACTCCAGCAATACCTGCTGAAAAGCTTGCTACAAATCCGAGATGTGTCAGAGTTTCTAATGTTTGGACTTGGGGGAACAAAAACCCAAGGTCTCACACATTGTTTATCTTCTCATAGACTGCTCGATACCCATCCCCCAGTTTCTCCCCCTAAAAGAGACCAAACTAAAACACATCTTTTAAAGCCAAAGTATCGTGACAATTGTCAATACTGTCTTGGATCTATCATGCTATGATTCTGCCTTGTGAGAGTCCGAATCCTCAATTTCGTAAGCCATACCCAAGTACCTATAAATTTGATTCACAAGTTCCGGATTCACACTCTTTGATTTAGCTGACATGTAGATGGAAAAAGTTCTCTTCCTTCTCTGTGTTGATTTAGCTAACTTTGGTGTTATGTTTTGTTTGACTCAATAATTGCAATCAAGCACTTTGTTATTCAAATGTCAATAAACTTTATTAAGAGGTAGAAACACTGTTACATTTGTAGGTTCATAAGATAATTGTGTTTTAGCACTATCCTTTAGTATAAATCAGTGATTCTCGACTGTTTTTTCGCCACGCCCCCTCAGGAGTTCTTCTCAGGTTATAGGGGCCTCCTTTCGAACAGGATGGAACACAACCAGATAGACAGAAAATCATTTATTATCGAAAGCCAAGAAAACTTGAACATTCCACAGGATGAGGATACAAATTAGGAATGATCAGCCATGATCATATTGAATGGCGGTGCAGGCTCGAAGGGCTGAATGGCCTACGCCTGCAGCTATTGTCTATCGTCTATTCCGACATAGTTGACAAAACTTTTTAAAAAAAGCTATGAAATTTAACATTTATCAGGCCTAATGTGGTCTTTGAGCTTGGTGCTTTTCTGCATGTTTCATGATATCGGGCTCCAGGTTAGGCTTGGGTATTTCATCGGTTCAGTTTCCCGAGCCCCCAGAAACCCTTGGGGCTCCCCTCTTCACAGTTTTCAGTCTGTGGTCCCCTTCACATGTGCCAGGGCTCCTAAGGGGGCCATATGGCCCCTGTTGAGAATGGCTGGTTTAAAGGATTGAATTTTACTTTAAACGTAGATGAAGGATGTCATGTGGCCTGTGCTGGCATAGACTTCACTTTTTTGTAGTGGAGATCGAGAAAAGTAATCAATGCTGAGTTTCAAATTCAAATGGTTTATTTAACATTCACGAGAGAGTCAAACCTCCAGTCAGCCCTTGCTGAGCTCACAAGACTCTGAGTAGGGATTGTTTTGGGCTTATATATATTTACTCAGGCTTGTTACAGTTATTCACTCTATCATACACAGGGTTCAAGCAGCCCCTGAATGTAACTTACGTACTTTTACTGTGGTTACCTGGACTGTTCCAGTTGCTTAATTGAGTGAGTGGTTATTCAATACCATTTAACTGTAATCTGTTATCTATGTGGAAAATGTGTGTAAGTGTTGAAGACTGCTTCGGAGTTTGATTTGGACTAAAATTATTTGTCAGTGAGCTTTGTTTCTCACGTCTAGTATTTCAATGTATTATCTTCCTATCGGCACATGAAATAGTGCATATCTTACCCTGCCTGCATGACACTATCCAGTTGTACGTGTTGTCATTAGCACCTTGTGTAGATGTTTTATTCTTGGTAGGTTGTTATCTCTGGTTACTATGTGCTTTTAAACTCAAGTTGACCTTCTATTTCCCTGATAGCTGTTTCTTTAGTATGACTCAAAGTTCCAATTTCAAACCTGGATGATTTAGTTGTTTGAAATCTTTTGTTCAGTTTTTCAAAATGTTTGTCTGGTTTCCTAGAAAAGATTTGTCTCAATTCTATCTCAAGCCTTTAGCACGAACTCTGTACATCTGGGTTTCTGCTGTTCCCACCATGTAGTTTTAAGATAGCACATATTACTGTAAGGACCTAACTTAAGTTGTAATAAAATTTTTCTTTGCTTTTGTATTTGGTGCCCATTTTCATAAACTCCACAATGTATGGTGTTGGGCATTTTAATTTTTTTTTGTAATTGGAATTAGATACACTGTCTGTGTGTTCATTCACATTGTTCATTACCTTCCCATTTCATTAGCAATGATGTAGAGGTGCCAGTGTTGGACTGGGGTGTGCAAAGTTTAAAAAAAACTCACACAACACCAAGTTATGTTTGCATTTACAGAACTGTATTTGCAGATGTATTCTATTTTGTTCCAAAAGCAGACCATGTGACATTTTATAAATTCCTACTTTGGAAATAGAACCAGTCTGACTCAAGATTGGAATACACACAGGCTCTAACCTCACACCTTTAATGCATTGTCGAAGAGTGTGATGCTGGAAAAGTACAGCAGGTCAGGCAGCATCCAAAGAGCAGACGAATCGACGTTTCAACCATAAGCTCGTCATTGGATGCATTGTCTGAGGTGCGATATCAGTCATTTTTATAAAATCTTAAGTTATCACGGGAATGTGACTTGCAGGAAGTTCTGGGATTTACATATTAGTGAATCAAAACCTGCAACGCAATTTAAAAGATGAAAGACTTAACAGCAATCTAGGTTCAATATATCGCATCAATTGTATAACACTATGATCTTTTGCTATAAATTCTGTGTCCTATGATCCTGCCCCACTATCTACCTGGTGAAGGAGCAACACTCCAAAAGTTTATACTTCCAAATAAACCTGTTGGACTATAATCTGGTGTTATGCGATTTTTAACCTTTTCTTTATCTTTTAACCTAGATTATATAACCATCTGCTTCTCCACATTAAACCGCATCTCTTCCCTGTTTGATTAATGATCCAAACTACCCACATCTTCTTGAATTCTTTAGTAATTTGCCTGACTATTTGTCAACCCTGCCAATTTTATGCAGTAGGGAGAATTTGAAGCAGCCAAATTTCCAAGATATAGCTGGTGTAAGAGTAGATCCAATTTTTCCCATTGGGTACATCAATTCCAACTCTTCCCGAGTTGAAGCAAAAACCATTCTAACTCAGTCTTTTCAGCTTGCCTTCTATCCACACTGTTCCATTTTCTTTCATGATTAACCTCTTGTAATACCTAAATAAAAATCCTTAGGGAAAATGTGTTAAATGTCGTGTGGCACAAATGTGACAAAATCTGGTGTGTTTTATCCTCATTATTTTTAGAGAGTGAGATTGGGGGACAGGTGAAGAGCAGCAATGAGAAGATACTGTTTTCTTTAAGCTGGAATAATAAAGGCAGCCTGAATGGGTGTGGTTAAGCTCCCACCCACCGAATCAGGAAACCTTAGTTTTAGTTTTCAGCAGTAGTTGGGGTCTTGAAGAAGTGGGAGCTATTGTTCCATCTCTCAATTACAACCAAAAGCTGGGGTTTGTCTTCCTCGGCTGCTGGGTTACGTGTGAGACAATCTGTTTTCTGAAGTTGCCTTTTGCCAAGGGGATGTTTAGGGGATGTTACTGGAACCGTTAGTAATAGTTACTGTATCTACTATTCTGTTAAGTTTTCCAATAGAGTTATTCCAAGTCCGTTCTTTTGTTGTATATCAAAATAGTGTTTGAATAAATTATGTTTTGCTTAACATTAGTAATATGACCAATCAAATTGCATCTCAGACACAGCACCTGACATTTACTTTAAGAAAATATTAGGATCTAGGATATCCTTGTTGTGGTTCTGTTCGCCGAGCTGGGAATTTGTGTTGCAGACATTTCGTCCCCTGTCTGGGTGACATCCTCAGTGCTTGGGAGCCTCCTGTGAAGCGCTTCTGTGATCTTTCCTCCGGCATTTATAGTGATTTATAGGATATTCTTTTAATATATTCTTGAGGGGTCTAGTCTGGCCAGTACCAACAGCCAACACTATCCAATCAGTTACCAATTCAAGAAGTGATGCATTTGGCTAGAAATGATTTGCTTTGATTCTCAGGTGTAATTCACATTGGTTTCCAATGAAACTTTATGCATTAACTGGTGTTAGACTAACTGGTCTCCAATCATCCAACATATTCTACTGTTCTACCCTGGGCTGAAGGGCTTCTGTTATATCTTTTTGGTTACACTGCACAAGTTGTATATTCAGAGAAAGGATTCACACTCAGAGTCTCTGTTATCTGCTCTTGGATCTCTTCCAGCAATTAAAGATAAAAATCGCACAATACCAGGTTTTAATCCAACAGGTTTATTTGTAAACACTAGCTTTCAAAGTGCTGCTCCTTCTTCAGGTAACTAGTAGGGCAGGAACAGAAGACCCAGAATTTATAGCACAAAATCATAGTGTCAAGCAACTGGTATGATATATTGAACAAATCTAGGTTGCTATTAAGTCTTTTCATCTTTTAGAATGGGTTGCAGGTATTGATTCATTAATATGTAAATCCCAGAACTTCTTTTAAGTCACATTCCTGAGATAACTTAAGATTTCATAAAATAAACTGACATCTCAGCTCAGGCAATGCACTAAAGGTGTGAGGTTAGAGTCTGTATTTCAATCTTGAGTCAAACTGGTTCTGTTTCAAAGAGAAATTTAGAGATGCAGATGCTAGAGATCAAAGTCAAGTGTGGTGCTGGCAAAGCACAGCAGGTCAGGCAGCATCCGTGGAGCAGAGAATTGACATTTTGGGCATAAGCTCTTCATCAAAAATGAAGCTTGTGGGCCGGGGTTGGGGTTGGGGGGGTGGGGGAGCTGAGAAATAAATGGGAGGGGAGTGGAACTGGGGGAAAGGTAGCTGAGAATGCAATAGGTAGATGAAGGTGGGGAAGATGGTGTTCGGTCAGAGAGGAGGGTAGAGCGTAGAGATGGAAAGACGATGGACAGGTCAAGAGGGTGGTGTTGAGTTGGAGGCTTGGGACTAAGATAATGTGGGGGGAGTGGAAGTGAAGAAACTGATGAAATCCATATTGATGCCATGTGGTTGCAGGGTCCCATGGCAGAAGATGAGGCATTCTTCCTCCAGGCGTCGGGTGGTTAGGATTTGGCAATGGAGGAGGCCCAGGACCTGCAAGGTGGAGTGGGAGAGGAAGTTGAAGTTTTCAGCCGTGAGGTGGTGGGGTTGGTCGGTATGGGTATCCCAGAGATGTTCTCTGAAATGATCTGCAAGTTGGCATCCTGTCTCCCTCAGGTAGAAGCAACCACACTGCAACAGATACAATTGATGACATTTGTGGAAGTACAGGCAAATTTCTGTCGGATATGGAAGGATCCTTTGGGGCTTTGGATGGAGGTGAGGGTGGACATGTGGGTGCAGGTTTTGCATTTCTGCAGTGGTAGGGGAAGGTCATTCCCTCTGTGACTCCCTTGTTAGACCCATGCCCCCCCCCCCCCACTAGCCCTCACACCACTCCCAGGCCTTTCCCTCTGCGACTCTCTTGTTAAGTATATGCCCCCCCCCCCCCCCCCCCCACCAGCCCTCATCTCACTGCCAGCACCTTCCCCTGCCACTGCGGGAAGTGCAAAACTTGCACCCACACATTTCCCCTCAGCTCCATCCAAGGTCCAAAAGGATCCTTCCACATCTGACAGAAATTTACCTGTACCTCCACAAATGTCCTCTACTGTATCCATTACATCCGACATGGTCTCCTCTATACTGGGGAGACAGAACACCAACTTGCGGATCATTTCAGGGAACATCTCTGGGACACCCGCACCAACCAACCCCACTGCCCCATGGCTGAACTTCAACTCCCCCTCCCACTCCACCAAGAACATGCAGGGCCTGGGCCACCTCCATTGCCAAACCCTAACCACCCAACGCCTGGAGGAAGAACACCTCATCTTTTGCCTTGTGACCCTTCAACCCCGACGGGATTAATGTGGATTTTACCAGTTTCCTCATTTCCCCTTATCCTAGTCCCAAGCCTCCTACTCGGCACCGCCCTCTTGACTTGTCCATCGTCCTCCCCATCCAGGGGGTATGAGGGGATGTGCGCATGGGCGTAAGTGTGTGTTTTTGAGAGACAACGTGTATGAGAGAGGGTCTGCGTGAGTGCGTACTTCCACATAAATAACAATCAAAGAGACTGCCGTGATTGATCCACTCTTAGTCTCACTATTCCTTTACCAAATCTACTCCTTCTGGAAAATTTGTTCCACATCTTTCCCCAGAATACCTGCATTTCCATCATGGTTGGCAAAATAAAAAGATCTGGTATATTCAAGCCACGAGCTCTCATTCCACAACAATTCTACTCCTAATCTCCGGTTACTCAACCTATTCTTAAATTTGTAAAAGTGCTAACTACGCCTCGAATGTGACTTTCTAGCCTTTTGTAATAATGCCACTTCATCTTGCTGTAACACTTAGTACATTCCTCGTGTTTGTCTAGAGTATCAGAGACCCTAACTGACCTTTGAGACAAGTGATGTGTTTCAATTACTACTTGTATTCCCATCAATTCAAAGGAAAAAGTTAAGGGTGATGACTATAAGACCTCAGAATGTTGTTAACTTCAGGCAAAAGTGATTTATTTTGAGTGTCTTTACTGCCTTTTCATTTCTGTCCCACTCGTGCTGATCATGATGCCCCAAGGACAAATTTCGAGATCCGTTCCGGCCCTGAGCAGCCACACAGAGTCTGATTGTCGCCCTGTCACAAGTTTCTTCTTTGGTTGTGTTAAGGGTGAATTGTGGAGAATTGGGGTCACGTTGCTGAACTGGATCGAGGCAGATTGTTGATTTGTGGTATTCGGTCACCAGATGTTGTATTAGCTGCCAACTGTTGAAAGTCCCCATGATGCGGAGAAATTCATTTCTCCTTCATTTCACAGATTACAGGACAAGCACTGATAGAAAAGGCCCTTTCATTAAAGGTCTTGAAGAATAAACAAACTGTTCGATGAAATCTTCCAATCACAACAGCCCCATGCTGATGGTTACAACCTCCTTCTCCAAACCCAGGCAGCAGTATGACCTCGTCAACTAGTTAAAAGGTAAAAACAATGACTGCAGATGCTGGAAACCAGATTCTGGATTAGTGGTGCTGGAAGAGCACAGCAGTTCAGGCAGCATCCGAGGAGCAGTAAAATCAACGTTTTGGGCAAAAGCCCTTCATCAGGAATAAAGGCAGAGAGCCTGAAGGGTGGAGAGATAAGCTAGAAGATGGTGGCGGTGGGGAGAAAGTAGCATAGAGTACAAAAGGTGAGTGGGGGAAGGGATTAAGGTGATAGGTCAAGGAGGAGGGTGGAGTGGATAGGTGAAAAAGAAGATAGGCAGGTAGGACAAGTCATAGGGACAGTGCTGAGGTGGGGGAAGGGGAAATGAGGAAACTATTGAAGTCCACATTGATGCCCTGGGGTTGAAGTGTTCCGAGGCGGAAGATGAGGCATTCTTCCTCCAGGCGTCTGGTGGTGAGGGAGCGGCGGTGAAGGAGGCCCAGGACCTCCATGTCCTCAGCAGATGGGAAGGGGGAGTTGAAATGTTGGGCCACAGGGTGGTGTGGTTGATTGGTGCAGGTGTCCCTAAAGCGCTCTGCTAGGAGGCATCCAGTCTCCCCAATGTAGAAGAGACCGCATCGGGAGCAACGGATACAATAAATGATATTGGTGGATGTGCAGGTAAAACTTTGGATGTGGAAGGCTCCTTTAGGGCCTTGGATGGAGGTGAGGGAGGAGGTGTGGGTGCAGATTTTGCAATTTCTGCGGTGTCAGGGGAAGGTGCCAGGATTGGAGGGTGGGTTGGAGGGGGGCGTGGACCTGACCAGGTAGTCACGGAGGGAACGGTCTTTGCAGAAGGCGGAAAGAGGTGGGGTCTGTTTTGGAGGTGGCGAAAATGTTGGCGGATGATTTGGTTTATGTGAAGGTTGGTAGGGTGGAAGGTGAGCACCAGGGGCAATCTTCCTTGTTACAGTTGGAGCGGTGGGGTCTGAGGGCGGAGGTGCGGGATGTGGACGAGGTGCATTGGAGGGCATCTTTAACCACGTGTGAAGGGAAATTGCGGTCTCTAAAGAAGGAGGCCATCTGGTGTGTTCTATGGTAGAACTGATTCTCCTGGGAGCAGATACGGTGGAGGTGCAGGAATTGGGAATACAGGATGGCATTTTTGCAAGAGGTAGGGTGGGAAGAGGTGTAATCCTGGTAGCTGTGGGTGTCGGTGGGTTTGTAAAAAATGTCAGTGTCAAGTCGGTCATCATTAATGGAGATGGGGAGGGAGGTGTCAGAGATGGTCGAGATAAATTTAAGGTCAGGGTGGAATGTGTTGGTGAAGTTGATGAATTGCTCAACCTCCCCGCGGGAGCATATGAGGTGGTGCCAATGCAGTCATCAATGTAAAGGAGGAAGAGATTGGGAGTGGTGCCAGTGTAATTACGGAAGATCAACTGTTCTACAAAGCCAACAAAGAGACAGGCATAGCTGGGGCTCATACGTGTGCCCATGGCTACCCCTTTGATCTGGAGGAAGTGGGAGGATTCGAAGGAGAAATTGTTAAGGGTGAGGACCAGTTCAGCCAAACAAATGAGTGTGTTGGTGGAAGGGTACTGTTGGGGACATTGGGAGAGGAAAAAAACTGAAGGCTTGGAGACCCTGGTCATGGTGGATGGAGTTGTAGAGGGATTGGATATCCATGGTGGAGATGAGGCGTTGGGGGCCGGGGAAACGGAAATATTGGAGGAGGTGGCGGGCGTGGGTGGTGTCTCGAACGTATGTGGGGAGTTCCTGGACTAGGGGGGATAGGACAGTGTCGAGGTAGGTAGAAATGAGTTCAGTGGGGCAGGAGCATGCTGAGACAATGGGTCGGCCAGGGTGGTCAGGCTTGTGGATTTTGGGAAGGAGGTAGAATCGGGCAGTGCGGGGTTCCCGGACTATGAGGTTGGAAGCTGTGGGTGGGAGATATCCTGAGGTGATGAGGTTCTGTATGGTCTGGGAGATGATGGTTTGGTGATGGGGTGCGGGGTCATGGTCGAGGGGGCGGTAGGAAGAGGTGTCCTCGAGTTGGTGTTTGGCTTCAGCAGTGTAGAGGTTAGTGTGCCAGACGATCACTGCGTCCCCTTTATCTGTTGGCTTGTTGGTGAGGTCGGGATTGGAGGGCTGGGCATTGTGAGGGTGAGAAGTTGGAGTGGGGGAGGGAGGTAGACCATTGAGGCGGTTAATGTCCCGGTGGCAGTTGGAAATGAAGAGGTCGAGGGCAGGTAATAGGCCAATGCGAGGTATCCAGGTGGATGCAGTGTGTTGGAGGTGGGCAAAGCTGGTAACTGGAGTGGGTGTGGTGGTGGGGGGAATGGGGGTGGAGTCATGAGCAGGGGTAGTGTTCCCCTCAGGGTTCTGGGGGCCAGGAATGATGACAGTGGGATCACCACCTCCCTCACCTCCATCGAAGGCCCTAAAGGAGCCTTCCACATCCATCAAAGTTTTACCTGCACATTCACCAATATCATTTATTGTATGCGTTGCTCCCGATGCGGTCTCCTCTACATTGGGGTGACCGGACGCCTCCTAGCAGAGCGCTTTAGGGAACATCTCCGGGACACCCGTACCAATCAACCACATTGCCCCGCGGCCCAACATTTCAACTCCCCCTCCCACTCTGCCGAGGACACGGAGATCCTGGGCCTCCTTCACCGCCGCTCCCTCACCACCAGACGCCTGGAGGAAGAACGCCTCATCTTCCGCCTCGGAACACTTCAACCCCAGGGCATCAATGTGGACTTCAATAGTTTCCTAATTTCCCCTTCCCCCGCCTCACCCTAGTTCCAAACTTCCAGCTCAGCACTGTCCCCATGACTTGTCCTACCTGCCTATCTTCTTTTCCACCTATCCACTCCACCCTCCTCCCTGACCTATCACCTTCATCCCCTCCCCCACTCACCTATTGTGCTCTATGCTGCTTTCTCCCCACCCCCACCCTCCTCTAGCTTATCTCTCCACCCTTCAGGCTCTCTGCCTTTATTCCTGATGAAGGGCTTTTGCCCAAAACGTCGATTTTACTGCTCGTTGGATGCTGCCTGAACTGCTGTGCTTCTCCAGCACCACTAATCCAGAACCTCATCAACTATTAACAGTCCCACATTAATCAGTAACTATTGATGCATAGGAGGACGTGCCTTTTGAAGTGCAGTTAAGTTAGATATCATACTCAACTGATCTCAGGAAACATATTTCGATTTAAGAAGTGGTGTGATTTGTAGACTCTGGCGATATTTGTTGCTGAACAGAATCTTGGCACTGTAAGTAAAATATGTTTGCTTCTTACACCAGAATTAATTGGTTATCTGACTTCTTCAATTGTTTGTGATGCAATGAGATTGGGGATACTGGGATGAGGGGCTGCGATGGTGATGGGTGTGTGGGGAAGGGCTCGTGGGACTGAACTTTTCGTAGTAGTCCACTAACTGGGATCCTCACTTAGTCATAGTGCTAGGAGGTATTGTCCCATTAATAAGTTAACTATACTTGTGAAGATTGACTGAGTGAAAGGATATCCTCGATCTGGGAATAGTAGGTTCACCCACATTCCTTCAATAGAATTTAATTGCCTCCTACTCTAGTGAGTTGACGGCTGGGAACTCCACCAATGCTCTAGTGATCTCTAATTGTCCTTCTCAATCTGATCTGCCCTCATGAATCACTGTAGATGCAATGATGGACTTTTTAACCTTCTGCAGGGTATTCAATGCATAGAGGGTAGCATATTGACATGGATAGATAATAAACTGGTTAACAGGAAGCAGAGAGTTTGTGTGAATTACTGTATCCCTGTACTTGAGTAGAAGTGACTATAAAACCTAATTAATTCTAAATTGGGGCTTTTTCTGATTAGGAAGGTGTAACAATGGCACATGGATCAGTGCTGGGAACTTAACTGTTCACAACTTAGACAAATAACCTAGATGGAAGGTATGGTAGCCACATCTGAGGATAGCGCAAAGACAGGTAGGAAAGTATGTTGTGAAGGATGTTGCTGGGAGTGGATGGTTTGAGTTCTAAAAATAGACTGGAAAGACTTGGGACTTTTCCCACTGGAGTATAGGAGGTTAAGGGGTGACCTTATTGAATTTTATCAAATCATGAGGGACATAGACAAGGTGAATGACAAGGATCTTTTCCTTGGGGGGGGGGGGGGTCAAAACTTGGGGGAATAGGTAAGGCTTAGACAGATATGGGCCAAGCGCAGGCTAGTGGGACTAGTTTAGTTTGGGAACATGGCCGATGTGGACTGGTTGAATCTGTTTCTGTGCTGTATGACTCTATGACTTTATGATAAGGTTACAAAAAGATATTAGTATGTGGAAGAAGGTGGAGAAAATGGAACATAACGTAGGAGAATGTGACATGATCCATTTTTGGCAGGAAAGATGGAAAGAAGCATTTTTTTTCTATCTGGTGAGGAAGTTTGAGATTGAAGAGTTTGAGATAGAAACATAGAAAAGAAGAGGAGTGGGCCATTTGGCCCTTCAAACCTGCTTCCCCATTCAATATGATTGTGACATATCATGCAAGACAGTATCAGTTTCCTCCTCTTCCTCTTAGCCTATTGATCCCTTTTAGCCCTAAGAGCTATGTCAAACAAATGAAGCAGAGTAACCCTAACCCTAACAGTACTGCAAAAGGTTAGCATGCAGGTACCGCAAGTAATTAGGAAAGTGAATGAAATGTTATCATTTCTTGCAAGGGAATTAAATACAAACACAGGACATTGGTAAGACTGCATGTGGAATATTGTGCAACGTACTTGGGTACCTTATTTAACAACTAATGTAATTTAGAGAAAGTTTAACAGACTAATATCTGTCATATGAGGAAAACTTGGACAAGTTAGGCCTGTATCTGCTGGAGTTTAGAAGAATCAGAGGCAACTTAATGAAGCACGTAGGATCCTGAGGGGCTTTGACAAGTTAGATGCTACTCTTATGGGACAATCTAGAATTAGGGCTCACTGTTTAAAAATTAAGGTCACTTCTGTAAAACAGCGATTTAGCATTTCCTTATCTCTGAGGATCTTTGGAGCTCTGTTCCTGAAAGGCAATACAAGTAGATTCCTTGAATAGTTTTAAGGCAGAGGTGGATATATTCTTGTCAAGCATAGGGTTACGAGGTACTCTGGGTAAGTGAGAATGTGCATTTGAGGTTACAATCGGATTAGTCATGATTTTATTGAAAGGCAGAGTAGTTCAAGGGCAGATTGGCTTACAGCTGCTCATGATTTATATATTTGTATGTGCCGATGAGATGTTCATTGTGTACGCCCCTGTAACACAGAGACTAGACATGAGTAATGTGGTACTGAAACATTCAAAAGATGTGTATTATAGCTCCTGGTTTTAACCTTTTTTTTAATTATAAGCTGTTGCATGCTTTCCTCAGTGTGTCATAGTGAAAGTGGCCCCAGTAAGATGGAGACTGAAACCTTTACATCATCAGATCAGAATCCATGATATGAAGAAGATATCATGAGCCTGTTTCTGAATGGCATGCTGCCAAAAAGCTGTGAGGCAATACAAAGCACTTGATTTAAAGCTGAATTCAGGGTCTCAGGCTGTCTCTGAACAAAGGTTTGGCCACGTGCGCTACATATCAAGAAAACCTGCGCAGGCTGCTTGTGGGCTCTGAGGAGAGTCCTTTCTTCAAACGCATTTATTGCCTGTTCGAGGGACTGGACATTGAGAAAGGCCACCCACCTGCTCTTGCTGCTGACCCTCCTACCCCTTGTTCCCTCAGTCCCCATCTTGCTGATACTCACCGGTGACCTGGGATCAGCTTTAGCAGCGGCATCCCCTACCTTCCCAGTGGTGCTGCTGTTCCATAGTGCTGCCAGCCTCCGATTGACCGAAATTCTCCATTGGTGGGACTTTGATTCTGGTAAAAGCTTGTGGCTGTCCTGACTTAGTTCTGAGCAAATGCGGTGCTCGAGAATTCAGTTAAAATTTTTATAATTTATTTAGTTCTTGAATGGATATTTGATCATAAAGTGGATGATTAACCTTCACCCTACACCAGCTTCTTGCTGTTGTCTGATATTTTGAACCATGCATTGGATGTGGCAGTTTGCATGGACTTTATCAAGACTCCTAATTGCAATGGTCCTATTATTGACTTTGATAATTCCCAGTTGAGAGTGCATTACTGGAAAAGCACAGTAGGTCAGGCAGCACCTGAGGAGCAGAAAAATCAACATTTCGGGCCGGAGCCCTTCATCAGGAATGAGGCTAGGAGTTCTTCCAACTAATTTCTACCACTCCATCAATAGCTTTTAATTAGCAGTACGGTAGCCTGTAGAATTACTCTTGTTGAACCTCCGTCTTCTCCTCTTTAAGATGTTCCTTAAAACTTAATTCTTTCACAAAGCTTTTTGATTTGGTCTCTTTGTGTGTTTTGGTGTTGGATGCTTTCTGTGTATGTTTCAGTGAAGCCTCTTGGGATGTGTTGCTACGTTAAGCATTATATAAATGTAAGCTGCTGTTTCACAGAAGCATCTGGGGAGAACGATCCTCTGACACAAATCTGTTCACTACTGGCTGGTGAAAGACAATGTGTTTGTTCAGGTAGGCCAAAAATGAAGGAGACTGCTTATAATCTATCACAGTAATATGTGACATATTACTTTATATATACACACTTACATCAGCTTGTTGATAAAATGTCACAATTTTAATTTGCTTTTTTCTGTTGTGTGGGGTAAGTAAGAAAATGGTCCAGTGTCTAATTAATGCAGTAGCTTCCGGCTGCAAATAAGAAGCTGAGGTTGCCATGATCCAAGCGATCTATAGACTGGGCTCTCATTACAGATGGACAACTGGTGGTGATTTACCACGTCTTCGGCAAGGGACAAGGTTGAGAAAGTTGGACCTTCGTGGTGATTGCAACTGGTGGCATCGCTGCATTGCAGATCAACTATCCAGCCAACTGACCCAACCAAACCCACGTTCTTAACACTAACTTCCCAGACCCCAGGAAAGAAAGGGAGAGGGTTGAGAGAACTGACCATACCTTAATCAGCTTGCCATAGAGTCAGAAAATCCTACTGCACGGAGACAGGCCCATTGGCCCGAGCTGGTCCATGCTGACCACAATGTCTGTCCGTGCTAACCCCATTTCCCTGCACTGGCCCATATCCTTCTAAACCATTCCGATCCATGTATTTGTCCAAATGCCTTTTAAATGTTGTTAATGTACCTGCCTCAACCACATCCACTTCCACTTCCACAACCACAACCACGTGCATATTCCATATGCGTACCACTCTCTGTGTAAAAAACAAAGCTGCCCCTCAGATTCCTTTTTATTCTTTCCCCTCCCACCGTAAACTGATGCCCTCTAATCTTCGATTTCCCCACCCCTGAGAAAAGGACTGAGTGCATTCACCCTATCCATGCCTCTCATGATCTTATATGCTTCTAAAAGGTCCCCCTCAGTCTCATACGCTCTAAAGAAAAATGTCCTAACTGGTCCAACCACTCCTTATAACTCAGACCATTGAGTTCAGGCAACATTCTTGTAAATTTCTTCGGCACTCTTTCCAGTTTAATAACATTCTTCCTATAGCAAGGTCACCAAAACTGAACACACTACTCCAAGTGCAGCCTCACCTACGTCCTGTACAACTACATCATAACTTCCCAACTTCTATACGCAATGCCCTAACTGATGAAGGCCAGTGTACCAAAAGCCTCCTTCACTGTCCTGTCAACCTGTGACTTCACTTTCAGGGAACCGTGCACTTGAACTCCAAGATCCCTCTGTTCCACTACACTCCCTAAAGCTCCACCATTGACCATGAAACTCTTACCTTGATTTGACTTTCCAAAATGCAAGACCTCACACTTGCCTTTATTAAACTCCATTTGCCATTTCTCAGCCACTTCCCCAGCTGATCAAGCTCCTGCTGTAATTTCTGATAGCCTTCTTCACTGTTTACGATGCTGCCTACTTTAGTGTCATCAGCAAACTTGGTAATCGTGCCTTATACATTCTCATCCAGATCATTGTTATCAATAACAAACAGCAATGGGACAACCCCTGAGGCACTCCAGTAGTCACAGGCCTCCGGTCGAAAAAGCATCCTTCCACTATTACCCTCTGCTTCCTACCATCAAGCTAATTTTGTATCCAATTTGCCAGCTTGCCCTGGATTCCGTATGATCTCACCTTACAGAGCAGCCTACGTGTGGAACCTTAACAAAGGCCATACTGAAATCCAAATAGACTACACCTACTGCCCTGCTCTCATCAATCTTCCTGATAACTTCATCAAAGAACTCTAACAAATTTGTGAGGCATGATCTCCCACTCACAAAGCCATGACGACTGCTCTTAATCCAGCCCTGTCTTTCCAATTGTATCCCTCAGAATCTTCTTGAGTAACTTACCCACCCAGATGTTCAGCTTTCTGGTCTATCATTCCCAGGCTTTTCTTTGCAGCCCTTCTTGAACAATGGCACAACATTCACTATACTCTAGTCTTTTGAGACCTCACCCATGGCTAACAATGAAGTAAAAATATCACTCAGGGCTGCCGTAATTTCTTCTCTTGCCTCTTGCTGTGTTCTTGGATAGATCTGATCACCACTAGGATATTTATCCACCTTCATACATTCTAATACATCCAACACTTTCTCTACTGTGATATGGACTTTCCCCAAGATATCTCCACTAACTCCCCAAAGTTCCCAATTCTTCGTCTTTTTTCACAGTAAACACAGGAGAAATATTCATTGAGAACCTTGCTCATCTCCTGTTGTTCTAGACATGTCTTCATTGGTCATTGAGGGGGTCAATTCTCTCTAGTTATTCTTCCTTTAATATACTTGGATATCCTCTTTGGATTCACCCTAATCATCTCAGCCAAGGCTATCTTGTGCCACCTTTTCACCCTCTTGATTTCCTTCTTCAGTAAACTCTTGTATTCCCTGTATACCTGCAGGGATTCCCTTGATCCCAGCTGCCCGTTCCTGAGCCAAATCTGTCTGTCTCTCTCCTTGTAAAAACCTCAATATGTCTTTGTCATCCAGGGTTCCCTATTCCTGCCAACGCTGCCCTTCACCCTCACAGGAACATAAAGACCTTAAACTCTAGCTATCTCACTTTTAAAGGCGTCCCTTTACCTACAAACAAGCTGCTGCAATATTCTCTGAAAGCTCCTGTCCAATTCAGAACTTGAACCCTTGGACCAGTTTTGTCCCTCTCCATAACTATTTTAAAATTATTAGAACTCTGGTCACTGTTCCCAAAGTGCTCATCACCTGTCCTGCCCTTTTTCCCAAGAGTAGGTCAAGCTTTGCCCCTTTCTGAGTAGGACCCTCTTTATACTGCTTGAGGAAACTTTCCTGAATGCACTCAACAAATTCCACCCCGTCTAAGCCCTTAACCTTCTGGCGGTCCCAGTCTATGTTAGGAATATTAAAATCTCCTACTATGACAACCCTATTGCTCCTGCAAGTCCCCAATCTCCCTGCATATTTGTTCCTCTAATTCGTGTTGACTATTTGGGGGACTATAGTACAATCCCGATTAATGTCACTATCAGAATCTTATTTCTTAACTCCACCCACAAAACCTCACTGGATGATCCCTCAGTTATTCCAATTCTGGTTACTGACAGTCACTTTAATAAAATGCAACTCCCCCTCTCTTCCTTCCATATCCTCTGAAGCACCTGAATCCTGGCACATTACGTTGCCAGTCCTGTCCCTCCCTTAGTCATGTTTCTGTACTGGCTATAACATTCCAGTCCCACGTACCTCTCCACACCTTGATTTCATCGGCCTTAGAATCACAGAATCCCGATAGTGTGGAAACAGGCTATTTGGCCCAACAAGTCCCCACCAACCCTCTGAAGAATATCTCACCCAGACCCACACCCTTATCCTATTACTCTGCATTTCCCCTGACTAATGCACCTAACCTACACATCCTTGATCACTATGGGCAATTTAGCATGGCCAATTCAGCTAACCTACACATCTATGGACTGTGGAAGGAAACTGGAATCTTCGAGAAAATGTGTGCAGACACTGGGAGAATGCCCAAACTTTGGACTTTGGCCTTCCCTCAATGCAATTTAATCCAACATACATTCCTTGCTCCGTGTTATGTTCCAGCCTGACCTGTCTCTTTAACTTACTATTTCTGGTTACTGTATCTCCTTCCAGCCTTGCACTTGCCTCCCTGCTGTTGAGGATCCCACTCCCCTGCCAACCTTGTTTAAACCCTCCCCTTGCAACATAAGCAAACCTGCCGCTAAGCTATTGGTCCCCTCAAGCTCAAGTGCAACCTGTCTCTCTTGAACAGGTCACCTCTACCCCAGATAAGATACCAATGATTTAACAATTGGAATTCCTGACTCTTGCACCAATTCTTTAGCCACGCATCCATCTGCCATAGCCTCCTGTTCTTGGCACTGGAAGCCCTTGCGTGCTTTCACGCTCTCACTTTCCCCCTCACACTGTCTCGCTCTACTTCTCACGCTCTCTTGCTCTCCCTTTCGAGCTGTCTCTCGTGCTATCTTGCATGCTCTCACTCTTGCCCTTGCTCTCCCTAGTGTGCTCTCCCTCTCTTGCTCACTCACTCTCTCACACCCCATTCGAAAACTGATGGCCTGACTCTCCCCTTCCTAAGTACGAGTGACTGGGTGTAAAACTGCAGCTGGTCAATGTTTCATTTGCCAGTAACCTATTTTTCAAAAGTAGCAGTTTCAATCTATTAATATTTTCCTTGACTGTAAGATCACATTATGGCTTCTGTTAATCATTCACTGATCAATAACTCTACCTAATAGTTATTTGTATGTGTTGTGTCCTTGTAGATTAGTCAGGGCATGAATAGGTCAAGGCATGGATGTAAATTGGCATTCAGTGTCAGACAAGGAGAAAAATATTTTCAACAAAGGTGGTGGAGTCACTGTTCATTGTGAGTAAGATGATGCAATCTCTTACATTCTTTCCCCTTTCAGTGCCGCTCCTGACACCAAGTTAAATTCTAATTACCCCGTTCAAACCTGCTTACTGGGCTAATTGGAGGTTTAATTGGTTTGCTTGGTTATAGTGGTGATCATTTTCCTGTAATTTTGTGGTGTTACTTTTGAAGGAAGATGTGTGGTGTCTTGCTGATTTGTTGCACGTCTTGGCTGTGACCCAGTTTGTAACACATTCACTTCTGCATGATAAGGTTCTAGGTTCAAGTCACAATCAAGGCCTTGACTGCTGAAACCAAGGCTGCTGCTGCAGTGTTGGAGATAACGTGTCATGTCTCATTGCCAGTATGTCAATATACCTTTAAGATACATGCTCACGATATCATCAAGACACCATTCTGTCGGATCACTTGAAGCAGGGTACTATAATAGAAGCATGCTCCTTGGTGGTATCTAACAGGTTAATATTAACCCGGATATTTATAACTCTGAGGAATGGATGGACTTATGATGGCAATGGGATCAAGTTAGAGCAGGGGGCAGTAATGGTGGCGGCTGCTGCATCGGCAAGGTCCGGTGAGGACTCAGTGGTGAGTGTGTTGGTGGGGGCAAGATGGTGCCACCGTGGTGAGTGTGTTGGTGGGGGCAAGATGGTGCCACCGTGGTGAGTGTGTTGGTGGGGGCAAGATGGTGCCACCGTGGTGAGTGTGTTGGTGGAAGTAAGATGGTGCCACCGTGGTGAGTGTGTTGGTGGAAGTAAGATGGTGCCACCGTGGTGAGTGTGTTGGTGGAAGTAAGATGGTGCCACCGTGGTGAGTGTGTTGGTGGGGGCAAGATGGTGCCACCGTGGTGAGTGTGTTGGTGGGGGCAAGATGGTGCCACCGTGGTGAGTGTGTTGGTGGAAGTAAGATGGTGCCACCGTGGTGAGTGTGTTGGTGGGGGCAAGATGGTGCCGCAGAGTTGGCAACTCTTCTTCTCATGGTGGCAATGGGGAGTCGTGCAAGGTCACCAGGCCAGTGGCCGAGCACTTAACAAGGGCTGTAACGTTGAACACTTCTCCTTTTATTTGTTTATTCTCCTGCCTTTATATTCTATATTTTGGTTTTATTTTTCTGTGTTTTAAGATGGCGCCAGAGTGGTGACACTATATGACGCTTCTCACGATATTTTGTGATAAAATGCCCATGACAATGAAGAAATCAAATCAAATGTATTCCTTGTATTTACTGGTTTTACTAAATGTCTTTTGGATTCTTCATTTCCATGACGCCCACTCCCAGTTTCCCATGCGACAGGAGGTAAAGTGAGTATTACTCCATCAGGTCAACACTGCTGAAGACAAGCCCACATCAGGAGGTGGTGTCTGTCAGAAGCGACGGTAAATTGAAGCCCCGTCTGCCCCCTCAAATGGGCACAAACAATCCCATGACGTATATAAGTAGGATTAGGTGGCGATTACTGGGGTGTGGTTGCCTAGGAGATCAGGCTCAGAGATTGAATGTCTCAAGGTAATGAGTATTTTTGGCAGGTAGGGAAAGGAGGTAGGTAAAAACAATGACTGCAGATGCTGGAAACCAGATTCTGGATTAGTGGTGCTGGAAGAGCACAGCAGTTCAGGCAGCATCCAACGAGCAGCGAAATTGATGTTTCGGGCAAAAGCCCTTAGTATAGTTTGTCAGTAAACAAAGAGATTGGTGCTGCAGTGAAAAGAATATCAGCACTGGAGATCAAGACATTGAGTCAGTCTGAGTAGAAATAAGACAAAAGCAAGGAAAAGAAGTGTGAGTAAGCTATTGGACCCTAAACCTGCACAGGGGGTACAGTACAAACCAGTAAATACTGGTGGCTCGTAGGAAAGGTGTAGCAGTAATCATTGATTTTAATATGTACCCAGACTGTATTCATTAAATTGGCAAGGGTAGTCTCAAGGGAGAGTTTATTTAATGTATATTTTCTGAATCAAACTATTTCAGAGATGTTATTACACACCTGTGGAGCTTGAAAAAACTCCTAGCTCAGAGTTAGTGACAGTACCCCCTGTGCAGGTTTGGGGTCCTATAGGTGACTCCCACTTCTTTCCTTTGCTATTTCTTATTTCTGTTCAGACTGATTCTACCTCTGTGTATATATGCACACACAGATGTGCAGGTTAGGTGGATTGGCCCTGCTAAATTGCCCATAGTGTTGGGGGATGTGTAGGTTAGCTGCATTAGTCAGGGGAAATGGGGTAATAGGTTAGGGGAATGGGTCTGGTTGAGGTAGTCTTCGGAGGATCAGTGTGGACTTGTTGGGCCAAATAACCTGTTTCCACACTGTAGGGATCCTACGATAAATAGTGGGGGACATGGGAATGGTGGAGTCTGTAAATCAATATTTTGTTTCAGTCCTCACAGTGAAGGATACTAATCCCATTCTAATCATAACAGATAATGCAGAGGTTATGGAAATGGAGGAATTTAGAACAATCACCATCACTGGGAAAAAAATGTACTGAGCAAACGGTTGGGATTGAAGGCCAATGAGCCCCTCGAGCCCGATGGCCTACATCTCAAGGTCTTAAAGGAAATGGCAACTGAGATAGTGGATCCAACGGTTTAATATTCCAAAATTTGCTTCTTGTGGGGAAAGTTCCAGTGGATGGGAGAAAAGGCAGAAAGTAGGAAACTCCAGGCTAGCTAGTTTAACCTGTCTTTAGGAAATTGTTAGAATCCATTATTGAGGAAGTAATAGCAGTACATTTGGGAAGTTAAAATGAAGCAAAGATCATGTTTGACGAATTTGCTAGTCTTCTTTTGAAGATGTAACAAGTAATATAGATGATGGGGATTCTGTCGATGTAGTATAGATAGATAGATAGATAGATTTTTACAAAGTATTTGATAATGTCCCAACAAAAGATTAATACACGAGGTAAGATCACATGGGGTTAGCTGTGATATTTTAGCATGGATAGAAGCATGGCTAACCAACAGAAAGCAGAGAGTTGGGATAAATGGTCTTGTCCTGGTTGGCAAAATGTAACTAGAGGGGTGCTACAGGTTTCAGTCTATGAGCCATAACTATTTATGTTAATGACTTGGATGCAGGGGTAGAAAATATGATAGATAAATTTGCAAATAGCCCTAAAATAGATGGGTAAGTGAGTTGTAATGAAGCGGTGGCTCAGTGGTTAGCACTGCTTTCTCACTGCACCAGGGACCCGGGTTCGATTCTAGCCTTGGGCGACTGTGCAACTCCACACAGACATTCTCCCTGTGTATGTGTGGGTTTCCTCCAGGTGCTCTGGTTTCCTCCCACAATCCAAAGATGTGCAGGTTAGGTGAAGTGGCCATGCTAAATTGCCCGTAGTGTTTCAGGATGTGTGGGTTAGGTGCATCAGTCAGGGGAAATGTAGAGTAATGGGGAATGGGTTTGGGTGGGATACTCTTCGGAGGGTTGTTGTGGACCTGTTGGGCTGATGGACCTGATTCCACACTATAGGGATTCTACGCAATGATTCTAGAGAAGAAATTTACAATTGAATATCGTAGGTTTAGTAAATGAATCAAAATTTGGCAGATGAAGTTTAACATGGATAAGTGTGGGGTTATCCATTTTGGCTGGCAGAATAGAAAGGTGAATTATTATCTAAAGGGAGAGAAACTTTAGACTGTTTCAGTAAAGAAGGATCTGGATATTCTGCAGATCGTGGAAGAATCATGGAAAGCTAGTGTGTTCGTATGGCAAGTAATAAGAAAGGCAAACAGATGTTTGATATTTATTACTAAAGGAACAAAGTATAAAAGTAACGTTGCTGCAACCGTAAAAGGCATGAGTGAGAGTGCAGTTGAAGAGGGCTGTAGTTGTATTGGAAGCAGTTCAGAGGAGGTTCATTAGATTGATTCCACTCGAGATCAGAAGAATGAGGAGATATCTCATTTGAGGGATAAAAGATGCTAAAGGGGAAGGACAAAGTCAATGTAGAAAAGGTGTTTCCTAGTGTGGGGCAATTTAGAATGCTAGATCATAGTTGCAGGGTAAGAGATAGCAGATTCAAAACAGACGAGAAATTATTTCTCTCAATTCACAACCCTGAGAGTGCATTGGATGCTGGAATATTGAGTAAATTTGAAGAGGAGATGGACAGATATTTAATTAGTATCATGTTAAAGGATTGTAGAGAGTGGGCAGGAAAGGAGTTGAGGCTGAGATGAGATCAGCCATGTTCATATTAAAGGGCAGTGCAGGATCAAGGGGCTGAATACCCTACTCCTGCTACTCGTACTTAATGTTCTTTATATTTATCCCTCAATCAATATCACAGGAAAATCTTGCCAGTTATTGTCAGGTTGATTCTTGTGGAAACTTGGTGTGCACAAATGGCCTGTTGTGTTTTATACATTACAACTGTGGCCACACTTCAAAACAACTTCCTTACTAGTGAAGCTGCCAGTCACAGTAATATAGCACGGAAACCGACCCTTTGGCCTAACCAGTCCATGCTGAAAATAATCCCAAATTAAACTAGTCCCACCTGCCTGCTCCTGGTCCATATCCCTCTAAAACCTTTCGTATTAATGTATTAAATCAAATGTCTCCAAATACCCACATCAACCACTTTCTCTGGGAGTTCATACCACACGCGAATCATCCTTGTGTAAAAAATATGTCCTTCAATCTCTTATTTTTAAAAAAATCTCTCTCCTCTCACCTCAAATATGTGTCATGGTGGCTCAGTGGTTAGCACTGCTGCCTCACAGCGCCAGGGACCTGGGTTCCATTCCAGCCTCAGGCAATTGTCTGTGTGCAGTTTGCACGTTTTTCCTGTGTCAGGGTTTCCTCCGATTGCTCCGGTTTCCTCCCACAATGCAAAGATGTGCAGGTTCGGTGAATTGGCCATGCTAAATTGTACAGTGTTCAAGGATGTGTAGGTTGGGTGCATTAGTCAGGGGTTAAATGTAGGGTAATGGGTCTGGGTTGGTTATTCCTTGGAGGGTTGGTATGGACTTGTTGGGCCAAAGGGCTTGTTTTCATACTCTAGGGATTCTATGATTCTATGATATTTTTGAAATCCCCCCACCCTAGGGAAAAGGCATGTACCATTAACCTTATCTATACCCCTCATGATTTTATAAAATTCTCAGAGGTCACCTCTCAATCTCCTGTGCTCCAGTCAATATCGTCCCAGCCTCTCCAGCCTTTATAACTCAAATCTTCCACACCTGGCAACATCCTGGTAAATCTCTTCTGAAGCCTCTCCAGCATGGCAATATCCTTCTTATAACTGGGTCACCAGAACTGGACTTGAGAGTGTGGTACTGGAAAAGCACAGCAGGTCAGACAGCATCCAAGGAGCAGGAGAATCGATGTTTCGGGCATAAGCCCTTCATCTGGAATGTGAGGCTTGTGGGTTGGCGTTGCTGAGAGATAAATGAAAGGAGAGTGGGCTTGGGGGGGAAAAGTAACTGAGAAAGTGATGGGTAGATGAAGGTGAGGGAGAAGGTGATTGGTTGGAGCAGACAGATGGGAAAAATGATGGACAGGTCAGGAGGGTGGTGCTGACTTGGAGGCTTGGGACTGGGATAACGGGGGGGGGGGGGGTGGGGGGGGGGAGGGAGGAGAAATGAGGAAACTGTTGAAGGGCCTGATGAAGGGCTTATGTCTGAAATGTTGATTCTTCTGCTCCTCAGATGCTGCCTGATCTGCTGTGCTTTTCTAGCAACACACGCTTGACTCTGATTGTCAGCATCTGCAGTCCTCACTTTCTCTCTTTCTGACCAGAACTGGACACCGTACTCTAGGAAAGGTCTCACCAATATCCTGTAAATCCTCAGCATGTCATCCCAACTCCTAAACTCAAAGGACTGTTTGATGTGAAAGGCACTATGTAAACGTCAGTGAACTGGCAAACTGACAACGGGCTAAAACTAATCTCCGAGATTACCCCTCTGTTCCTGGTAATGCTGGCTGCCAAATTACAGACTTATCTTGTGTTATTTTCATGCAATGTGATATTTTTGATGAGTTGGATTTTTTTTAACCAGTTTTAAAATTGTTTCAATTTGACCAAACACCACTGTTCCTGCATCTGACTTGAATATGGCTCTCATGGAATATCTAAAATTTATTGTCTTTGCCCCATTTAAATACAGTGCTTGTTGGCATCACAGCTCCTAATGGTTCACATTTGAGATACAGTTAGAGTGAGGTTTGGCTAATTAAAGATAAATTTGCTCGTTTGTATCACTTAATGCGGATAAAGGTCAATTCAAATAATTTCCAAGAAGCGCTTATCGATTGGGTGTGGATACGCTTGGCAACACAGCCAAGCAGGAATGTTCCCTCCCAGTCGGAGAACACTTCAGCTGTCCAGGATATTCAGCCTCGGACAGTCGGATGACCATCCTCCAAGGTAGACTTTGGGACAAGCAACAACGCAGAGTGGCTCTCACACACACACACACACACACACACACACACACACACACACACACACACACACACACACACACACACACACACACACACACACAGCCTTTATGCCATCACATTCACACACATACGTCACCAAGCTTACACGCACCCTCTTTCATATGCACACACTCACTCTCCTACACGCGCACACATAAGTTTATCGAGAGAATTTGTATGTGCAGAATTATATTTTATTTTACTCAAAAACTGCATAAATCTTTGTAAGACTCTGTAAGACAGTTTAGAAATAGAACCAGTCTAACTCAACTTTGGGACACAGACAGACTTTAACCTCATAACTTTAATGCATTGTCTGAGCTAAGATGACACTTATTGTTAGAAAAGCTTAAGCTCTCTTGAGATTGTAAAAGGAGTTCTAGGATTTACATATTGAAGAACTGAAACTAGCATATCCCATTCTACAAGATGAAACACTTCATCTAAATGTGTTTAATATATCATTACAGCTCCATGACACTGTAACCCTTTCGCTATAAATTCTGTCTTCTGGTCCTGTTCCACAACCACCTGATGAAGAGGCAGTGCCTCGAAAGATTAGATTAGATTACTAACAGTGTAGAAACAGGCCCTTCGGCCCAACAAGTCCACACCGACCCGCCGAAGCGACAACCCACCCATACCCCTACATATACCCCTTACCTAACACTATGGGCAATTTAGCATGGCCAATTCACCTGACCCGCACATCTTTGGACTGTGGGAGGAAACCGGAGCACCCGGAGGAAACCCACGCAGACACAGGGAGAACGTGCAAACTCCACACAGTCAGTCACCTTAGCCGGGAATTGAACCCAGGTCCCTGGCGCTGTGAGGCAGCAGTGCTAACCACTGTGCCACCGTGCCGCCCTAAAGCTAGTGCTTCCAAATAAACCTATTGGACTATAACCTGGTGCTGTGTGATTTTTAAATCTATAGGCAGTCAATGGGATATTTTATAAGTTCCTACTTTGGAAACGGAACCAGTTTGACTCAAAGTTGGGATACAGACAGACTCTAACCTCACACCTTTAATGCATTGTCTGAGCTGAGATATCAGCTGGGATTTACATATTGAATCAATTGAAACCTGCATTCCCATTCGAAGTGATGAAAGACTTATCAGCGGTCTAAGTTTGTACAATACATTGCATCAGTTGTATGATCCTTTGTCCTTTTCCTGTAAATTCTGTGCCCTATAATCCTACCCCACTAACTAACGTGTGATGAAGGAGCAGTGCTCTTAAAACTAGTACTTTCAAATAAACCTGCTGGACTATGACCTGGTGTTGAGATTTTTAAATATGATTTAAAGCAGAAACTCGAAATAAAATACTCACTTTCAATGGTTTCCATTAACAATGTGTAATAAAGCATAGAATATCCTAATGAGATTTCCATTTATTTTATCGATTAATTGCACAGAACATCCAGCTTTGTTGTTGTTTTCATATCCTCACAGGCTTCCCCATGGAGTCTACTGGAATATCACAGGAGGATGAGCAAACTGAATAACAGTCTTAGATTTGATTAGATTACTTACAGTGTGGAAACAGGCCCTTCGGCCCAACAAGTCCACACCGACCCGCCGAAGCGCAACCCACCCATACCCCTACATTTACCCCTTACCTAACACTACGGGCAATTTAGCATAGCCAATTCACCTGACCCGCACATCTTTGGACTGTGGGAGGAAACCGGAGCACCCGGAGGAAACCCACGCAGACATGGTGGCACAGTGGTTCAATTCCCGCCTCAGGCGACTGACTGTGTGGAGTTTGCACGTTCTCCCCGTGTCTGCGTGGGTTTCCTCCGGGTGCTCCGGTTTCCTCCCACAGTCCAAAGATGTGCGGGTCAGGTGAATTGGCCATGCTAAATTGCACGTAGTGTTAGGTAAGGGGTATATGTAGGGGTATGGGTGGGTTGCGCTTCGGCGGGTCGGTGTGGACTTGTTGGGCCGAAGGGCCTGTTTCCACACTGTAAGTAATCTAAAAAAATGTGCCTCATACGTTACAGACTGCTTAGTGACAAAGCAAACTGCTACTTTCTGTGACCCTGGTGGTCATGAATGTTAATGGTGTTAAACGTGTCAATACTCTGACCCATCTTGCAGGAGTTGCCGTGACAGTGTTGTACAGTGTTGTGGTCGATATTGCCCTGAAGGCTGGGCAGTTTGCTGTGAACAATGGGGTGTTTGAGGTTTGGTCGTTGTTTCAAGGTGAGAAGTGGAGATGTGGGGAAGGTCTTGGTGAGGTGCTCATCCTCATCGATAGTGCATTTCTTGGCTCCTGGGAAGTACTGGACAACTAATGGTATCCTACCGGTTGCAGCCCGTGTCTGTTTCCTGAGCAGGTCATTACGGTTTTTCGCTTTGGCACATCGTAATTGGCAGTTGATGAGTTAAGTATTGTACCCTGTCCTTATGAAGGCATCCTTGAGCACATTCAGGTAGACAGGATGGTTACAAAAGCACTTAGCACTCTTGTCTTCATTCTTCAGAACTTTGAGTAATAGAACTGGAGTAATGTGTTGTGGTGCTATAGGCAGGAGAGATTTTGGGAAAGATTTAGCAAGAAATAACCAAGAATGGAAGGTTTGGGTTATAGGGAGAGAGTGGATGGAACATTTTTCACTGGATCATTGGAATTTATGAGGGGTATAGACAAGGTGAATGGCAAATGTCTTTTCCCTACGGTGTGGGATTTCAAGACTGTGGGAATATATTTAAGGTGAGAGGAGAAATATTTAAAAAAGGACACATGAGATTCAACCTTTTTACACAGAGTGGTGCATGTGTGGAATGAACTGCCAGAGAAGATGGTGGATGCAGGTACAGTTAGTGTTTAAAAAACATTTGGTTAAGTACAAGAATGAGAAATGTTTGGAGGGATATGGGCCAAGCGCAGGCAGGTGGGGCTAGTTTCATTTCGAATTATGGTCAGCATGGAGGGTCTATTTCTGTACTGTATGACTCCATGATTCTATGACCATAGTGTAGGAGCATCAGATGAGGTCCACCTTGACACTAAGGTCATCTGGCTCCATTGTTTATGCGTTTCACAGGCAGCAGGGTGAGATTCTCACTAGGCAGTGGCATGGGATTAACGCTTGTTAAATCCTTGTTAATATTGCAACTCACATCATTGACATTCAGCTTCCCAGTTTACCAAATTCACAAAACAAGCTAGGAGCTGGGAAAACTCGATAAGGAAACCAAAGTGGCTAATTTGCTGCTTGCTTCAAAGGGTCTCCTTGTTGCCTGCGACCAAACAGCACCTTGGGGTATCATCAATGGATCGCATGCATCCTTCATCCATGGTGTTTGCCAACCCACTTTAACCATCTGGGCACTCATGTGCACTGGCTGTGTAGTCTGGAATAACATTGCACCAGCACTTAGCATTGAAAGGCTGCCACAGGGCACATAGAGACAGGCATAGACCAGATTAAGCTGTGTCTCGGAAATAATTGCTTGCTTCCTTCACGTCTGCTCATTTTGCACCGTTGCCATCATGACCACCACTGTCACAGAAACTGGCAGTTTACTTTGTCACTAAGCAGTCTGTAGTTTATGAGACACATACCGCTGTACAGAGGTGTGCCTATCACACATGCACAACACATACCAAAAGCTTAGATGGCGAACGCATTGCAAACGCAGCAAGCAGGCAGCCAGGTCACTTCGGGGAGTCATCATCACAGAAGTCCATGGGGTCAGTCAGGGAGTCCCATCCCACAATAAATCAAGAGCAGCCCCTGAAACCAGGCCAGGGGATTAGCTACAGTCAGGTGTCTGATCTGGCTTTCATTAGTTTGGGGATACATCACAGTCCGTCTGTTGGCTGTGTAGCAGAAAGTGTGGGTGGGAGGTTGGGCTGATGTGGCCTGGAGGCCATACAGGCACCAGCCAGAGAACTGGGCAGCGGCCATCAAGCCAATGCCTCGTCAGAGCCCTCCATTCTCTCATCCTCTGAGGTCCAGGTTTCGGGAGCTGGATGTTTCTCTGCAGATGTCGCTGGGAGGCTGGTGGAACCTGCAAGATACAAGAGAGCAAAGGCATCATGGCCAGTGGTTAGAAGTGGTTTGGACTCACGCAGAGTGATAGTAAGATTAATGGGAGAATGGCCCTGAGGTGCACAGTGCGATCTAATTCATTTGTCAGCACATGGAAGTTTCAGCAATCCCACAGAAGTGGTCCCACTCTTATGGGAAGGAGGCCAATGCATGAGCTGACCGGGGGTGGCATGTCTGTCAGTGCTACTGCTTGTGGGGATAGTGTGGTGAGACATGTCCCCTCACTAACCTCGGACTCCACTAACCATGCATGGTCTCTGTGCTGCTTCATTAGTCTCTGGGTACATCTCACCACACTAGCCCTACAAGCAGTAGCACTAACAGCCATGCCACCCCCTTGTCATCTCACGCATTGGACTCCTTCCCTCATTACAGGAAAAGCCAGCCCATACCTGGGTAGGGAAAGCCCACATGGGACAGTGGTGCTTGAAATCTGTGTCTTCACTATGAGGAGAGAAACCTGGTCCACATAGGAGAGGATTGGGACCCCTTCCGTGAGATTGTTGAAACTTCCATGTCCTGCCAAATGAGTTAGATTGCACTGTGCACCTCAGGGCCATTCTCCCATTAATCTTACTGTCACTCTGCGTGAGTCCAAACCACTTCTAACCACTGGCCATGATGCCTTTGCTCTCTTGTATCTTGCAGATTCCACCAGCCTCCCAGCGACATCTGCAGAGAAATACCCAGCTGCCCGAAAGTGCTCTCCTGGACCTCAGAGGATGAGAGAATGGAAGGCTCTGATGAAGCATTGGCTTGGTGGCTGCTGCCCAGTTTTCTGGCTGGTGCCTATATGGCCTCCAGGCCGCATTAGCCCATCCTCCCACCCACACTTTCTGCTACACAGCCAACAGACTGACTGTAACGTATCCCCAGACTAATGAAAGTGGACGCAATAACGAAGAGAGTGAGAATGCGAGTGCGGTGGCAGCAAAAAGAGTGTGGTACTTTTGGCTTGGCTGAGTGGAGAAGGCCATTGACACTTTTTCTGTACTATTTGCTGGTTCTCCGCACCCTGGAGATGGCCCTGACCTGCATCAGACCAGATTGGTAGGGTTGGGGGGACAGCCTCCTCTGCTCATTTTTCCAGGCCTTTTCTCTGGCTTCACCCCACCCCCCAGAAGCCTACAGGAGAATCTTCCCCTTCTCCATCATATTCAGAGTCTGTCCTTATCTGATCAGGGCAGCTCCAGAGTGCTAGTAGTTATCCAACAGATGTTTGAAGATGGGATACCGATGCTTTGTGAGGATATCTGCCAAGTGGCGAGTTGCTGTTGTGGTTGGAGTGTGGTACGATGAGCGGAATCTGTTCTGAGAGATGCCATGGGGAGTGGTAAGTAATTAATGAGGTGAATTTGGGAAGGCAGTCCGAGAAATCCGCTAGGCCTTGCAGTAGCTCATCTTCTTAAAAAAAAACTCAAAACAACTCTGACTCAGCCAAAAGAAACCACATAATATTCAGCCCTGTTACATCTTTTAAAGAGAAATTGATCAAAGTCTTGTAGAAAAGGACAGAAAACTTGCAAGGAAATTGGAGACAATTAATTAGCTGCAAGAAATCAAATGAAATGATGGTGATCTGATGGTATAGGTCAGCACGGGTATTATGGGTTACTGGACTGGGAGTGGTTGAGGTAGTTCACTGGCACCAAACATCCTTTGCCTATACTACATCTAGAATATACCAGATTTATGAGTGGTAGAGGATAAACCACTGTAAGTCTAAACAGAAGAGGTACTTGTTTTAGTTAATGAGATGGTCTATAGCAAGAAGTACATTTTGGATGGCAACTCAGGCATAATTGTGAAGGACTCTCGTGAGCTGTATAAAATGCACCTGTTCCCTCCAAAAGTGAGTGCCAATGAGTGAAAATGGAGGGTCTCCATTCAAAGATTGTGTGGCATCATCAGATTGGGTGTAATTAATGTAAATTCAGTATCAACTCTAACATTATAGGAACATGGAAAATAGGAACAAGAGTAGGCCATTTGGCCCTTCGAGCTTGTTCCACCATTCAGTACAATCATGGCTGATCTTTCAACTCAATCTTGTGTTCCTGCTTTGATACTTGTTGATCCCTTTAACACTAAGAATTGTATTTAATCCTTCTTCAAAACATCCAATGTTTTGGTTTTGACTGCTTTTGCTTTGGTGCTGAATTCCATAGGCTCACCACTCTCTGGGTGAAGAAATTTCTCATCTCAGTCCTACACAGCTTCCTGCATATTGTTAGACTATAACTCATATAATGCAACATCTTTGATCTTTATATTTTAAATGGTTGGTTGTAAGGCATCAGTTTTCGATATGTAAAAGCAAAAATCCTTTTGACCTTTCAGGGATCAATCTGTCATGAAGGAGATGTGAAAAGATGGCTTCGCGAATCCTCTGAGCACCTTGCAGAGTGAGAAAGATGAACTGGAAACCAGGTAAGGGGAGTGTCCTGCGAGCTGAGGGCAAGATCACAGGCTTTTGATCCTTTGTGAGCAGGGTCTCTGGGTTCCCACAGTGCAGTGATTTGCAGACAGTATGCTGGGTCCTGTATACACAGCGAGAGGGGATTCTGAAATTGCAGTAGTGCCACTGTTACTCAGTTAATGCATTTTGAGAGGCTAGGATGTCTTCCAGAGAAAGGAAGGAAAGGATTTCGACAGAGCTAGCATTGGGCAATTGCTGTCTTCTCTCTCCCTTTCTTTCTTTGCTTTCTCTCTCTCCCTCTTTCTCTCTGTGTCTGTGTGTCTCTCTCTCTCTCTCTCTCATATGCACTCTCTTTGTCTCTGTCTGTTTCTGACTGTCTATCTCTGTGTCTCTCTCTCTGTCTCTCTCTCTTCTTTCTCCTCTTATCCCTCTCTCTTCTGTCTCTGCCTCCTGCCTTCTCGTCTCTGCCTCCTGCCTTCTCGTCTCTGCCTCCTGCCCTCTCGTCTGTCTCCCACTCTTGTCTCTGTCCATCTCTGACACTATCTCTCTCTCTCTCTCTCTCTTTCTTTTATCTCTGTCTTTGTCTCCCCCCAATTCCCTCTTTATCTTGTAACTGCTGTAATTTGACTGAAGCAATGACCTTTGCCTTCAGTCATGTCATGACACCCCAACCACTGTTTGTGCCAGGGCTAGTCTGACCACAGCCACCATCTTCTAAAACAATCACCATCTGGGGTGGCTATGTGGTCATGTCAGATTAGCCCCAGCCCCACCTTCGGCTTTGCAGTGAGAAAGGTACAGGGTTGTAACACCTGCTGCTAATTGGCATAGAATTGGCATTGTCAAAGGGATATAAGATTGACACCCAATCAAGGGGAGCTACAAATTAAATCAATTTGCAACATATTATTCCAGGAGAAGTATAATAGTTTCCCCTTTGGCAGAGAGAAACAATGAATGGGCAGTGCCAACTCAATTGACTGCTGGAATTGAAGATCCTGTAGTGCAGTTTATAGTGGGACCCTCTGATCAACAGAAAAGACTTTCACTCTGATCAACATGATTGGTGTAAGGATTTTTAAACCTGATTTTGCAGGCAAGGTGAAGGTGAAAATAATTTTAGAAAATGGATATAAAGTTGAAAAATATTAGGATCAGTGCTGCAGGGCATCCTTCTGAGTAGTGCCTGTATCTCCCACAGAATACACACCATGGAGGGAAAACTGAGGTGTATTCTAACAAGATGTCTTGCATCTGTGATTCAATCTAGTGTTTTATTTGACATTTATAATATGAAACAGTATCATGCAGTTTACATAAAGCTATTTGCCAAATTTCCATTTGTTCAAAAATATGCAATATGCAACCGATTGACTCTCTACGCTGTCATAACCTTTTCTCCCAGTTTTCTACACTCGATCTTAATTGCTTATCACTTTTTATTTTGACTCACAGTATCTCTCTCTAGGCCTCCTTGCTTTTTTTCTCGTTTTGTCTCCTCCATTTGTGGGCCATGTGTTTTGTTCAGAATTAATTAGTCCTCATAGGTATTTGGCAACATGCACTGCAAACAGAAGAAACCAAGCTGATTATCCTTCAGGGAGGACATGGCTTAGTGGTATGATCATTAAGCTGTTATTACAGAGACCCAGGTAATAATCTGGCGACCAGAATTTGAATTCTGTCATGCCAGAGTGGAATTTGAATTCAATAAAATACCTGAAGTTAAGAAGAACTCCACCTTCACCCTTTGTCTCCACAAATAAATTGCCACTGTGTTCTTTAACGAACTTTCCTCTTTCCCTTATTTTAAAGTAGTTGTAAAGTAACTTGGGATTGTCCTTTATTTTACTTGCCATTATTCTTTCTTGTCATTTTTTTGTTCACCTAATTTGCCTTTTAAGTTTCCTTTTGCACGTTCTGTACTCCTCTAGGCCTTCTGCTACTTTGAGCCCTCGTTTTCTGCCGTAGTCTCCCTTTTTCTCTTAATCCAATCCCTCGATATCAAGGGTTCACAGAATTTATTGGTCTCACATTTTGTCTTTATTGAAACATGTTGATCCTGGTCTTCCTACTTTCTTCTTGAATGTGTCCCACTGCTGTGACACAGATCTATCTAAAAGTATCAGCTCCCAGTCCACTTTGACCCAATCATACCTGACCTAGTCACAATCGGCCGTCCCCCGATTTAGAACTTTGATTCCAGGCCCATCCTTGTCATTTTCTTGATTCTAAGGAGGTATAATCACTGTCTGAAAAATGCTGCCCCACTGTTACTTCAACCAATTGCCTGCTTTCATTACTTAAAATGAAGTCCAGCATCACATTTACTCTAAGTTGTCAGCAGATAATAATTTGCCATCAAAATGTTAAAGTCACTACAACAGTATTTCAGTGTAAGTGCTGCCAAATATAAATTTTCAGGCAAAGGTGAGTTGTTAAATAAAGTGGATTGAAATTTCATCTTGTCAAAAAGTGATTCCCGGGCTAAAAAGTTCCATTTTAATTCGGATAATCCTAGTGATATTCTAATCAGTGTGCTGGAAGAAGAGGTGAGGGAGGGGGCTTGACTAGGGTTGGAACAATACATTTTCCACACATCCTAGGGGCAATGTGGATTACCATAATAATGCATCCCAGTTTTAGGAGATGAGTGGAGTTCACGGAGTGGTGAATCTCTGGAATTCATTGCCCCAGAAGGCTGTGGAGGCCAGGTCATTAAGTATATTTAAGACGGAGATAGGTTCTTGAGTATCAAGGGATACGGGGAGAATGGGGTTGAGAAATTTCTCAGTCATGATAGAATGGCAGAGCAGACTGAATGGGCTGAATGGATAATTTCTGGTTCTATGTTTTATGGTCTTAAATGCAAGATGTGAACAAGATCATCCAAATAGAATACACAAAACAGAAATTGCAGAGAAACTCAGCAGGTCTGGTAGCACCTGTGCAGAGAAAACAAAGTTTCTGACCCTTCTTCAGAATTCAGAGTTATTGTTATTTGTTAACTCTTAGTCAAAAATTTAAATAAATGTACAACGTATGGTAGTTTAAAAGGTTTTGAATTGCAGAAAGTAATCTCTGAATGGAAGTATTTTGAAAATAATGAAAATAAATGCAGATCTGAGCTTGCACATTTGTCAGAACAGCAGCTGATTGTGGAATGGAATTTATAGTGGGATCCGAAGCTTTGGCCTTCCAGTATTTAATTCAAGGAAATTTCAGTTCACCTAGATAATGGAAGAGCCAGAAAACTAGTGATAATTTATAGTTTCGCGAGATCACTATAATGTGAAAACTGTTATGTTTTAAGTTATGTCATCAAGAGGCAGCATGTAAATGAGAAATTGTAGGGGAGCTACCTATAGATCCTATTGCTCATAGCATAATTAACGGTGGATGAAAAGAAGACAACATAGGTGATTATTTTGTTATGATTATGTAAGAGTAGAATCAAGCTAAAGATGTTGGAGGATGATAGTGAACAAAAGCAACTGAAAAATTAGATTAGATTCCCTACAGTGTGGAAACAGGCCTTTCAGCCCAATAAGTCCACACCAACCCTCCGAAGAACAACTTACCCAGACCCACTTCTAATGCACCTAACATTATGGGCAATTTAGCCTGGGCAATTCACCTGAATTCACCTGATCTGCGCATCTTTGGACTGTGGGAGAAAACTGGATCACCCTAAAGAAACCCACACAGGCACGGGGAGAATGTGCAAATCCACACTAATAGTTGCCCAAAGCAGAAATTGAACTTGGGTCCCTGGCACTGTGAGGCAGCACTGCTAACCACTGAGCCACCGTGCTGCCCTGTGGAATAGTATTACCGTTGTCACAGTCGCATAGAATGCCACACCCAGTTATAGGCAAATGAATCTTAAAATCTGTTTTGAATTTTGATGGATGTGAACATTTATAAATCAGTATTAATGCAGGCACACAAATTCTAGAAAATACGAAGCATGTTGCTTGTAATCCTCACTAACTCTGTGAGGATCCCGATGAGTAGAATTATTTTTTGTCGTGTACAAAAACCCACACTTACTTTTCTTTGTATTTCCAGCACAATGCTGTCTCATAAAATTATTATTTTGTGCGCCTTCCACATACACTAAAAATACCAAACCAGTTCAGTCAAGTTATAAAATTAAAGAATCCTGTTGGAACATGAGTATGTAAAATTTCTAAGTTTTTGTTTTAAACGTTAGATTTAGAACTGGCTCAATGGTAGAAGGTGGCGATAGAGATAGAGGGTGGTGGTGGAGGGTTGTTTTTCAGACTGGAGGCCTGTGACCAGTGGAGTGCCACAAGGATCGGTGCTGGGTCCTCTACCTTTTGTCATTTACGTAAATGATTTGGATGCGAACATAAGAGGTACAGTTAGTAAGTTTGCAGATGATACCAAAATTGGAGGTGTAGTGGACAGCGAAGAGGGTTACCTCAGATTACAACAGGATCTGGACCAGATGGGCCAATGGGCTGAGAAGTGGCAGATGGAGTTTAATTCAGATAAGTGTGAGGTGCTGCATTTTGGGAAAGCAAATCTTAGCAGGATTTATACACTTAATGGTAAGGTCCTAGGGAGTGTTGCTGAACAAGAGAGCTTGAAGTACAGATTCTTAGCACCTTGAAAGTAGCGTCGCAGGTAGATAGGATAGTGAAGAAGGCATTCGGTATGCTTTTCTTTATTGGTCAGAGTATTGAATACAGGAGTTGGGAGGTCATGTTGCGGCTGTACAGGACATTGGTTAGGCCATTGTTGGAATGTTGCGTGCAATTCTGGTCTCCTTCCTATCGCAAAGATGTTATGAAACTTGAAAGGGTTCAGAAAGGATTAACAAGGACGTTGCCAGGGTTGGAGGATTTTAAGCTATAGGGAGAGGCTGAACAAGCTGGGGCTGTTTTCCCTGGAGTGTCGGAGGCTGAGGGGTGACCTGATAGAGGTTTACAAAATTATGAGAGGCATGGACAGGATAAATAGACAAAGTCTTTTCCCTGGAGTCGGGGAGTCCAGAATTAGCGGGCATAGGTCTAGGGTGAGAGGGGAAAGATATAAAAGAAACCTAAGGGGCAACGTTTTTGCACACAGGGTGATACGTGTATGGAATGAGCTGCCAGAGGATGTGGTGGAGGCTGGTACAATTGCAACATTTAAGAGGCATTTGGATGGGTATATGAATAGGAAGGGTTTGGAGGGATATGGGCCACATGCTGGCAGGTGGGACTAGATTGGGTCGGGATATCTGGTCAGCATGTCCAGGTTGGACTGAATGGTCTGTTTCCATGTTGTACATCTCTAAGACTATGACTAAGAGTTTAATTATGACTATGACAGTTGGGGGGGAAACCACCATCTGCTGCCCACTGGGGAAGGTAACTGCTGTCCTTACCTATTCTGGTCAGGTGACTCCAGGCACACAGCAATGTGATTGACTCTTAAATGGTCTCTGGGCATTTAAAGATGGGACAATAAATTCTGGCCCAGCCAGTAATGCTCATATCCCATGAATTAAACAAATAAATCAGGACTTGGGCCTGACTGGGGTCCAACTCTGTAGATGGGTGGGAGTTCCCTTAAACTCTCTCGCCTACCCTTTAACCCTATTCTCACAACACTCCCATGTCCCTTCATCCCCACTGTCCCCATGCAGCCACCCCTCCTGCCCATAACTCCTTCACCCTTTTCCCTTCCATGCCAGGTATGTATTGTGCGTAGAATTTGTAAATTTGAAAATAACACAGATTGTAGAATCCCTACAGTGTGCGAGCAGGCAATTCAGCCCATCAAGTCCACACCGACCCTCTGACGAGCATCTCACTCAGACCAACCTCCCTACCCTATTCCTGTAACTCTGCATTTCCCATGACCAACTCCATTAGCCTGCACATGCCTGGACACCATGTGCACTTTAGCATGGTCAATCCAGCCTAACGTGCACATCTTTGGACAGTAGAAGGAAACCGGAGCACCCGGAGGAAACCCACACAGACACTGGGAGAATGTGAAAACTCCACACAGACAGTTGCTGGAGGCTGGAATCGAACCCGGGTCCCTGACGCTTTGAAGCAGCGGTTCTAACCGCTGAGCCCCCATGCCACCCAGATGATCATCTAACTGTCAGAATAAACAATTCCTCATTCAAAAAACATGTCAATCTTATAGGGGTCTGAGCAATGTGGATTCTGAAGAGATGCATGGCAGAATTGGATAAAATATCTGATATTTGAAACTTCCTGCTCCATCTTATGCGCCTATCACAAATGCGAGGCAAGATTCTTGCTAGCCACTGACAGGTTACCAATCAGCAGTGTTTTAAATTTGTTAAACACTTACTGATGGCCCAATAATATATAGCTTTCCATCTTCCCAGCTCACCAAACAAGCTCGATATTCAGAAAACTTGAGATGGAAATCTGAGCGTTTACCGAGCGAATTCAGCTCATCGCTGAAGGACCTCAGTGTTGGTCACTGGGCACCAACATCTCCGGGTACACTCCTCTGGCACCAGCCACACGTACCCCACATTTAGACATTGGCATCCAACCTCCATCAGCCTCTGTCTGTCCCTTTGATACATCTCCAATCCACTTACAGGAAACTTCTGCAATTCAGTTCAGCACCTCAGATGGTACCTGCAACCCATCATCGTAATGCTGCTGAAAGGAGCCTGTGCTCTCTGGGTGACATACCCAGCTTCAGAGAGTACGGGCTGCATCTCTGGGCTTTTTGCTACTTGGGGCACACTCACTGTGATCCCAGCTGATGCACTCAGCATTTGCTGCCCAGTCCTGCCTTGCTTTCCCTTTCTGTCCTCGCCGTCTCAGCCAAAAATGTGAAGCTTCAGTCTTGCCTGACTGTAACAGACGCACAGTATGGAAACTGTTATGACTGTCGGTGGGCCTCATTCAGGTCAGGGGGATAACCTCTGGCCAGGAGGTGCCAGCACTCTTTCTTAGGGCAGCCATCGATGCTAGTCCAAGGTTACCTGGAAACAGTCCATCAGCCAATCGGGATGGTCAGAGTCAGGATGCTGTAAACATTAGGGATGAGGACCTGAACATCAGGCAGCCCACTGTCCATTTTCATAGCATCCGTAGAGTAGTAGAATCCCCATAGTGTCGAATCCGGCCATTTGGCCCAACAAGTCACATCGACCCCTCAAAGAGTAACCCTCCCAGACCCATTCCCCTCCCCCTATTACTCTACATTTATCCCTGACTAATGCACCTAATCTACACATCCCTGGACAGTTTGGGCAATTTAACATAGCCAGTTCACTTAACCTGCAGATCATTTGAGTCCATTTGCCCTCCTAGGGGTTGTTTCCCATCTGAAATGAGAGGCAGGCATAAAGAGAGATGAAAGTTGGTGGAGCAGCTGTTAATGCTGGTGTAGTTGAGGAAATGTCCCAGATAAGTAGGTGGCACTGAGGGCATGCAGCGTTAGTGGATATTGGGGGTTGAGGTGGGTGATGAGTGAAAGGTGGGGCGGGGCGGGGTGAGGTGATGGAGGGGGGCAGTAGGCATCAGTCAGAGTGAAAGAAATAAGCCTGAAAGGAAGGTGGGTCCAGGAGCAGGGAGGGAGTGGGTATGAAGTATCAGAGAAGAGATACTGGTATAGTGGAGAAAGTCATTGGCAAGGACATTTCTCCAGATACACGAGTCTGCTCTATTCTGGTTGACAACCCTCAAGCCAGACTTCCCTGGGCTGGGGTAGTGACCTCTACTGCTGGTCTTGGAGAGGTAGAGGGATGTCCCATCTCTGTACCACCCCATCCACCAGGATCTCCAGGTCCCTCCCCAAAAAATACAGGGTGCCAATTTTCCTCTTTCTGCTGTGTCTGAGGCAGATATCAGGGCCCCCAACTCCCATGACTTCCAGGATATCCACTGAGTGGTGAATTGTTCTGTGAACACCAGAATTAGACATGATGGTTGCCATGAGGACGGGTTAAATAGTTAAAGTGGTGAGTCTGATAAGATACAGCTGTAAAACTTGTTAGGCCTAGTAATAGAGATCCCTCCAAAAAATACTTAACACAACATGAATATGTAAGAGGCAGCCGACAATATTAATCATAAAACTGTTAGGATAATAAAACAGTTGTCTTCTTGTGTTAACAATGACTGTTGAACTAAATCCATTAATGGGCTTGGAATCAAACCACCATTCATACATTGAGCTCTTATGGCTATTCAAAGTTTGGGAGAAGATTTGTAGCTTGGGTGCTCATTGTTGTGGTTCTGTTCGCCGAGCTGGGAATTTGTGCTGCAGACGTTTCGTCCCCTGTCTAGGTGACATCCTCAGTGCTTGGGAGCCTCCTGTGAAGTGCTTCTATGATGTTTCCTCCAGCATTTGTAGTGGTTTGAATCTGCCGCTTCACAGGAGGCTCCCAAGCCCTGAGGATGTCACCTAGATGAAACGTCTGCAACACAAATTCCCAGCTCGGCGAACAGCACCACAACAACTCTTATGGCTATGTTTACAAAGATGATCAATGTGTTAAATCCACTGATGGCAGTAATCTATTTATAGATGCAGGCATCTATTTGCAGGTAAAAGCAGAAAGTAGATGTCTGAGCTATCAATCAATTAAATGATTCCATCGCAGCCAAATCTGAATACCCAATTACAGTTTAAGGTAAAAGGCCACTTTAGGGCCCGTATGGCTCAATGGTAATGTCTCCAAGTCTGAGCAAGGAGGCCTGGGTTCAAGTCTCATTTGCTCCAGAGACATTTCTGACAGTTTGATTCAAAGATAACCGTAGAAGAGCACATTATCCATTGGATAGTTACTGTAATGCATCATGAGACTTTGCCACTTTCATAATGCTGGAATAAAGTCCTGTAATTGATCATTAAATGACTAAATATTTGATTTACCAGATATTATTATATTAATGTAAGTGAAACTGTCAACAACATTTGTACTTGACTACTGAAAGGTTCCCTGCTCCAAATTAGGGTTCCCCTCTGATTTATGACACAATCCTGTGCCAGTAAAACCAGGATTAGGGGAGGGGACATCTCCATGCAGGATCTGCATGTCCCAGGTTCCACCAAAATAATTTGGGATAAACCTGTGTTAGGATGGGAAATACTGCCCATTATATTGGCCCTGGTCTAATTTCAACATTCCAAGTAGTTTACATTAGATTATCAAAAAAATAGGAACAGATGTAGGCCATTCAGCCCCTCAAGCCTGCCCCACCATTCAACAAGATTGTGGCTGGTCTGCCCCAGGCCTCAATTCCTCTTCCATGCCAGCTCAGCACAGACGTCAATACCTCACTATGTCAAAGATCCATCTGAGTGCTCTTTAACTACTTTCAGTAATCTATCCTCAACAAGTCTCTGGGTACAGACTTCTGGGCACTCACTACCCTCCTGAGGGTAGAAATTCCTTTGCATCTCGCGGTTAAACACGCTTCCCCTTATTTTGTAACTATGTCCCCTAGTTGGAGATTCACCCACTACTGGAAATGTTCTCTTAACATTTACTTTATCAAGTCATCTTAAATTCTTTTACATATCAATAAGATAACCCCACATTCTTCTAGATGCACATCAAGAGAGGCATAGCCTATTAAGCAATTATTGATAAGTAATATATTCATCTCCAGATGCTGTCTAGAGAATCTCTTTTGAACTGCCTCCAAAGTCAATGTATTATTTTAAATATGGGACTGAAAACTGTAGATGCAGCCTCACTAACACTCTGTACAATTGTAGCAAGACTTCCCCATGTTTAAGCTCTAATTCCCAGGCAGTGAAGGCCAGAATTCTATTTGTCCTTTGGTGCACTTGTATATTCACTTTTTGCGTTGCTTATATAAGAACATCCAGATTCCTCTGCACTGCACCTTTTTGGAGTCTCTCTCTATTTAAATAATAATCTGCCTTTTGAATCTTACAACCAAAGTAGTTGGCTTTTCTCCTTAGAATTATAATTAAATGAAGTTTGGGTCCAAAGTACCTAGGTTGTATTAATAATTCACAATTTGAATTATAATGAGATTAGATTAGATGCAGTGTGGAAACAGGCCCTTCGGCCCAACAAGTCCACACCGATTCTCTGAAGAGTAACCCACCCAGACCCTTCCCCTACATTTACCCCTTCACCTAACACTACGGACAATTAAGAAAGGACTATAGCACCGACTAAATAAAATGTTGGTGTACCAAGCTTGGAATGAGTAAACTCAAATAGTTTTCTACTCTTCTTTGAGCTTATCCAGTCTACCTTGGAGAATGTTCCAGCATCTCTGCTTTAAGTTCAGTCTAGCACACATTAATGTGACACACAGCCCTAAAGTCTTTGAACCTACCTTGGGTCCACGTATCTGTCAACTTCAAGGATTCCCATGCACTCTGTGATGCAGACTGGAAACAGTTGCTGGCTGTTTCCACACCATGGCTAAACATGTGGTAATGCTTCCTCTGGCAATGTCCTCTCTTCAACGTGACGTCATAGAATGAAGACAATGGGTCTGATTTTGAGATTTTGGTTAGGACCCTGACATGCAGGGTCCCCTGCACTGTGGGGAAAGTGGTGACTTGACAGTGATATTCCCCATGTTGGTCACTAAAAGTCCAGAGGGTGGACTTACTGTGCCAGGATCAGCAGGATGCCCTGCAGTTGGAAAGTAGGTAAAAATCTGAAGTTTAGGACAGGGAGCAAGATCTGCCCAGTAGTTGAAACTTTTACATTTAATGATGTCTTTAGCAGTGGCTCACCATTGAGGAGAGGGCCACCCTTTACAGGGGGACTTGTGGCCTTAGCAGTGACTGGGTGCATTGGCCAATCTGCCTCGTACCATGGTCCTCTGCTCTGCCACTGGGTGGCTACCTGGAAGCAGCTGACCCAGTCCCTGACACACATGGGTCAAGGGGAGGGTGCCCAATTCAACTTGGCCGCTGCCTGAAGTGGTCATTTCACTCAATGTAGGAGCAAATCACTGCAGATGCCAGAATCTGTATAAAACATACTGGACACGTCACTCCCTTAATTAGATGTGGCTGCTTTTCTAGCAGTGAGTAGCCCTGCTCCTCTCCCCTCTTCCCCACTCGCCATCCCCGCCCCCAACCATTGCACTGATAATGACCCCGAGAAAGGTACCACGCACACAGGCACACACATCCCCATGCACGTCCTGTCACACAACATGTATAAGGTCAGGCAGCATCAAAGGAGCAGGAGAGTCGACGTTTCGGGCATGAGCCCTTCTTCAGAAATAGGAGAAAGTGAGGACTGCAGATGCTGGAGATCAGAGCTGAAAATGTGTTGCTGGGAAAGCGCAGCAGGTCAGGCAGCATCCAAGGAGCAGGAGTGTCGACATTTCGGGCATGAGCCCTTCTTCAGCCCTTCCTCATGCCCAAAACATCGACTCTCCTGTTCCTTGGATGCTGCCCGACCTGCTGCGCTTTCCCAGAAACATTTTCAGCTCTGATCTCCAGCATCTGCAGACCACACTTTCTCCTACACAACATGTATACACATGCACTTTCTCTCTCTCTCTCTCTCTCTCTGACACACACACACACACACACACACACGTACTCGCACAGACGCTCACACACACTCTTTTTTTTCCCCTCTCTCCCTCACATGTGCACACACGTAATGTGATTTGTACCATGTCAGTTTCTGCCAGTTGTCTCCAGTCTTCATGAATAGCCTTAAGGGAAGGAATCTGCTATTGACCAAGTCTGTCTTAGTTATGACTCCAAATCCACGTCAATGTGGTTAACTCCGAACTGCCCTCTGGGCAGTTAGGCATGGGGCCATAAAAGCTGGCCTAGCCAGTTACACCGCATAGAGTCACAGTCATAGAATCATACACGCTGAGCTGGAAGGTTTGTTTCTGGGTAAAAAGCTTGCCCTTTGTCCTTTTTAAATCCTTCTCCTCGCTCCTTAAAAAACAAGGGACTTGATCAGCAAAGTCCAGTCCCAGCAATTTTAACGAAAAGTGTCTAAAAACGACAAAAGGATTTGATCTTTAATTCCTGGTCTCGTATTAATTGAAACCAACAAATGCTGGAGATCACATCGGGTCAGTGGAGGGATTGGACATCCATGTTGACCAGCAGCAGGACCCTGACCTTCCTGTAGCTGGTCATTTTAACACCGCGTCCTGCTCGCATGTCCACATGTCTGTCCACGGCATGCTGCAGTGTTCCAGTGAATCACAGTGCAGATCAGAGGAACAATATTTCATCTTCAGACTCGGCACTTTATGGCCTTTTGATCTTAATTCTGAGTTCAACGCTCTTAAACTGTGAACCTTTCCTTTAGCTTGTTATCATGTCCTCCCCTCCCCCATCCAACTTACTGTCCTCTCAAGTCTGGCAGGAGACACACCATTGTTCCACCATTCTCACATTCCAATCACATAGTGTAAACTATTAACATCTTCCCTACACCAGCACCCTGGACCCACTACACCACCACCACAACCCTCCCTGCCCCCAATCCCAAACTGTAACATAAAAGCTGTCCCTCCACACTTCATGTCAGCTCTGATAAAGAGTCATCTAGGCTCGAAACATTCACTTGCTCTCTCTCCATGGCTGCTGCCTGACCTGCTGTGATCTCCAGCATTTGTTGTTTTCAGTACAAATTCAAACATCTCCAGTAATTTGTGCCTATGTTTTGTTTAATCTTGTGTTAACTAGTCTCTGCTTTGATTGCAGCAGAGTGTGTTGTTTCACTACATTGTTTACACAATTACAATTATATGGACAGAATGGTAGAAATTAATTTCTCCTTGTGTCTTTTTTTCACTAGATTGTTCCAAGTTCTTGCACATTTTCGTGTTTCTCGTGCTCCTGTTAGTGGGTTTTGTGATGTTCATCCATTCTGACCTTTCTCTGAAGGCAAATTTACAGTAAGTGGCTGACTTGGACCGTCTTTGTTTTTCTCCCAACCTCACTGAGGGTTGAGCTCCTCAATCAATGAGATTAGCTGGGATTATTTTCCTTGCAGCTGAGCAGATTCAGCGGAGTTTAATTAAGGTGTTCGAAATTTCAAAGGGTTTTGGTGGAGTAAATGGTGCACATTGGTTTCACTGGCTGGAGAAATAACATCAGGAGGGATACAGACAGCCATCTCTCTAAGCTGTGCACGTGCACATCCACACAATCGACAAAGCATTCATGTGCAGTGGTCCCTTTAAGATTACATCGGGCAATCCTAAGGTGACTGTGACAAATGGACCATTCACAGTCAGGCAGAATTAATGGGAAGATTAGGCACAGACTTCACAGGTAAAACCAGTGGGGAGAATGAGAGCATCGCTTAGAAGCAGCGAGTTGTTATGCTTCAGATTGGAAAAAGGGTTGTGAAAGCAGATTCAAAAGTGAAACTCTGAAAAGGAATTGGGTACAAATCTGAGAAGGAAATGCATGACAGGCCAGTGCAGCAAAGGGGCAGAGGCCTAGGGTTCTTTCAAAGGCCTGATTGAGACACAAAGGCTGAATGGTTTGCTCCCTTGCAGTGCAATTCTGTGAAGATCTAGCACCAAAGTGATTGGGTCAGTGGGGCTGCATCGTGTTAAAGCTAGATTTTTTTGGAATAGTCACATGCTCAGCTGACTAGGGTTAAGAAAGTACTTCTCCCTGTATCCAGGATTGGGCAGGACCTGATGCTCGTAACCAGGAGAGTGTATGATAGAACAGTCTGTGCTGAGTACTGACCCTTGGTAACTGACCTTTTTGCCATTGCAGCTGGCTCAACTGGACCAAAAAAGACAGTAAAGAACATCTTTGTTGTTTGCATAAAGGTCTTCATTTAATGCTGTGATCCCTCTGCATGCAGTTTGTACTGTGTTATCTGTAACCAGAAGATTTCTGCTTTTTTGATGACCACACCTTTGTAACTAACATGATGCGAGTTCAGTTCCTGTTGTCTTAACACATTGGTGGTTTCATGCAACCTAAAACATTTTCCTGCCGTTCATGCTTTACTCATCTCGTTTTCGTTTATGTTTCCTCGCTTGCTTCCAGTTAAATTTCTTGAAATCCCATTGGAAAAAGGTCTATTTTTGTAATCGCACACCTTGCCTTTTTGTTGAAGGTGTTGAAATGTCAGTCCCTACTTTGTCTGCTTGAAGGTCCTTTTATATGAAGGAATGCCGTAGAATCCTTTTGTATATTTTCTTCCTCCTTATATCTGCCACTTTACTGCGCTTGACATTGGTTATTTGTTGAATGAACCGCACTATTTCCTATATGATTTGTAACACTGTCGGTTACAAAATTTCCCTTTTTTTTAAAGAAAACTGGCCCTTTGCAGCTGGTTTGGCTTTTTTTCCTGGCACAGTTTGCTAACTGTAACATAGAATGATGCACAGTGGAAGCTACACTGAGCTTTGGCACTCATTCTGCACCTTCTGAGATTCTACCGGTGGTGTGTCCCTGGTCAGTGATTCCAATTACTCATTTCTGAGCGAGAACTGTTTCCGTTGGTTTATAATCACCTTGTGTACCCTTGGTTTGACATATTTAAAATCTGATGAGAGATAACTGTTTTCTCATCAAACAAACGCAGGGCTGATGTTGAGCTGGTTAGAATCTGAGTAAATCTCTCTCTACTCTACCTTGTAGTTTTTTTCTGCCTCGAGAGCACCACCTACTGTAAGTGAGATGGCTATGACACTGACTGCTCAGAGGACCTTTGCTGTTTCACTGCTGGAGTACAGGATACTTACTCCTTTAATGTGCGCTTAAAGATTGTTCTATCCCTGTATTCTGAACTACAGCATTCCTTGCAGTGCAGGGATGCCTACAGTACTCCTAGTGGAGCATATTGAGAATTCTGACACAGAGACAGGCAGCCCCGAAATATTTTCAAGTCAGGTTGAAGGGTGGCACCATGGCTAGCACTGCTGCCTCTCAGTATCAGGGACCCAGGTTCAATTCCAGCCCCAGGCGATTGTCTGTCTGGAGTTTGCACACTGTCCCCGTGTCTGCGTGGGTTTCGTTTGGGTACTCTGGTGTTCCCCCCCACCCCCATAGTCTAAAGATGTGCAGGTCAGGTAGATTGGCCATGCTAAATTACCCATAATGTCCAGGCATGTGTAGGCTAGGCAGATTAGCCATGGGAAATGCAGGGTTACAGGGATAGGGAGATATTTCGGGGTGCAGTGCTTTTCAGGGAGGTGGTATGGGCTGAATGGCCTGCTTTTACAGATTCTATGACACGTGCCTTGGAGGGAAACTGGCAACTGATGGTGTTCCCATGTGTTTGCTGACCTTATCCATCTAGGTGGTACATTTCATGGGCTTGAGAAGTGTTATTGATGGCACCTGGGTGATCCAGATCATCTGGTATACACTGTATATCAGTGGTGCAGAGAGTGGAATTTGAATTTGGGTTGAGACTGTACAAAATTATTTTATACAGGTTTTATAGCAAGACTGTAGACTAAGTTCCCAAGTTTGTTATGGGTCCAGATAAGATCCCCAGATCATTAACATAGAACAGTACAGCACAATACAGGCCCTTGAGCCAACCTACTCTAAGATCAAACTAGCCTACATACCCTACGTTTTACAATCATCCATGTCTTTATCCAAGAGTCGCTTAAATGTCTCAAATGTATCTGACTCTACTACTACTGCTTGCAGTGCATTCCATGTACCCGCCACGCTTTTGAGTAAAGAACCTACCTCTGACATCAGGGGTTGGGAGGTTATGTTGCGGCTGTACAGGACATGGGGGGAATATTCCAGGCCACTGTTGGAATATTGCATACAATTCTGGTCCCTTTCTTATCGGAAAGATGTTGTGAAATTTGAAAGGCTTCAGGAAAGATTTACAAAGATGTTGCCAGGATTGGAGGATTTGAGCTACAGGGAGAGGCCGAACAAGCTGGGGCTGTTTTCCCTGGAATGTTGGTGGCTGAAGGGTGACCTTACAGAGGTTTACAAAATTATGAGGGGCATGGATAGGGTAAATAGACAAAGTCTTTTCTCTGGGGTCAGGGAGTCCAGAACTAGAGGCCATAGTTTAGGGTGAGAGGGGAAAGATATAAAAGAAACCTAAGGGGCAACTTTTTCATACAGAGGGTATATGTGTATGGAATGAGCTGCCAGAGGAAGTGGTGGAGGCTGGTACAATCGCAACATTTATGAGGCATTTGGATGGGTATATGAATAGGAAAGGTTTGGAGGGATCTGGGCCTGGTGCTAGCAGGTGGGACTAGATTGGATTAGGATATCTGGTCGGTATGGACAGGTTGGACTGAAGGGTCTGTTTCCATGCTGTACATCTCTATGACGCTATGACTCTCTGTCTCCCCTGAATCTTCCTCCAATCACCTTAACATTATACCCTCCTCGTGACAGCCATTTCTGCCCTGGGGAAAAAGTCTCTGACTATTCACTTTATCTATGCCTCATCATCTGTACACTTTCATCAAGTCACCTCTCTTCCTTCTTTGTTTCAATGAGAAAATCCCTAGCTCTCTCAACTTTTCTTCATAAGACATGTCCTCCAGTGCAGGCAGCATCCTGGTAAATCTCCTCTGCACCCTCTCTAATGTTTCCACATCTTTCCTACAATGAATCAACCTGATCTGAAAACAATATTCCAAGTGTAGTCTTGCCAGGACTTTGTAGAGCTGCAGCATAACCTTGCAGCTCTTAAACTCAATCCCCCTGCTAATGAAAGTCAACACGTCATAATCCTTCTTAACAACCCTATCAACTTGGGTGGCAAGTTCCATTTAACTCCAGGTGAGATGGGATGACCTAGCTTTCCTTCATTATTCCCGTACACCCCCTTCAGAATGTTAATTAAGAAAGAATCTCTTCCCTTTGTAGATAATCTTCTTGTAGACTCAAGTGAACCTCTATTTTAAGTTGACTGGCCTTTCTTGAATTAACTAAAAGTGTTTACTAAACTGTTGTTAAGAGTAGAAAATGTGTTGCTGGAAAAGCGCAGCAGGTCAGGCAGCATCCAAGGAACAGGAAATTCGACGTTTCGGGCATAAGCTCTCCATCAGGATGAAGGGCTTATGCCCGAAACATCAAATTTCCTGTTCCTTGGATGCTGCCTGACCTGCTGCGCTTTTCCAGCAACACATTTTCAGCTCTGATCTCCAGCATCTGCAGACCTCACTTTCTCCTGTTGTTAAGAGTAATCAGGGGAGGTGGTGGCGTGGTGGTAAAGTCACTGTACTAGGGATTCAGAACCCAGGCTAATGCTTTGGGGACATGGGTTTCAATTCCACCATAACAGATGGTGACATTTCAATTCAATACAAAAAAATTGTAATTATAAGCAAAGACTAATCTAATGATGATCATGAAACTAATGTCAATTGTTGTTACAAAAGAAATCTGACTGACTAATACCTGACCTACATGTGACACGGGACCTACAATAAAGTGGTTGACTCTTAACAACCCTCTAGAACTGGAGGTTGACCGTAAACGCTGGTTTAACCAGTAAGCCCACATCCTGTCAATAAGTTTATAAAAAAACACACAAAATTAAATATTAACATAACACAGAAACCAGAGTGGAGTCCACACAGGTCAAACTGAAAGAAAAAGGATCAGTCTCTGAATTATTTGTGAATAGCAGATACAAAGGTGACACGGTCATTATTGGAATAATCAGAGTGTTGACATCGGCAAGGAGGAGAAAGTGAGGACTGCACAAGCTGGAGATCAGAGTTGAAAAGTGTACTGCTGGAAAAGCACAGCAGATCAGGCAGCAGTAGGAGTAGGAGAGTGGACATTTCGGGCATAAGCCCTTCATCAGGAATGGGGGTGGGGGGCGGGGGGGGGGCAAGGGGGCCGAGAAATAAATGGAAGGGGGTGGGGCTGGGGGGAATGTAGATGAAGGTAAGGGTGATGGTGGTAGTTTGAAGAGGAGGGTGGAGCCGATAGGTAGGAATGACGATGGACAAGTAGGAGAGTTCAAGAGGGTGGTGTCAAGTTAGAAGGTTGGATCTGAGACAAGGTGGAGGGGGTGGGGAGGGGAAATGAGGAAACTGATGAAATCGACACTGATCCCGTGTGATTGGAGGGTCCCAAGGCAGAAGATGAAGTGTTCTTCATCCAGGCATCAGGTGGTTAGAGTTTGGCGGGGAAGGAGGCCCAGGGCCTGCATGTCCTTAACGGAGTGGGAAGGGGAGTCCCACTTGATAGTCTTGGTTCTGTAAGTTGATTGAATTTTTATTTTGAACTGGCTTGTGGCACTAAGTGGGAGAGAGTCTTTCTCTTTTGTTTTGTCTGCAGTGCAGGGGTGTTTAATGTAGTTTCTCAAAGCTGTTGTACTCACAACAGTCTTGTCCACACACTAGCGTGGCAATAAAACACATAGACCAATGTTTCAGCCAGTTTGTAACTCCTTTCTTTCTGTATATCTCTGGAGGGTAAAACAGACATGTCTGCAAGAAGTGGTTTCTGCTGAGGGGGTTAATCATCTCCTTTGTTATCTCTTCTTGTTAAGTCTCTCCTTGTTTGAACTTTCCCTGGTTCTTTATAGGTACAACATTCCACACATTTCAGACAGCAGTTTGCCTCATCACTCAATTTGCAACTGCAGTTTTTCTTGACCTGTAACAGTTCTTTGTTTTAAAAAAAGTGCACATTCTGGAATTAAAACAGAATACTTTGGTGTTGTTATAACATAAAAAAACGCACTCTCGTAAATTCCTATTAGAGTGGGCTGCATTGAAGGCCAGAGTTGAAAGTTCAGAGGTTAACCAGTCCATGCCATCTAGTTGTCACCACTTCTGGCTGCCTGCTTTTCGAGTCATGGAATCATAGAAATGTACAGCATGGAAACAGACTCTTCAGTCTAACCCGTCCATGCCAACCAGATATCCCAACCCAATCTAGTCCTACCTGCCAACACCTGGCCCATATCCTTCCAAACCCTACCTATTCATATACCCATCCAAATACCTTTTAAAAGCTGCAATTGTACCAGGCCCCACCAAATCCTCTGGCAGCTCATTCCATACACTGAGTGAAAAAGTTGCCTCTTAGGTCCCTTTCATATCTTTCCCCTCTCACCCTAAACCTATGCCCTCTAGTTCTGGACTCCACCACCCCAGGGAAAAGACTTTGTCTATTTATCCTATCCTTGCCCCTCATAATTTTGTAAATCTCTATCAAGTCACCCCTCAACCTCCGATGCTCCAGGGAAATCAGCTCCAGCCTGTTCAGCCTCTCCCTGTAGCTCCGATCCTCCAACCCTGGCAACATCCTTGTAAATCTTTCCTGAAGCCTTTCAAGTTTCACAACATCTTTCCAATAGCAAGGAGAGCAGAATTGTACGCAATATTCCAACAGTGGCCTAACCAATGTCCTGTACAACATGACCTCGCAACTCCTGTACTCAATACACTGACCAATAAACGAAAGCCTTCTTCACTATCCTACCAACCTGCGACTCCACTTTCAAGGAGCTATGAACCTGCACTCCACGGTCTCTTTGTTCAGCAATATTTTCTAGGACCTTACCATTAAATGTATAAGTCTTGCTAAGATTTGCTTTCCCAAAATACAGCACCTCGCATTTATCTGAATTAACTCCATCTGCCACTTCTCAGCCCATTGGCCCATCTGGTCCAGATCCTGTTGTAATCTGAGGTAACCTTCTTCGCTGTCCACTACACCTCCAATTTTGATGTCATCTGCAAACTTACTAACTGTACCTCTTATGCTCGCATCCAAATCATTTATGTAAATGACAAAAAGTAGAGGGCCCAGCACCGATCCTTGTGGCACTCCACTGGTCACAGGCCTCCAGTCTGAAAAACAACCCACCACCACCACCCTCTGTCTTCTACCTTTGAGCCAGTTCTGTATCCAAATGGCTATTTCCCCCTGTATTCCATGAGATCTAACCTTGCTCATCAGTCTCCCATGGGGAACCTTGTTGAACACCTTACTGAAGTCCATATAGATCACATCTACTGCTTTGCCCTCATCAATCTTCTTTGTTACTTCTTCAAAAAAACTTAATCAAGTTTTTGAGACATGATTTCCCAAGCACAAAGCTATGTTGACTATCCCAAATCAGTCCTTGCCTTTCCAAATACGTGTACATCCTGTCCTTCAGGATTCCCTCCAAGAAGTTGCACACCGCTCACCGGTCTATAGTTCCCTGGCTTGTCTTTACCGCCCTTCTTAAACAGATTTTCTTTCCGTGTTTGAAATGTGTCTCTGATTAGTTACAGTGTGGAAGCCAAACCAAGTTGCCAGACTGGGTATTCAAGTGCATGCACAAAGCGGGTAATAGCCAAGTAAGTCATCAACTTAATCTCTCTGCCTGCCATTGAGCTTCACTTTCTAAATATTCTAATTGCTGATGTGCCCGTTTTAATTTGCTGCTTTCATTTCTCTTTCAGTTTTACCAGAAACACTCAGTTATTCTTGAGTTTAAATGATATATGGTGGATTCAGAAAAACCCTGCGGTCAATGAACTCCCTTATGGAGTTAAAGGGAGTGGTGAGACACCTTTTGATTGTTCTATTTTGTTTGTTTTCTTCATTTTCAAAATAAGTGGGGAGAGCGAGGGAGAAGGAGGGATTGATAGAAATCCCTTTGAATGTTGAGAGCAGGAGCTGGAAGGCTTCTTTCAAACTACTGATATTTCAAGTACGGACTGCAGATGCTGGAGTTAGAGTCCAAAAGTGTGGTGCTGGAAAAGCACAGCTGGTCAGGTAGCATCTGAGGAGCAGGAGGGTGGACTTTTCGGGCATAAGTTCTTCATCAGAAATAGCAGGGAGGTGGGGGGCAAGGGGCCTGAGAAATAAATGAGAGGGGGAGTGGGGCTGCTAGATGGAAATGTGATGGGTAGATGAAGGTAAGGGTGATGGTAGTTTGGAGAGGAGGGTGGAGCCTCATTGTCCCTTTCACTTTTGCAGAATGGCCATGACCTCATGAGGCAGTGAGGGTCAGCTTCTATCTTTCCAGATCTCACCAAACCCTATGATTGTGTACAATGAGGCCATAGTGAAGGCCTCCCCCACCTTTCCTTAGCCAGTTCCTTCCCTATCTACAACTGCAGGAATGCTTGGAAGCAGTTTGTAAATGTTCGAGGGCTTAATACCCACACTATTGCTGGCTGTGGGAATCAGCTGACAAGCAGTGCTCACTCTATTCACACATAGAAAGTGACGACCTGCTCCCAGGCTCATTTAAGGTCCTTCCTGGTGACTGATCTTCAGATTTCGGGCCAGGCTGGTGGGCCAGCCTTGAGAGGAGCATGAACTGAAGCAATTTAGCCTTCACTGCTTTATGATTACCATTCATTGCATGCTTACTTTATTTTTTTTTTGTCGTTTTTTTAAACGTTCTTTTATTTATTCAGCAGCTGTCTGAGATAATGTAGCGACAAGTTGATTAGGGGAATTCCTATCCCTCCTGTGTGGTGTCCAATTATTTTTAGGTGGAGGGTGAAATTATGTTGTAGTTTCCTTGGGCAGCCTTAAGCTCAGGATCTGGCAGTTACTTGAGGTTTATTAATACCTCAGACCATGACTTTGATTGAGGTCTTTTCTGAGTTATGCTGGAGTGAACAATATTTATCAGTATCTTTGAGTTATTGGCCTGTTGTTAAAGTAACACATAATCAAACTGTCCTGCTGCACCAGGTACGCTGTGGTTACTAGTCATGGCCACCATACTCATGGTTTGGATTCTGTCCAACCACAAAGAAACTGTTCTCAGCAAAATGTCTCATTGTCTCTGCCCAGTGTGTGTGGGGATTTTTGAAACCATTTTGCGACATTTTATCTGATAAGTTATGGCCAATTGTTCAATAATGATCAGTCAGACAGTGAATTCAGTTTATCAGTGATCCTCTCTGTTGTCGTGAAATGTTGCAGCAACACAGGAGGCCGTTTGGCAAATCATGCCTCACTTGGCTTGTTGGAAGAGCTTTCCAGTTTAGTTGCATTACCCAGTTGTGTGCTCACAGCCTTGAGAAAGTCTTCCTTTCCCCTCAGAAGCTGTTATTGAATCCACTTCCACCAGCTCTTCATACAGTGCAGCTTAAGGTTTTTGTAAATCTCGGGGTTGGGCTGAGATATGGGAAGGCTAGTGAAATGGCGCAGTTCCTGATGTCTTCCCTAATGTCTTTCTATTGTGTACCATCTTGCTGGTGGTAGGAATGCTCGATTATGGGCCATGTCCTGGGAGGGAGGCCAATTAAATCACTTCAAATCCCAAGTTATGGCCGCCTCCAAGTGGGCATTTTGTCTGAAATGGAGCGGGGAAGCTGGGTGGGTCCACTGTCCACCTGCCAGGTGAAACCTGAGAGTCTCTTTGTGGGCCCTGTGTGGTGGGAATCAAGCCCCCTCCTTTATAGCCACTCCATGGCTCATTATGGTTCCACTCCATGTGCCATCTCCCTATAACTGCAATTGCAGCAATGGCCACCTCTGATGGTGGCACTGCTGAGCTACCAGCTCCCTGATTGAGCTTGCTATCAGTGAAATGTCACCCTGGATCCTGCTGAAGATGGGTCACCTCCTACTATCAGCTTGCATGATGTCAGTGGTTTGTATGGACCTTTGTTTTGTGATAGGATGTGGGTACTACTGAGTATTTTTAATTGCCCTTAGACTGAGTGGCTTTGCTGAGGCCATTTCAGGCGACAGTCAGGAGCCAACTACATTGCTATGGGTCTGGAGTTATGTGTAGGCCAGATCTGTGGGGATGGTGGCTTTCCTTTCCTGAAGTACTTTAGTGAAGCAAAGGGGTTTTATTTGATGACAGTTTATAGTCGTTTCATGGCACTGTTACTGAGACCAGCTTTCATTTTGCTGATGACAAGCTCGCTGAGTTAAAGAAATCTCCGCACTTGGCTATCATGACTCCCTCCCTCCACATGAGGGTCTTCGTGTCAGAGCATTCAGGACACCATTTCCTAACAGGGTCACCGGCGTCAGAATGAAGGGATGGAAATCTTCAGCCAGTCTGAAAGACCGCACCGTGTGTAAGAGACAGGGGCTTGCCACACTGTGAGACCTCGGAGGGCCTGCTGCAGGACTGAGGCACTGACCAGTGGCTTGGGATCCAGCCAGATGGCCTGGGGCTTGGAGCAATCAGTGGGACTGGGGGAGGGAGTGGGTGGGAGGGAAACAGTTGTAATAGCAGCAGCCGGGGTCGGGAGGGGTGGAAGGTCGGTGCCAGGAAAGTTCGCTGGCGGTCGAAGCGAGTAAGTTGGGGGGGGATGGAGAGGATCAGTAGCAGACGGAGAGGACAGCAAGCTGGCAGTGGTCAAGTACAGTGAAGGAGCGGAGGTGGGAGGGATTTCCCCCCCCCTTTGGAAGACCATTTCCAGGGAGGGGCTGTGATTCTGCCACAGCTTCTCCCTTGTCCCCTCACACACTCCCAGCCCAAAACCCTCCGAACCGCCAACCCTCACCCTGTCAGCCTCTCAGCCTGGCGATGTTAGCTGTGCATGTCCCTCCTGAGGGTTGTCTCCTGTCATTTTGTAAGTTTTCTCTTGTCTGTTATAGCCAAGTCTGTTAAACACCTAGCCTCAAAACTTGAGGGTAACTATTGGGGTTTATGTGGGGGAAGAGTTCAAGATGTGGGTTCAAAAGAGAGTACTGATATGGGGCCATCACTGATGGGCCAAAAGGCCTGTGCACCAGCTTCCCATAAACCTTGCAAATTGAGCTGCGGGGATTGGACAGATTTGCGACATCTGCTTTAATGTTCTGTTTTCAAAATAGTTTAAAAGTGAAATCAGTGTAACTTAGTGCAGGTGAGAGGAGACAGTGGGGAAAAAGGTGAACCAATTGCTGCAGATGGTTGTGTCATTGTGAACCTTTCACCTTCCTTCCAGAACAATCTATTAACAAGATATTGGCCAGAATACAGTATGATATGCCTGAAAACATAAGCAGGTAAGCACTTCATCATACTGGGGGGTGGGGTGCGGAAGTTGATGGGGGGTGGTTTGTTATGTCTCACTGTGTATACATTTCATGGAGCAACACAGAAGGAAGCCATTACCTCCGTCAGTCTGTGCCATTTCTTTCACAGAGCAAATCATCCAATCACACTTTGTTTTTAAAAGAGAAATTACCAAGTCAGACATGATGACACACCTCTGTGATAGGCTGGACTCGACCCTGCACCTTCTGGCCTACGGACAGGGACACTACCACTGCACCAAAAGGTCTCCATTCTCTCACAGTTTGTATCTCTGTGATATTTTTCCTCCTTCAGTAATTTAGCCAAATTTCTGTGAAGCCACTTTATTGATCCTATATTCTATTTATTCTTCACAGTTCAAAGCTATCATTAAATCCTTGTTTGTTTTTTTTTAAATTACCTTAAATATATACCTTCTGACCCTTAACTCTTCAGTCATTGGAAGCCATTTCTCTTTACTTTCTCTGTCGAAAGGCTTTGTGCCTCTTAACACCTCTTCAAAATCTCCCTTAGTCTTTTCTGCTCCAAGTACAACAGTCTTCCCTTCCCCAGTCTCCCCACAGAAGTGCAGTCCCCTTGTGCTTGGAGTCAGTCGTGCCCAGTGTTTGCTGTATCAATTAACAAAGATCTGTTTCAGCAGGAGCTGACTCTGTATTCAGCTCTGACGGCAAGAAGCTGACAATCCAAGTCCGAGCAGTAGGAGATGCAGGAGATCTCGGACTTGGGTGTAAATGCCAGGTGCAGCAAATAGACATTAACGGAGTCAGAGTCAGATGATGCTTCATGTCTTGCTGTTTTATTGATGTCACAGGAGATGGCTGAAATTTAAGTCATTGAATTCTTAAAGGACAAAGTTGGTAAACTGAAGCAGAGGGTCAAAAAGGAACGAGCAGGACTTTGGGATTAGTTTTCTTTTGCATTCGCGATGACACGATGGGTGGAATGGCTGTCTTTGTTTGATCAACTTCCACAAAGCTTTTACTTGTTCAGCCATTGTTGGACTCGTGTTCATTGACGGTCTCTTGTCTTTTGCCAGTTTGGTTTGTAAGAGGTGTGTTATTGTTGGCAACGGGTACACCCTGAGGAACAGCTCACTTGGAGAAACCATCAACGAGTATGATATTGTTATTCGGTAAGTGATGTGCAGCGGCTGTGATTATTGTTTGCTTTTCCTGGATGTGTTCCCCCCCCACCCTCGCTCTCTCTCGCTCTCTCTCTCTCTCTCTCTCTCACTCTGTGTGAGTACTTGTTGATCACCAATTGTGATGCGAATGAGTCCTGAATTGTTTAGTGTCCTATTCCTTCTTCCTGTTCCTTCCCTGAAGGGAGTCTAGTGTCTTTCCTTCAATTGAAAACAAACAATAACAGCGTGCATTTATATAACATCTTTCATGAAGTAAGATGTTCCAAGGTCTTCTGGAAGGGTGGCTGCTGGCTCAGGGGCTAGCATTGCTGCCTCATAGTGCCAGGGGCAATTGACGATTGACAATTAATTCACGCATTCTCCATAGCAAAACTTCTACCAATCAAAGTCTGCTTGCTAACCAATCAGCACTCCCCTCTCTAACTGTAGAAATGTTGGTTTCCCCTTGAGTTGGTATTCTTGTAAATAATCCTGCTGAGTGCAAGGTGAAAGGTTTCAGCAAATTCTGCCTTTGCTCCACAATATTCAAGTTCTTAAAGGATGAGAGAGAGAGAGGGATTCCAGTGCTGAGGCCCAGAGGTAGTTGAAGAATGTAAACCAATGGTGGAATAAAGGTGATTTAATATTGGCTTCAGATCCAGAGGGGTGCACAGGGTTAAGGGTTATGGGGCTTGGGGGATATGAAGGAATTGAGGTATTGAAACAGAAGGATACAGTTTTAACTTGGGTTGGAGGGTGTGGGGAGAGCAAAGTTGCTGCGTTGGAAACCAAAGGAGATGAGCGAATGCCAACAGAGCTAGCACTTGTGCTGTCAAAGTCAGCAGCTCACTTGGATGAAGAATAATATGCATCCTGCATCTATTTAGCTACCAATTCATATTGGCATTGCCAACACCTTAACACACGTAAGACATGGTGTTAGATCCCTAAAAGCAGGATTAAACAGCAAGGAGGCATGATAAGCAGGTTCTTAAGCTTCAGATAGCATTGAGAGTCAGAACAAGAGGAGGCTTAGCATCAGACTGTGGGAGGGGAGGGCATTACTCTTGCGAAGTTACGGATGGTCCCTGGACACTGGCATGGAGACAGACTTTCTGGGAGGTGCTAAGTGTATTTTAAAGGTGAGCTATGGGAAGAAACCTGACCATGTATGTGTGCTTCTGATAACAGAGTGCAGTCTGGTGTTCAGCCATGGAGGATGTGGACTCCTAAAGTGTCCCCTTGTTTATTGCCACAGAATAAACGATGCTCCAGTGCGAGGCTACGAGAAGGATGTCGGCAGCAAGACCACTCTGCGGTTCTTTTATCCCGAGTCAGCAGCCAAGGATCCAAATATCGAAAATAACCCGAGCACACTGCTTGTGTTTTTACCCTTCAAGCAGGTGGATGCCCAGTGGCTGAGGGAGATCGTGTACGATGAGAAAAGAGTTGAGTGTGGTCTATTGTTAGAGCAGATTGGAACTGATAGTGTTGTCAATGTGGGATTTCCGCTGATCTTGTGTCATTCAAATGGTTTGTGATTAGAATGGAAATGGTATCTTGATGAAAGACCCTTCTGAAAAGGGCACAAATCATAGAATTCCTATAATGTGGAAACAGACCATTTGTGCGACACTGACCCTCCGAAGACTAACCCACTCTGACCCATTCCTTTACCCTATTACTCTACATTTACCCCTGACTAACGCACCTAAATTACACACCCCTGAACACAATGGGCAATTTAGCATGGCAATCCACCTAGTCTGCATGTTTTTGGACTGTGGGAGGAAACCCATGCAGAACATGCAGAATATGTAAACCCCACATAGACATAGACAATCACCCGAGGCTGGAATCAAACCTGGGTCCCTGACACTGTGAGGCAGCAGTGCTAACCACTGAGCCACTGCGTCACCCCAGGCGGGTTTTTATTACATGGTTACTGAACGTTTTAAGGCAGATTTTTATTGGATTCAGCTGTCACCATCCAGCATAGGGGTTTGAACCCATGTGTCCAGGGCATATACCAGAATCCTGGTCCAGTGACATTGCCATGATCCCACTCACTAGCTGTCTTGGCTTTTAACACTCAAGGTTGGAAATCATGATTCTCAAATAGCTGAAGAAGAAATCTCCACTGATACTTTAGACTAGGGGCATCAGTGGCATTAGGTATTAATGGAACATGTATCATGTGTGACTGAGGCCATGTTTATTTTGCAAGGTAAGGGTTAAGACACGAGCAGAGGCATGATAACACAGCCACCTTCAGGTTTTCTTTTACAAACCGTGTACGACAGAGCTGTTCCTTAAATCCTTGAATTCCCTTCTTACAGCATGGTGCATTATGGGACTGCAGCAGTTCGGTGCTTTTCTAGTGCTTTTAGGGATGTCTTGGCAGTAGTGCCCATATCCCACGAACAAAAAAAGAATTGAAGTTCTGTAAAATTTCACTGTTAGCCATTTGCCGTTTGCTTTGCATTCCTCACACAACTGTCAGATTCCTAGACTTCTTTGCATTCCGTTGCAGGAGAGTCACCTGGGGCTTGTTCAGAGCATGAACAACAAAATTAACAGGGGCCATTGTTCCTCCTGTTCTCCTGTCATTGTTCCAGCTTAGCTTGAGGACAGTTGGAGGATTAGATGGTGCACAATTATATCGGCCCACTGCATTTTGAACTGCTGGCCCATTATCAAGGTGCTACCATCTTCCTTTGTTAAGAACTCTCAGACCTGTTTGATTTAATGTGATCAATGTAACACACTTCATGGTGCATATAAAGGAGTCCCTTGTAACTAATAAGATAATATTGGCAACAGTACACTACAGTAGAACCTAAATTATCTGATCGAGATGGGCATGGAGTATTTTGTTCGATAATTACAGTCATAGAGATGTACAACATGGAAACAGACCCTTTGGTCCAACTCGTCCGTGCCGACCAGATATCCCAACCCAATCTAGTCCCACCTACCAGCACCTGGCCCATATCCCTCCAAACCATTCCTACTCATATACCCATCCAGATGACTTTTAAATGTTGCAATTGTAACACTTCCTCTGGCAGCTCATTCCATACACTGAGTGAAAAAGTTGCCTCTTAGGTCCCTTTCATATCTTTCCCCTCTCACCCTAAACCTATGCCCTCTAGTTCTGGACTCCCCCACCCTAGGGAAAAGACTTTGTCTATTTATCCTATCCTTGCCCCTCATAATTTTGTAAACCTCTATAAGGTCACCCCTCAGCCTTCGACACTCCAGGGAAAACAGCCCAGCCTGTTCAGGCTCTCCCTGTAGCTCAAATCCTCCAACCCTGGCAACATCCTTGTAAATCTTTTCTGAAGCCTTTCAAGTTTCACAACATCTTTCCAATAGGAAGGAGACCAGAATTGCACGATAACCAAAACAAGCAGTAATTTGAACAAGCCGGTTATTGAACATTTCTCTGTTATCCAGCAATGCGCACCATAATGCCATTTAACTGATAACTGAATACTGAGTTGCCTAATGCCATTTTTATGGGCCCTTGTGATCTTGTTTGGATCATCTGAAGTTCGGATAATTGATATTCAGATAATTGAGGTTCTACTGTAAATGACGGACATTATATCAGAGACTTTGCAAAGAGCTAGATGTTAGATCTCACTCGTTCAAAATCCCAACCTGTTCTGCCCACAGGCCCCAATGCCACCATCTTACTGGCTGATGCTGATGGCACTATAATAGGTTAATGGTATTAACCCTTTCAGACCCATATTCCACACTTGGGAAAACTGTGTTTCAGTTCCATACCAACTTTGTGTGTTTAAGGTTTATCCTATCTTCTGCTGGTTAACCAACCTCCACAAAACCATGGAAGAGAGAGAAGAATGGAATAGGGATGAGTGTTAATTCTTCCATTTTTGGAAGAATAATACAAGTGGAGAGTGCCACAGTAGGTGGTTATTGAAGAAGTCAAAAAACTAGCTAATATAAAAATAATTTGCAATCAAAACAGAGCACAGACATAGGAGTTGGGTTAGCAGCTTGTTCTTGCCCAATAACTCTGACTGCCTGTAATTTGGATCCAAGGCAGGCAAATGGAGTTAAATTATAGATTAGGCATGATCCAACTTAATGGTAGAATGGGTTAGAAGGGCTGACTGGCCACATCTTGGTGCTGTGTTTCAGTACACAGCTCTGATTGTCCATGCTGATTGGGGGTTTGGAAATTTTTTCACTTGTGACTCTACTCAAAAGCACCTTGCAATATCTCACTGACTTCCACTTTGTTAACTCCTCAAACTCTGCATGAAAACGATTATTGCTCCCTCCAAACCTTCCATTATTTCTTTTTGTTCCAGTTTCGGAAAGGATTCTGGAAGTCTCCGCCCTTGATTTGGGAAGCAAATCCTTCGAATATCCGGATCCTTAATCCTTATTACATCCATCAAGCTGCCACCAAGTTATTAAACATCCCTCTGAAGTTGCCTCCCAAGTCTAAGCAGGTAAGCTCACTGATTCCCATTTGATGAGTTTGTAGTGCTGTTCATGAAACACTCAAATGTCTTTTGGCTTCTAGGACCTGGGTTAACACACACAGTTTGCACAGAGACAGTCCCTGTGGATCAACTAGTTATTGTTGAACCAAGGCACATTGACCTTTTCACCTTCATCACCTGGAAATGAGGCAGTAGGGTGGAAATCTGCTTCTTCTATGTGCTTCTGTGTCATTTTTGGAATTTCCTATGTCTCTTTGCTTTCCTCCCCCTCTTCAGGTGCACTTTTGGCTTTGTTTCTGGTTACTAAGTTTTCAGTCAACAGCCCTTGAATCTCTTAATGTTGTAAGATTTTTAACATAGAACATTTCAGTGCAGTACAGGCCCACCAGCCCTCCATGTTGTGCTGAACTGTGGAACCAATCTGAAGTGTATATATCCTATATTATTCTAATTTCATCCATATGGATATCAAATGATTATTATTGGTGCCCTTAAAGTTGGTGAGTCTACTACTGTTGCAGGCAGGGCGTTCCACACCCCTACTATTCTCTGAGTAAAGGAACTACCTCTCACATTTGTCCTATACCTATCACTCCTCAATTTAAAGCTATGTCCCCTCGTGCTAGCCATCTCCATCCAAGAAAAAAAGGCTCTCACTGCTCACCCTATAGAATCCTCTGATTATCTTATGTGTCAATTAAGTCACCTCTCAACTCTCTTCTCTCTAATGAAAACAGCCTCAAAGTCCCTCAGCCTTTCCTCCTAAGACCTTCCCTCCATACCAGGAAACATCCTAGTAAATCTCCTCTGCACCCTTTCCAAAACTTCCACATCCTTCCTTTAATGCGGTGACCAAAACTTTTGGGCAGCACAGTGGCTCAGGTTTTGGCACTGCTGCCTCACAGCGCCAGGGACCCAGGTTCGATTCCAACCTCAGGCAACTGTGTGGAGTTTACACATTCTCCCCATGTCTGCGTGGGTTTCCTCCAGGTGCTCCGGTTTGTTCCCACAATTACAAAGCTGTGCAGGTTAGGTGATTTGGCCATGCTAAATTGCCCATAGTGTTCAGAGATGTGTCAGTTAGGGCCATTAATCAGGGGTAAATATAGGGTTGGGGAATAGGTCCGGGTTAGTTACTCTTCGGAGGATCAGTGTGGGCTTGTTGGGCCAAAGGGCCTGTTTCCATGCTGAATGATACTGTAATGGACATGCACCTGCCCCACTATCTGAACCAATTTTTTAAAGGAAGTGCCTTCGCATTTTTTGAATTTTTTCTGTGGTAAGTGGGCTACATTCCACTGTGTGGTCCATATTCTTCTGCCCACTTAAGGCAATCTGACTAATTCCTGAGTTTTAGATGCAAACTGGCTTCCCCTCAAGGTAACACCTTTGTATCCAGCTGAAAGCAGTTTGCACAGGCCTTAGTGAAAATAATCACCTGATATATTAGTGGAGTATCTATCATGTTGGGTGACTGAGTCCATGTTGTTTTGTGAGGTAAGGGCTAAGACGCAAGATTTATCATGAAGCCAGAATGCAGTAGTTCTTTGTTCAGCAGATTAAGGGTCACTCAAGGTATTGGCCTCTCTGACTCCTCTCCTTTCCATGTTCCGAGGGTTTGATGATGGAATTCTGCAAGTCCACACATGGGCAAAGGACTGCAATGGTTTGGCCATTATCTTAGCAAGATGGCTGACCAGAAGACTCTTACCACCTGTTAATGCTCTTTCTTTGCTCAACAAGACCTGGTGTGAGACGTGAACCTGGGACTTCTGGCCCAGAGATAGTGGCACAACCACAGACCTCCAGCTCTGATGATGTGACTGTAGAAATTATTGTTTGTATGGAATTACATAGAACTCTCAGCCTTGAAAGCAGTCCATTCATTTCAGCTACTCTATGCTGGTGTTCCCACTGCACACAAACCATCTGCCATGGTTTGATCTTTTTTGATTAAAGAAGCTAGGTTAATGGCTTTTTTTAAAATTGTAGATAGGAGTACAGGAGAGAGACAAGTGACTATTTTAACAAATAAACCAACACATTTATAGTAATGGCGCAATGGGTGGAGCAGTGGGGCTTGAGTATCAGCACGTTACTCTGCTTATAGTTATAAAGCTCAGAATTGTCCTCTTTAATTGGTTGTAACCTCGTTTACGCAATCAGGCTGCTGTAGTAAAGATAGATCAAACAATAAATCTATGGCTCTATCTTGGAAAGACTGGGATTGATCAGAAATCTAGCTGCAAAGGCAGGTGAAGGCTTTGATGAGACTTTCAGCCTCTATTTCAAATCTGCCACCGTTTGCACATTGTTGCCAAGGAGCAGAAACAATATGTTCCAATGAATAAATGCTATCATTGGCAAGTTTATGCAGCTTAACAAGACATCCCTGTCCTTTTCCCTGAATTGCCTGCACGTTACTGCCCTCAGCAACACATCCTGCATCCTGTGGGTAAATAAATTTGTCTCAAGTTCACCATCAGTTTTGTTGGCAGCTGTCTTGTATTTGTGATCAGCGCTCTTCGGCTCCATCACATGTCAGGGAAACTTCTCTGGTCCTGGCCTATCATAACTCTTCGTGGGCTTAGAGACCTCCGCACTCCGGAATTCTGACTGCAAATCTAGCTGTTTATTAGTAAGGATTATTCACCGTATCACACTAATCTTTCGGTCAGTTTAGCAAGATCAGTTATCTCAGATCCAAGACTCATTTTCAATATGGCAACTATATATTGCAAAGTGCAATTTTTGTGCCTGTGGTAATTGGAACCTAGTGAGAATACTGCTGGGAGAGTGGTTGCCCTATCATCCTCTTGATAATGGAATTGTGTCCTTCTATATCCACAGAAACCAGTACACCCCACCACTGGTCTTCTCGCCATCACTGTGGCCCTGAACTATTGCGATGAGGTGCACATTGCTGGCTTTGGATATCCACTAACAAAACAAAGCACTCCTATTCATTACTATGGCAAAACTACCATGAAAGAAATGGCTGTAAGTACTGATGGATTTAAGTTCTCCCCTGAGGTTTCTGACTGCCTAGGAGCTATCTCTCGCCTGTCATACCTCTAGTTGGAAAATAGCCTGGAGCTTTCTGTCAGATTTCTGAGGGTGATACTGCAGTGAGTTCTTGCTAAGATTTATTTAATATTAACCTTGCCCTCACTAAACAGCAACAGTGAGGAAGTTCACAAGAGGATGCCTAGCTTGGGCCAGGGCAGGGAGGATGGTGGATGGGTGGGGGGTCCATTGCGGTTTGCTGACTCAGCATCTTGAGCATTTAATGTAAAGGGGCCAGCTTGTTACTGTATGTCAATGGCTTCACACTTTACTCCAGTGACCTCAGCATACAGTCTATCCTGTCCCGCTTGTGCAGGACTGGGGTTATGCTGCACTGTCAGAAGTGCCACCTGTTCAAAGAGATGTTGCTATTACTGAGACTTGGTTGGGGGAAGGGCATGATTGACACCTAAATATCCCAGGATGTAGATGCTTCAGGTGGGTCAAAAAGGGAGGTAAAAGGAGGTGGAGGAGTATCATTACTGGTCAGAGAGGATATCACAGCTGTCTGAAGGAGGGCACGATGGAGGACTCGAGCAATGAGGCAATGTGGACAGGGCTCAGAAATAGGAAGGGTGAGGTAACAATGTTGGGTCTCTAGTACAGACCTCCCAACAGCAAGCGTGAGATGGAGGTACAAATATGTCGACAGACTATGGAAATTTGTAGGAGCAACAGGGTGGTGGTGATAGGAGGTTTTAATTTTCCTAACATTGACTGGGATCACTTAGTGTTAGAGTTTTAGATGGAGCAGAATTTGTGAGGAGCATCCAGGAGGGTTTTCTAGAGCAGTATATAAATAGTCCAACTTGGGAAGGGGCCCTACTGGACCTGGTGTTGGGGAATGAGCCTGGCCAGGTGGTTGACGTTTCAGTAGGGGATTACTTTGGAAATTGTGATCACAATTCTGTAAGTTTTAGAATACTCATGGGCAAAGATGAGAGCGGTCCTAAAGGAAGAATGCTAAATTGGGGGAAGGCCAACTATACTAAAATTCAGCAGGAGCTGGGAAATGTAGGTTGGGAACAGCTGTTTGATTTGTTGGAGGCTTTTAAAGAGATATTGATTAGAGTGCAGGACAGATATGTCCCCCTGAAAATGAGGGATAGAAATGGCAAGATTAGGGAACCATGAATGACAGGTGAAATTGTGAGACTAGCTAAGAGAATAAAAGGGAGCATACATAAGGTTTAGGTGGCTGAAAACAGACGAAGCTTTGGAAGCATATCGGGAATGTAGGACCAATCTGAAATGAAGAATTAAGAGGGCTAAAAGAGGTCATGAAAGATCTTCAGCAAACAGGGTTAAGGAAAATCTCAGATCCTTTTATTCATATACAAAGAGCAAAAGGGAAACTAGAGAAAGGGTTGGCCCACTCAAGGACAAAGGAGGGGAAGTTATGTTTGGAGTCAGGGAAAATGGATGAGACTCTTATTGAGTACTTTACATCAGTATTCACTGAGGAGAGGGACATGACGGATGTTGAGGTTAGGGATAGATCTTTGATCACTCTAGGTCAAGTCAGCATAAGGAGGGAGGAGATTTTGAGTATTCTAAAGGCATTAAGGTGAGCAAGTCCCCTGGTCAGGATGGGATCTATCCCAGGATACTGAGGAAAGTGAGAGAGGAAACAGCTGGGGCCTTAACAGATATCTTTGCAGCATCCTTGAACACGGGTGAGGACCCAGAGGCCTGTGACCAGTGGAGTGCCACAAGGATCGGTGCTGGGCCCTCTACATTTTTGTCATTTACGTTTATGACTTGGATGCAAGCATAAGAGGTACAGTTAGTAAGTTTGCAGATGACATCAAAATTGGAGGTGTAGTGGACAGCGAAGAGGGTTACCTCAGATTACAACAGGATGTGGACCAGATGGGCCAATGGGCTGTGAAGTGGCAGATGGAGTTTAATTCAGATAATTTATTTTGGGAATTTATTTATTTCTGCACACACACAGAAATGAGGTGCTGCATTTTGGGAGAGCAAATCTTAGCAGGACTTATACACTTAATGGTAAGGTCCTAGGGAGTGTTGCTGAACAAAGAGACCTTGGAGTGCAGGTTCATAGCTCTTTGAAAGTGGAGTCACAGGTAGATAGGATAGTGAAGAAGGCGTTTAGTATGCTTTCCTTTATTGGTCAGAGTACTGAGTACAGGAGTTGGGAGGTCATGTTGTGGCTGTACAGGACATTGGTTAAGCCACTGTTGGAATATTGCATGCATTTCTGGTCTCCTTCCTATCGGAAAAATGTTCTGAAATTTAAAAGGGTTCAGAAAAGATTTACAAGGATGTTGCCAAGATTAGAGGATTTTGAGCTATAGAGAAGGGCTGAACAGGCTGGGGCTGGTTTCCTTGGAGTGTCGGAGGCTATGGGGTGACCTTATAGAGGTTTACAAAATTATGAGGGGCATGGATAGGATAAATAGACAAAGTCTTTTCCCTGGGGTGGGGGAGTCCAGAACTAGAGGGCATAGGTTTAGGGTGAGATGGGAAAGATATAAAAGAGACCTCAGGGGCAACTTTTTCACGCAGAGGGTGGTACGTGTATGGAATGAGCTGCCAGAGGATGTGGTGGAGGCTGGTACAATTGCAACATTTAAGAGGTATTTGGCTGGATATATGAATAGGAAGGGTTTGGAGGGATATGGGCTGGGTGCTGGCAGGTAGGACTAGATTGGGTTGGGATATCTGGTCGGCATGTACGGGTTGGACCGAAGGATCTGTTTCCTTGCTATATATCTCTATGACTCTATGACTGGAGAATTGCTAATATTGTCCCCTTGTTTAAGAAGGGTAGCAGAGATAATCCAGATGGGTCTGATGTCAGTGGTAGGGAAACTGCTGAAGAAGATACTGAGGGATAGGATCTAATTACATTTGGAAGAAAATGGGCTTATCAGTGATAGGCAGCATGGTTTTGTGCTGGAAAGGTCATATCTTACCAACTTAATAGAATTATTTTGAGGAAGTGACAAAGTTGATTGACGAGGGAAGTGCTATAGATGTTATATATGTGGACTTCAGTGTGGTGTTTGATAAGGTTCCCCATGGTAGGATGATGGAGAAAGTGAAGTTTCATGGGTTCCAGGGTGTACTAGCTGGATGGATAGAGAACTGGCTGGGCAGCAGGAGACAGAGTTGTAGTGGAAGAGAATTTCCCAAAATGGAAAACTGTGACCAGTGGTGTTCCATAAATATCCGTGTTGGGATCACTTGTTTGTGATATAAATAAATGATCTGGAAGAAGGTACAGGTGGTCTGATTAGCAAGTTTACAAATGACACTAAGATTGGTGGAATAGCAGATAGTGAAGGGACTGTCAGAATATAGAAAGATTGGAGAGTTGGGCAGAAAAATGGCAGGTGGAGTTCAATCCAGACAAATCTGAAACAATGCATTTTGGAAGATCCAATTCAAGAGCGAAGTATATGGTAAATGGAAAAGTCCTGGGGAACATTGATGTACAGAGAGATCTGGGTGTTCGGATCCATTGAACCCTGAAGGTGGTAATGCAGGTCGATAGAGTTGTCAAGAAGGCATATGGCATGCTTTCCTTCATCGGACAGGGTATTGAGTACAAGAGCTGGCAGGTCACGTTACATTGTATAGCACTTTGGCTCAGCCACATTTGGAATACTGCATACAGTTCTGGTCACTACATTACCCCCACCCCACACCCTGCCGCGCATGTACACACACACAGACACACACACACACACACACACACACACACACACACAGACACACACACAGACACACACACTGATTTGTTCTTGAAAACCGACAGAATGGACTGAACAGTGTCATTGTGCTCACACCTCCATGCCCAGTGCTGGTTGCTGCTTTCCTCTGTGCTTTACTGCCGGGGTGGTCCTAGTACATGATTTGATTTAACGTAGCAGAAATTATTTGGGGACACTGACAGACAAAATTGGATCTTTCCTATTGAGGCATTCAAAACACCTGACAGTAGCACTAGGACGGGTCTGCCCTTTCATTGGGAGAATGCACAATGTCCCTGAATGTCACCCCTTTCTGTGGCAATGGGAAGCTGACCATTTCCAGATGGTCCTGGCAATGACCATCTCTAATAAGAGGCAATCTAATCACTACCATTTGACATTCAATGGTGTTACCATCACTGAATTCCCCACTGTCAATATCCTGGGGTTACTGTTAATGAGAAGCCCACTGGGCTCACCAAATAAATACAGTGATCACAAGCAAAAATCAGAGGTTGGGAATACTGCAGCAAGTAACTCCCCTCCTGACTCTCCAAAGTCTGTCCACCATCCACAAGGCACAAATGAAGAGTGTGATGGAATACTCCCTGTTCGCCTGGTTGAATGTAGCTTCACTAACATTCAAGAAGCTTGGCACCATCCAGGACAAAGCAGCCCGCTTGATTGCCGCTGCATCCACAAGCATTGACTGCAGATATTCACCAAAGATCCTCGGGCAGCAGCTTCCAAACCCATGACCATTTCCATCCAGAAGGACGAGGGCAGCAGATACATGGGAATGCCACACCCATGCACGTTCCCCTCCAAGCTGCTCACTATCCTCCATTTCCATTCGCTATTCCTTCACTGTCACTGGGTCGAAATCCTGGAATTCCCTCCCTAACAGTAATGTGGGCTGCAGCAGTTCAAGAAGGAAGCTTATCACCATCTCCTCAATGGTAACTAGGGAAGGCAATAAAAGCTGGCCTGCCAGTGATTCTCGTGAGCGAACTTTTAAATAGATTGAGGATGGCTTTAAAAAGTTTCATTTGTGGTGCACTGGACCAGCCGAGAAATGCTTTCCCAACGTGATTGGGGTGAAGGAGATTTGATAAGTGTGGTGTATGTTGATTAGTCACTTATTCCTGTTCAAGAAAGGGTATTATGGCCTTGCTTTAAAATAACTTTCCTTTACTTTTCAGAACTCTGAACACAATGTCACACATGAACAGCAATTTCTGAAGAGACTGCTAGATGCTGGGGCAATTAAATACCTCACTGCTTTGGAATAATTGTTTTATGAATGGCAACTTTTGTTTATATTCTCTTTTAATCACTGGTTGTGGCGTATCCTTGGCTACTGGATATTTTAGTGAGGATGGTCACACCCTGTTCTAGTTTATGCAGGAATGCGGATGGAATAATCATTGCCCTTGGTGCGGGAAATTCTCTAGCATTGTTGAAATCATCATAACTAATGCATGAGATTCTATTCTGCGCTGGCGTGGCTGCCAACCATCAGGCACCACTACAAATGTTAAACAAGATTAACTGGCTAATATTTCAAGATTTAATTCCAGAAATGCAAACTCTGTCTTGTCAAACATGCAAGAGAAATAATTCTTGCTTCAAACTTCTTGACTTTAAAAGCTTGTGTAGATTGTAATTGGATAAGGAACACATAAACTTAACTAAAACCTTCACCATGTTTTATTTTGCCAGACCAACGGACGTTGACTCTCATTGTAAATAATTTTGTTCCTTTCCCTCTGATTTATGAAATCTGTCTTATTGCTCCAGGGAAGAAAGATATGAGTCAACAACAGCAATTCTTTTTGTGATATTCCCACATCCACCAGCTTACTTTTTTCCACTCTGGCATGTCCTTCCATCCATGGCGGCCATCTTGAATTATCCTTGCTCCTCCAGAACCAAGATTTGAGCTGCCTCATGAAAATTCACACCAGAGATTTGAATTACTAATTTCCTGGCATTTATTTATCATTGCCTTGGGAAACTGTACTGTGGGTCTGTCGGTGTCACATTGTATTATTTAGACCCAGTTTACCTAGTCTTGATTTGGCCCATGGTGTAGGGGATCTGCTTTCAAGAGTCAATTTTTAGCATGAGGGTGGAATTCTGAAGTTGTTTCCTACTGCAAGGCAGCCTACACTGGTGGCATATAATGGTTGCATCTCACCTGAGCTCTCAGCATTGAGAAATTGTTGAACTTTATAAGTGTTAATGCAAATTTTCACTTAAAACTGCTACTCCAGCATTATTGGTGGGAGGAATCCATTCCAGGTCTTCTTTTTAAAGAAAAATCACCAGTTGCTCATGCATAACAACGCCAGATGGGCAATTGTAATGTTTGCCGAGAGCTTTGTACAGCATTGCAGGCATTTTAATATTTTTGAATGGAACCTACTCTATTATGTTCTACCTCTGCAATGTATTTGGAGATTCTCTTTTTTTAAAATAAAAATGAAGCTGAACATCCATTTTTTTTTCCAAAATGGAATTTAGACAGCATAAAAATAATTCAGGTCTAGATTTCTTTGAACAGTGTATTGAAGAAAATTGTCTCCAGTCTGAACCTTTGAAGGTTATTTCTGTTGTCCTAATAAAGATGTCACATTTTTAATGAAGCCAAGGATTGGGATTGTACTTTTTTAATCCACTCCATCTTTTGAAGGAGGGCTCCTGTAATGAGAATGTGAGATAATGGAAAGAATTGTCTTGTTTTGGCATTGTGGTCGAAACTTCCATTGTGCACCTCAAGGAGGTCATTGGAGTTTTAAACACCATCGTCTCGCCTTCCAACTTGTTTGCCTCATGGTTTCTCTGCCCTAAGTACTTTAGTGCTCTTTAGAGCACTTTCTGTAAGATGTACTATTTTGCTTTCTGCTGAGGAGTTGGCCAACAGAAGTACTTGCGCTACCTACAGCCTTCAGCATCCCCAGCTCCACACTGTAATGAATTTTATCCAGCAAATACACAAAGGTATATTGAAATCAGAGAACTTTCTTAAACTTCATCCTTCTTCATCATGATATAGCTTGAAGTCACATGACACTAAGTTGTAGTCCAATGAGTTTATTTGACATCACAAGCTTTTGGAGCACTGCTCCATCAGCTGATAAGGGACGGCAATGGCCTAGTGGTATTGTCACTAGCCCATTGATCCAGAGACCCTGATAAATTCCAGGAATCCAAATTCGAATCCTGCCATGGCAGATGGTGGAATTTGAATTCAATTAAAAATAGTCTGGAATTCAAAATCTACTGATGACCATGAAATCATTGTCAATTGTTGGAAAACCTATCTGATTCACTGGTGTCCTTCAGGGAAGGAAATCTGCCATCCTCACCTGGTCTGGCCTACATGTGACTCCAGACCCACAACAATGTGGTTTCCCTCTGAAATGGCCTAGCAAGCTATTCAATTATATCAATCACTCCAGCATGGCACCTCCTCACCATAATGAAATCTACTATATTGTCCTTAAACTGACCTTTGGGGTTTCCTAAATGCGTTTGACGTCTAGTGTACTTAAAAGGCTGGGGTCATATTGATTGAAAGGTTAGCAGCCTTAAGTTGTTAATTAAAATGCTGGGCTTTAGTAGACAATACTTGGTTAATAGAATCAGAATAGAACTGCCGGTGAGCTTAGCTGGAGAAGCAGTAGCTGTAAAGATTGCAACGACAGCAGTCTCGAGGGCGTGAGAGAAACTTTAAAGTACTTTAATCGCATTTATCCCATTTCCTACTGTTAAAACTACCCATTATTTCCAAAATCTGACTCATTTTCGTGATATTTAAGGAAGAAAGCTCTTGTATTTCCCATTCTTGTAGGTTCTGAGGAAATGCTTTTCACTTGAACCATTCTCACTGTGATAACACCCATTTTCAATTGTGATACAACCTCTTCTGAAGCCTCCTTAAAGGCTTCTATTACTGCCATTGGTTTATCATTTCACTTGCAACAATTTGCTTTTATATGCCTTGTCTTCTGAAACGAAGATATACTTTGTCACTTTTAAATTCTAAACAATCATTTTTCGAAACCTAACAAACATCTGTCTGTTTGTTAAAGTCACAATCTATCCTATTCCTCTAGCTTCCCCGTGAGAATTTCATAAGCTAACTTACTGACACACTGTTCCTGGGAAATATTGCTCAAGTTGCCAGAGCTTGTGCCTCTTTGACTTCACATTACTGTCCCTCATCCTGATAGAACATGCTTGCTGTTCCAGAATTCTTCTATACGCTTGATTTCTCTCACTGTTTAAAACTCTTTGTTCCTGCATGTTGGCATTACAGACTAGGCCAGCAATTATTGCCTATCCCTAATTGGTATTAAGAAGATAGTAATGAGCAGTCCTCTTGGACCACTGCAGTACATGACAGGCATGTACATCTGTAGTGCTCATGGGAAGTCATCCAATGATGACAATAGAGGACCAAAGATATCGTTCCAATTCAGGATGATGTGTAACTCAGGGAGGGGGATGGTGTTGGGAGCTTGCAGTTGGTGTTCCCATGCATCCTTTGCCCATTTCTTCCTGGATGGTGGTGGTCGTAGGTTTTGAAGATGCATTGAGTGCTGGTAAGTTGCTGCAGCACAGATGATCCACACTGCTGCCATTGTGCATTAGTGGGCAAGGGAATGAAAGCATTGGAGGTAGTGAATGGGTTGCCAACCAGTGATTGCTTGATTGCAATGAATTAAACACTCATCCCATAATATTTCTTTTACCCTAGTGGATTCAACTTGTGTCTTTATTGTCCTATATTTTAATTCACAGACGTAAGGAATAGACTCATAAGTGTGAAGTATTGCCTTTTAAACTTCATATAATGTGAGGACTTCTGAAATATCTGAGAAAAGGTTTGGAGGGACATGGGCCAGGAGCAGGCAGGTGGGACTAGTTTTGTTTGGGATTATGTTTGGCATGGACTGGTTGGACCAAGGGGTCTGTTTCTGTGCTGTATGACTCTGCGACTCTATTAAACATTCATAACTTTATCTCATAGGATGCTTTGCCACTTCAGTGTTGTCGTCGCCTTGTAAGAGGAGGTAAAATATTTCTTAGCACCTTCTTTAGTAAATGTAGGCACTAGTTAAAAATTTTTGGTTAAATTATGAATCTAAATAGGTCTTCCTCATCTAAGCTATTTGTCACTCTTTCACCTCATAAGCTGAGCTTCTCTTTAGTCAGTTCATGCTTTGAGTTCCTTCTCCCTTTGAGGCTCTCTCTTTCCTTATTATTTCATCACTTCTGCCTTAGGATTGCAAATTCAAGGTTTTTTATTTATGTTTCTAGTTCATACCTCTCCCTTTCTTCTTCAAGCTCCAGTATGTTTTAACTCTAATTTCTTTCTCTCAAGATACTGCTCATCCTTTTCTTAATGCTATATCTGCAACTAGTCACTAACCAACATAAAACATCTTCAAATTTAAATGCTGTGTCGTTCCCTTAATTATGTAAGCCTTTTTGGTCCCCTCTTTCCATTCTATTTCCAGCTTTTCGAGCAGTGCTTCTCAAAAATTAGTTAATTGTCGCATAAATGCTAGCGTGAAATCATTTTTTTGGGGAGAGTAAGCTTGAGCAGTAAATTTAGCCAATCTGTTTTTCAATGAGTAAAGCAGGCTACCATGACAATCTTATTTGTCTTAACTTTAGCAACTCCCAATACTCAAGTCTATCAGTGAATTTTAAGTCCTACTTAAGTCTCCAAATAATGTTACAATCCTGGGCAAGCCTGTCAAATTTATGTAAGAATTTGGTTACTTCACAGGAATTTTTTGGTTAAGTGTGCAAAGTTTGAGAACTCAGGTGCTTCCTGATGGAATAAAGGCTGAAGATTCCACAGGTTTAAACAAACAAAGGAAATATTATTACACAAAAATTAGACAAACTATCGATATACATATGTACTATATGTGCACACGCACACAAATTTAAATTGTAGAATTAACATGAGGTAAACTATTGTTGAACGTCTCTACAACATCATGGAGCAGAATGGGATGTCACTTGCAGTTGAATTAGTCTTTTCATTCTGGAGACAGCAATGAAAGGGCAGGTACTCTGGTGAGATGGCAGAACTGTCTGGCTTCCTTGGAACTATGGAGACTTGGGAAGAGGGGTGAGGAAAGCAGATGTTGAGAAAACTCTGGAGGTTGGTACAAACAAAAGGGAAGAGGATAGAGTCAGTTGGCCAGTACTGTTTCAAACAGTTGTGTTATGACCTCCTTAACTATCTTATAACCAGATATGGTAGAAAAACGTTGCTGATTGTTTTGTACCAAAGCATCATCAGTACATTGAAACTTTTAATATATGAGCAAGGGCAATAGGGTGGAATAGGCTGAAACATGTCGTTATGCACTGGATAGGAGCTCTTCACATGGGCAGGGAGCTCCTCCATATGGTGCTTTGATTGAGACACCAGCTGGATTCATACTTCAAGCATTTGTAAGTCTACATCTTACAGTGAGACTTCAAAGTCTCTGTGTGTAACAGGCTTAACAATGTCATGCTTTCTCATCTTCAGAAGGTTTCTACACAGTTTGATATTGAACTATTGACAAAATGGAATATTTCAGGTTGGATATGAGTAGGTGAAAATGTTTATTTAAACTAAAATATCTGTTCCTCTTTTTACAATGAAACTTTGATGATTTGCACTTAAAAGATGTACATTTGTTAATCATTATCTGTGTTTGCTAAATGCGAATCAATAAAGATACTATGAATCACATTTATTCTCTCTGGTTGATTTTTGTAGCTTCTGCTCTCATAGGATCTAGATCACAATTGAGTGCAAGTTAATTTTTAGCTATGGGCAGCTGGAGTCGGATCCCATTCAAAACTCTGGGCACTAAAATTCAGGGCATAATAACTGCAATGCCTAAGACACCAGAACCATTCCAGAATTGATGAAGTCAATGTATGGGACAGATTTTATGGGCCAACGTTGTATTCCCTCAGGTACAAAGATTAAAAGGTTACTCAGTTGACATGCAAGAGTTAGAATAGAAATTGTGGACTAGACTGATATTGGACTCAGGCAACATCACTTTACAGGGTGCCCTCCATCATATGCAGTTTAAAACAGATCTTGCAACTCAAACCTCATCCATTGAAGGCGTTCAGTGTCAGAATTTGAATGAAAGCAATTCTGTAATGTCATGGCCCAGCAAATCCCCCACTTTACCATTACCATCAGGCCATGGGATCAACCCTGGTTCAATGAGCGTGCAGGAGGGCATGCCAGGAGCAGCACCAGGCATTCCTGAAAATGGGGTATCAACGTGGTGAAGCTACAACGTAGGACTACTTACATACTAATCAGCAGTAGCGACAAGTGATTGACAGAGAATCAATCTCACAACCAGCTCTGTAGTCCTGTAAAATTTAGTCCCCATCATCACAAATGCCAGTCGTTAAATGGTTGGAGACACTGGATACTGCAAAGGCTACAGGCCGTAATCGCATTGTCCAGGTATGTCCTGTACACAAAAATCAGGACAAATCCAGCCATTGACTGATCCATTAGTCTACTCTTGCTCTTCAGTAAAAGAATGGAAGGTGTCATCAATGGTGCTATCAAGCAGCACCCGCTTAGTGATGCCCAGTTTGGGTTCTAGCAGGGCCACTCCATTCCTGATCTCATCATAGCTTTGACTTAAACATGGATGAAAGAGCTGAATTCCAGAGGAAAGGTGAAAGTGACAGTCCTTGATATCAAGGGCATATTTGACAAGGCATCAAGGAACCTGGCAAAACCGGAATCAATGGATATTATGGAAAACTCTCGACTGGTTGGAGTCATTCCTGGAACATAGGAAGACAGTTGTGGTTGTTGGAGGTCAGACAGCCCCAGGTCATCTCTGCAGGACTTCCTCAGGGTAGTGTTTGAGGCCCAACCCTCTTTAGCTGTGTCAGCAATAATCTTCCCTCCATCATAAGGTCAGAACGGGGGATGTTTGCTGATAATTGCACAATTCTCAAGACTGAGACAGTCCATGCCCAAATGTAGCATGACCTGAGCAATATCCATGCGTGGGCTGAGAAGTGAAATGTAACATTTGCACATGACAAATGCTAGTTAATGACTATTTCCAAAAGAATTCAACCATCATCCTTTGGTGTTCGTGAGCTTTACTGTTGCTGAATTCCTCATTATCAACATCTTGGAGGTTACCATTGAACAGAAACTGAACTGGAGCATCCATATACATTCTGGAACTTAGAGACGGGTCAGAAGCTAGGAATTCTGTAACAAATAATTAATTTCTTAACTCTTCAAAGCCTGTCAACCATTTATAAGGCACACGTCAGGATTGTGATGGAATATTCCCCACTTGCCTGATGGGTGCAGTTCCAACACTTGGAAAACTTGACACCATTCAGACAAACATCCCACTTAATGGACGTCCCATCACTATTTCCAACTGAATGCCCAGTAACATTATCATCTACAAGATGCAATGCAGTAACTCACCAATCTTCCTTTAACAGCACCCTTTGAATTGATGACCTCTTTCACCTGAAAAGACAAGAGGTTGGGGAACTTCACCAGCTACAACTTCCCCTCCAAGTCACTCACTGTCCTGACTTGGAAGTATTTCACCGTTTCTTCAGTGTTGCTGGGTCAAAATCCCAGAATTTCTTAACAGTGCTGTGGGTATTCCTATATCACAAAGACAGCAGTGGTTGAAGCAGCCATTCTCACCACCTTCTCATGGGGCATTAATGCTGGCTCAGCCATTGAGGCCTATATTCCATGAGAGAATATGAAACAAATCTGTAACTTTATACGGTCAATCAGAATTGAGGTCAATTGACACAAAAAAAAGTGATCAATTTTCATTAGGTCAGAGTATTTAGAGTACAGGAGCACAATGAATGGATGATGTTAGGATATAGGTCAGTCATGATCTAACCCAGCAAATCCTAATTGAGATATATTCACTCATACTTACCTGGAGTTCTGGGGAAAGATTAAAGTTGTAGAATTATATAATGAGGGAAGATCCTTTTGTGTGCCCACTGCTTGCCCTTGCTCTCTCAGCTTCGCTTGGCTGGATTTTCCTCTCCAAAGTAGATCTCAGCGTAGTTCCCAAACATTTCACCTCTTGCAGATGGATGTCAACTCTCATTAAACAGTATAATGATTTATACATGTGATTAATTATCATTCAGCGTGTGCATTGACTAGTAATTATGTTTGGTTTCTGTATTTCAAACCCCTCAATTGTCCCCAAAGTATATTTGAATAAAATAATGGATTTATGTTCTAATTCACATCAAAGGACTAGACATATTAATGAAACCACAAATCAAGGTCTTTGCCTCAACTTTTGACAATGAAATGGTTTCATCAGTAACAGCTCTGCTATCAAAGTTGACACAAGGAAACTTCACCATTCCTTGAATACTCTGCTCCGTCGCAGATTGGCTTAGGCCTCTTTTCAAAATGTTATGCAACACTGCAGTTGCCTTACCACTGAAATATATGAGATCAGTTGCATATTGCTAGAAATGTAATTACAGCAAAAAAGTATAATGATGATTTTGGTACCTTTCATGTTGCACAATGAGCAATAGAAACTGCTGAGATAGCATTTAGTTAAAATGGGTAAGCCATGATATATCATTGTGCCCTCAATAGCCATGTGTTGGAGCTCTGGTAAGAAGTTGTTCCCCACACAGTTTGGAGCTTATTGCTCTGCTTGTAGCCTTAATGCGACAGTGGACCATGCTAAAGTTCCTCTGCTCCATTTTTTGCGGTCCAGGTCCAGGTGCAGTTCCAGCAGGTTCTGACTGCACATCATCCAGTGAACTGATGAGTTTTGCAGTGAAACAGACCCTTTGGATCCATGCCGACCAGATATCCTAAATCAATCTAGTCCCATTTGCTAGCATTTGACCCATATCCGTCTAAACCCTTCCTATTCATATACCCATCCAGATGCCTTTCAAATGTTATAATTGTACCAGCCTCCACCCCTCCCTCTGGTAACTCATTCCATACACCTTTTGAGTAAAAACATTGTTCCTTAATTCCCTTTTAAATCTTTCCCTTCCGGTCACACAGCACCGAAATAGAGCCTTCGATGCAAATCATCCATGCTCACCAGATTTCCTAAACTGAACTAGTCCTATTTGCCTGCATTTGGCCCATATCCCCCTAAACCTTTCCTATTCAAGTACCTGTCCAAATGTCTGTTAAAGGTTATAACTGTAACTGCATCCACCTGCGAATCACACTCAGCATGAAATGTTATCTCTCAGGTCCCTTTTAAATCTTTCTCCTCTCATAAAAACATACTCTCTAGTTTTGAATTCCCCTCCCTAGCCCAGCGAAAAGACCTTTTGCTATTCACCCTATCTGTGCCCCCCATGATTTTATAAGCCTCCATAAGGTCACCCCTCAACCTCCTGTGCTCCAGGGTAAGAAATCCCAGCCTATTCAGCCTCTCCTTATAACTCAAACCTTCCATTCCTGGTAAAATCCTTGTAAATCTTTTCTGAACCCTCTCCAATTTAATAATATCTTTCTTTTAGCAGGGCGACCAGAACAGTTAACAACACTATAAGGAGAGTCATAGGCATAGAGTCATAGAGATGTAAAGCACAGAAAAAGACCTTTTGGTCTAACTTGTCCATGCTGACCAAATATCCTAACCTAATCTAGTACATTTGCCAGCATTTGGCCCATATTCCTCAAAACCCTTCCTATTCATATACCCATCCAGATGCCTTTTAAATGCCCCCCTCCTCTTCTGCCTCCCTTTCTATCCTTCCTATAGAATTTGTTTCCTGGAACATTAAGCTGCCAGTCCTGCCCATCCCTGAGCCCTGTTTCTGTAATTGCTATGATATCCCAGTCCCATGTTCCCAACAATGCCCTGAATTCATCTGCCTTCCCTGTTAGGCCTCTTGCATTGAAATAAATGCAGTTTAATTTATCAGTCCTACCTTGTTCTCTGTTTTGTCCCTGCCTGTCCTGACTGTTTGACTCACTTCTTTTTTCAACTGTACCAATCTCAGATTGATCTTTTTCCTCACCATCTTCCTCCTGAGCAGCTCTAGCAAATCTCCCTGCCAATTCAGGTACAATCCATCCTTCTTGTACAGGTCATTTCTACCCCAGAAGAACTTCCAATGATCCAAAAATGTGAATCCTTCTCCCGTACACCAGCTCCTCAGCCATGCATTCATCTGCTCTATCCTATTCCTGCCCTCACTTGCTTGCAGCACCGGGAGTAATCCAGATATTACTATTCTTGAGGATCTCCTTTTTAAATTCCGGCCTAACTTGCTATATTCTCTCTTCAGAATCTCATCTTTTTCCCTTCCTATGTCATTGGCTCCAATATGTACAATGACCTCTTACTGGCCCCTCTCCCCTTTGAGAACATTCTGCACCCTCTCTGAGACATTCTTGATCCTGGCACCAGGGAGGCAATTCACCATTCTGATTTTTCACTGCTGGCCACAGAAACGTCTGTCTGTGCCTTGGACTAGAGAGTCCCCTATCAGAATTGATCTCTTGGAAGCCGACATACCCCTCATTGCATTAGAGCCAGTCTCGACACCAGAAACTTGGCTATTCGTGCTACATTCCCTGAGAATCCATCACCCTCTGCATTTTCCAAAACAGCACACTTGTTTGAAATGGGGATATCCACAGAAGACTCCTGCACTACCTGCCTACCTCTCTTACCCTTCCTGGAGTTAACCCACCTGTGACTGTATCTGCAACTTTTTCCCTTTCCTATACCTGCCATCCATCACACCCCCTTGCTCTTGTAAATTCCTCATTGCCTCTAACTGTCTCTCCAACTGACCCACTCGATCTGATAGGATTCACAACCAATGGTGTTTATGGCAGATATAATCCTCAGTAACACGTAAATTCTCCCTAAACTTCCACATTCGACAGGAAGAGCATATCCGTCTACTAAAGGCCATTTTTGCTTCTTTCAATCTACAGACCCAAAAAATACCACTGTCTTGTTCCTCTACAAAACACTGCTCCAGACTAACTTAATACTTATGGCTTATATTTTAAGTTTACTCAAGAGACATATCTCAATAAAACATATAATCAAGAAAGAATCCACTCTACTCATTACTGCAGACTTAATGCAAGGCCACACTTAGAAACAGTTAAGTGAATATTTTTATGCTGTGACCTCTCCCAAACAGATTTCTTCAAGATCATTTGTGAATCTCATTGTTTGTTAACTTTCCCAGACACACTCCGATGTCCAGTGACACATGAATTCAAACAGCAAAGGCAGTAAGTGCACATTTGATAAGGGATAGCATTATAGCTGTACTAAAGTAGGATATTCCCGGAAATACATCCAGGGAAGTTACTTAGGTTGAACTGAGAAATAAGTAAGGGATGGCCACCTTACTGAGAAACAAATGTGAGGAGATCTCAGTTACCTGTAAGAATAATAGGGTGATTATGGGAGGGGATTTTAACTTTCTAAACATAGACTGGGACTTGCCATAGTGTTAAGGGTTTAGATGGAGAGGAATTTGTCAAGTGTGTACAAGAAAATTTTCTGATTCAGTATGTGGATGTACCTACTAGAGAAGGTGCAAACCTTGGCCTACTCTTGGGAAATAAGGCAGGGCAGGTGACTGAGTTGTCAGTGGGGTAGCACTTTGGGGCCAGCGACCATAATTATATTCGTTTTAGAATAGTGATGAAAAAGGATAAACCAGATATAAAAGTTGAAGTTCTAGATTGGAGGAAGCCTAAATTTGACGGTATTAGGCAAGAACTTTCAAAAACTGATGACTAATGAAATTGAGGGTTTGGTTAAGAAAAAGAAAGAAGCATATGTCAGGTATAGACAGGATAGATCGAGTAAATCCTTAGAAGAGTATAAAGGCAGTAGGAGTAAACTTCAGAAGGAAATCAGGAGGGCAAAAAGGGGACATGAGATAGCTTTGGCAAATCCAAAGGGTTTTTACAAATATATAGGACAAAAGGGTAACTGGAGAGAGAATAAGGCCCTTCAAAGATCAACAAGGTGTCCTTTGTGTGGAACCACAGGAGATGAGGGAAAGACTAAACGAGTACTTTGCATCAGTATTTACTGTGGAAAAGGACATGGAAGATATAGAAAATAGGAAAATAGACAGTGTCATCTTGAAAAATGTCCATTTTACAGAGGAGGAAGTGCTGGATGTCTTGAAACACATAAAAGGCGGTAAATCCCCAGGACCTGATCAAGTGTACCCTAGAACTCTATGGGAAGTGAGGGAAGTGATTGCTTACTGAGATATTTGTATCATCGTTAGTCACAGGTGAGGTGCTGGAAGACTGGAGGCTGGCTAACGTGGTGCCACTGTTTAAGAAGGGTGGTAAGGACAAGCCAGAGAACTATAGACCAGTGAGCCTAATGTCAGTGTTGGGCAAATTGTTGGAGGGAATCCTGAGAGACAGGATGTACATGTATTTGAAAAGGGAAGAACTGATTAGGGATAGTCAACATGGCTTTGTGCATGGGATATCATGTCTCACAAACTTGATTGTGTTTTTTGAATAATTAATAAAGAGGATTGATGAGGTCAGAGCAGTGGATGTGATCTATATGGACTTCAGTAAAGCATTCAACAAGGTTCCCCATGGGAGACTGATTAGCAAGATTAGATCTTATGGAATACAGGGAGAACTAGCCATTTGGATACAGAACTGGCTCCAAAGGTTGAAGACAGAGGGTTGTTTTTCAGACTGGAGGCCTGTGACCAGTGGAGTGCCACAAGGATCGGTGCTGGGTCCTATACATTTTGTCATTTATATAAATGATTTGGATGTGAACATAAGAGGTATAGTTAGTAGGTTTGCAGATGACACCAAAATTGGAGGTGTAGTGGACAGTGAAGAGGGTTACCTCAGATCACAATGGGATCTTGATCAGTTGGGCCAATGGGCTGAGAAGTAGCAGATGGAGTTTAATTCAGATAAATGCGAGGTGCTGCATTTTGGGAAAGCAAATCTTAGCAGGACTTATACACTTAATGATAAGGTCCTAGGGAGTGTTGCTGAACAAAGAGGCCTTGGAATGCAGGATCGTAACTCCTTGAAAATAGAATCACAAGTGGATAGGATATGCTTTCCTTTATTTGTCAGAGTACTGAGTACAGGAGTTGGGAAGTCATGTTGTGGCTGTACAAGACATTGATTAGGCCACTGTTGGAATATTGCATGCAGTTCTGGTCTCCTTCCTATCGGAAAGATGTTGTGAAATTTGAAAGGGTTCAGAAAAGATTTACAAGGATGTTGCCAGGGATGGAGGATCTGAGCTACAGGGAGAGCCTGAACAGGCTGGGGCTGTTTTCCCTGGAGCGTCAGAGGCTGAGGGGTGACCTTACAGAGGTTTATAAAATCATGAGGGGCATGGATAGGATAAATAGGCAAAGTCTCTTCCCAGGTGTGGGGGAGTCTAGAACTAGAGGGCATAGGTTTAGTGTGAGAAGGGAAAGATATAAAAGAGACCTAAGAAGGAACGTTTTCATGCAGAAGATGGTACGTGTATGGAATGAGCTGCCAAAGGAAGTGGTAGAGGCTAGTATGATTGCAACATTAAAAAGGCATTTGGATGGGTATATGAATAGGAAGGGTTTGGAAGTATATGGGCCGGGTGCTGGCAGGTGGGACTAGATTGGGTTGGGATATCTGGTCAGCATGGATGAGTTGGACGAAGGGTCTGTTTCTGTGTTGTACATCTCTATGATTCTATGATTCTATAAATGCTGCAATTGTATGGGACTCCACCACATTCCACCCTCACCAGTGTCTGTACAATCTCAACATGGCATCCCAGCTCCTATACTCAGTGGTCTGAGCAATGAAAGGCAGCATGCCAACACTCTCTTCACCACACTGTCTATCCGTGATGCAACTTCCAATGAATTATATACCTCAACACCTAGGTCTGTATGTTCAACAACACTCACAAGGCCCCTACATTTAATAATGTAACTCCTGCCCTCGTTCATCTTGCCAAAAGGCAAAAATTAAACTCCATCTCCCGAGCTTCAGCCTCTTGCCCCAACTAATCACGATCCCTTTGTAATCTTAGATAACCTTCTTCACTGTTCACTTTATCACCTGTTATCTGCAAACTTACTGACCACGTCTCCAAAATTCTCATACGAATTATTCATATAGGTGACAAACAACAGCGGACCCAGTACCGATCCTTGTGGAACACCATTGGTCAGAGGCCTCCAGTCCAAGAAGGAACCTTGTACCATAACCCCCTCTCTCCTACCATCAAGCCAATTGTTTATCCAGTTGCCAAGCTGTCCCAAAATCCCATGTGATCTAACTTCACGAAGCAGTCTACCATGTGCTATGGACCAGGCCAGATCCACTCAAAATATTTTAAAGAAGGTAGCCTAGACCCTTACATTTTCTTATTTTAAAGACAGTACTGGAGTGGACATCATGTCATTCCAGAGTGATGCAGCTGGTCACACCACTTGGCTTTAACCAAAATAGAATTTATGTAAACGCTACGGTTGAAACACAAACAAAAAAAAAGTGAAATTTATAATAGCTGAACTATTGGAAAACTTAACCAACCAGATACAGTAACTACTACTATTTAACTGTTCCAACATTCTGTAACATCCAACTATTTAACATTCTGTTAGCACATCCCTTGGCAAAAAGGCAAGTTCAAACACAGAATCCTACAGGCAGGAAGGAACAAAATCCAAAGAGATTCCAGAAGAAGGTCAGAGGAATTTTTTATTAAAGTTTGCAACACCGCTGGACTCACACGTTTTGTGACTGCTATAGCTAAAACAAACTAGAAAAAACCTGACTGGGAGAACCCGAGAACTCTGTGGGAAGTTAGAGAAGTGATTGCTGGGCCTCTTGCTGAGATATTTGTATCATCGACAGTCACAGGTGAGGTGCCAGAAGACTGGAGGTTGGCAAACATGGCGCCACTGTTTATGAAGGGTGGTAAAGACAAGCCAGGGAGCTATAGACCGGTGGGCCTGACCTCAGTGGTGGGCAAGTTGTTGGAGGGAATCCTGAGGGACAGGATGAATATGTATTTGGAAAGGCAAGGACTGATTCGGGATAGTCAACATGGCTTTGTGAGGGAAATCATGTCTCACAAACATGATTGTGTTTTTTGAAGAAGTAACAAAGAAGATTGATGAGGGCAGAGCAGTGGATGTGATCTATATGGACTTCAGTAAGGTGTTCGACAAGGTTCCCCATGGGAGACTGATTAGCAAGGTTAGATCTCATGGAATACAGGGAGAACTAGCCATTTGGATACAGAACTGGCTCAAAGGTAGAAGACAGAGGGTGGTGTTGGAGGGCTGTTTTTCAGACTGGAGGCCTGTGACCAGTGGAATGCCACAAGGATCGGTGCTGGGCCCTCTACTTTTTGTCATTTGCATAAATGATTTGGATGCGAGCATAAGAGGTACAGTTAGTAAGTTTGCAGATGACATCAAAATTGGAGGTATAGTGAACAGTGAAGAGGGTTACCTCAGATAACAACAGGATCTGGACCAAATGGGCCAATGGGCTGAGAAGTGGCAGATGGAGTTTAATTCAGATAAATGCGAGGTGTTGCATTTTGGGAAAGTAAGCCTGAGCAGGACATATACTCTTTATGGTATGGTCCTAGGGAGTGTTGCTGAACAAAGAGACCTTGGAGTGCAGGTTCTTAGCTCCTTGAAAGTGGAATCGCAGGTAGATAGGATAGTGAAGAAGGCGTTTGGTATGCTTTCCTTTGTTGGTCAGAGTATTGAGTACAGGAGTTGGGAGGTCATGTTGTGGCTGTACAGGACATTGGTTAGGCCACTGTTAGAATATTGCGTGCAATTCTGGTCTCCTTCCTATCAGAAAGATGTTGTGAAACTTGAAAAGGTTCAGGAAAGATTTACTAGAATGTTGCCAGGGTTGGAGGATCTGAGCTACAGGGAGAGGCTGAACAGGCTGGGGCTGGTTTCCCTGGAGCATCGGAGGCTGAGGGGTGACCTTATAGAGGTTTACAAAGTTATGAAGGGCATGGATAGGATACATAGACAAAGTCTTTTCCCTAGGGTCGGGGAGTCCAGAACTAGAGGGCATAGGTTTAGGGTGAGAGGGGAAAGATATAAAAGAGACCTAAGAGGCAACTTTTTCATGCAGAGGGTGGTTCGTGTATGGAATGAGCTGCCAGAGGATGTGGTGGAGGCTGGTACAATTGCAATATTTAAGAGGCATTTGGATGGGTATATGAATAGGAAGGGTTTGGAGGGATATGGGCCAGGTGCTAGCAGGTGGGACTAGTTTGGGTTAGGATATCTGGTCGGCATGGACGGTTGGACCGAAGGGTCTGTTTCCATGCTGTACTGCTCTATGACTCTATAACTGGCCACTCCTCTTCCATTGTTGAACCAGACCTCTCGGCACCTCAATTTTTATGATCTTTCTTCGAAAAAAACCAAGGGCAAGATAACCTTCTTAAAGTGACAGCATCGTCACACATATGGAACCTTGACAAAGGCTTCACTAAATTCCACGTGGACACCATCATCTACTGTTCTGCGCTTATCTATTTTTCTGGTCTCATCCTCAAAAATCTCAATTAAGTTTGTCCAATGTACAAAGCCATGCTGATATCCTTAATCAGACCTTATCTCTCCAGATGCATGTAATCTCTCAGAACCCTTCCAGCAACCTACCGACTACTGATGTCAGACTCACCAGTCTATAGTTCCCAGGTGTCATCTGCGGCCTTTTCTAAATGAAGGCACAACATTAACCACCCTCCAGTCTTCCAGGACGTAACCTGTAGCTGCAGATGATACAAGTATCTCTGGTCGGGGCTCCACAATTTCTTTCCTAGCTTTCCACAATGTCTAGGATACACTTAATCAGGTCCCTGAGATTTAAATGATTAGATTCCCTACAGTGTGGAAACAGGCCATTTGGCCCAACAAGTTCACACCGAACCTCTGAAGAGTAACCCACCCATTCCCCTACCCTATACTAACCCCTGACTAATGCACCTAACATTATGGGCAATTTAGCATGACAAATTCACCTAAGCTGCACATCTTTGGACAGTGGGAGGAAACCAGAGCACCCAGAGGAAAATGTGTTGCTGGTTAAAGCACAGCAGGTCAGGCAGCATCCAAGGAACAGGAAATTCGACGTTTCGGGCCAGAACCCTTCATCAGGAAGGGCTCTGGCCCGAAACGTCAAATTTCCTGTTCCTTGGATGCTGCCTGACCTGCTGTGCTTTAACCAGCAACACATTTTCAGCTCTGATCTCCAGACCTCACTTTTTACACCCAGAGGAAAGCATGCAGACACAGGGAGAATGTGCAAACTCCACATATATGGTCACTTGAGGCAGGAATTGAACCTGGATCCCTGGTGCTGTGAGGCAGCAGTGCTAACCACTGAGATACCGTACTGTCCTTTATCCACCTTTATGTTTTTTGAGACCTCCAGCACCTCCTGTTCTGAAATGTAGACTGGTTTTAAGGCCTCAATTTGTAATTCCCTGAGTTCCTGAGCCCTGAGTCTTTCTCCACAATAAATAATGACAAAAAAAACATTTAGTATCCCTCCCATCTCCTGTCGTTCCACAAATAGACAACCTTACTGATTTTTGAGGCTCCCTATTCTCTCCCTAGTTGCTCGTTTGCTCTTAAGGCACTTGTAGAATTTCTTTGGCTTATCTTTAATCTTTTCTGCCAAGGCTATCTCATGTACCTTTTTTGCCTTCCTGAGTACACTCTTAAGAATGTCATACACTCCTAATACTCTTCAAGAGATTCACTTGATCCCAGTTGTCTATAACCAATATCTGCCTTCTTCTTCTTCTTGACCAGAGCCTCAATATCTTTATTCATCCATTGTTCTTAATCCTACCAACCTTACCCTTCACTCTAATGGGAACGTACTGTCTCTGAACTCTCATTATCTCACTTTTTAAAGCCTCCCACCTGCCAGTTGTCCCTTTACCTGCGAACAGTCTACTCCAACCAACTTTTGAAAGTTCCTGTCTCATGTCATCAAAATTGGCCTTACCGTAATTAAGAACTTCAACTTTTATACAAGGCCTATCCATTTCCACAACTATTTTAAAACTAACAGAATTATGATCACTGGTCCCGAAATGCTCCATCATTAGCACTTTGGTCACTCGCCCTGCCTTATTTCCCTTGAAAAGATGAAGATTTTTTTCCCCTTCTTTAGTAACTACCTCTACATATTAATAAAGAAAATTTTCTTGAACACATTTAACAAATTCACCCACATCCATGCCTTTAACACCACAGCCATTGCAATCTATGTTTGGAAAGTTAAAATCCCCTATTATTACAACCCGATAATTTTTACACATATTTGAGATCTTCCTTAGTTTCCTGTTGACAATTGAAGGGTCCATAGTACAATCCCATCAAGGTGAGCATCCCCTTCTTATTTCAGAGTTCTTTATATGACTTCAGCTTAAAGTTGATGTCTGGTTGAGACAATAGCCATTCATAGAGAACTCAATATCTAAAAATTTTGCCACTGCTGCAGAATATAAGTCAGTAAATTTAAAAATCTAACACCTCAAGTATTCAAAAAATTTGGAGTTGTAATGCCTATACTTTCCTCTCTGTCTTAGACAATCCCCTTATTTCAAAAGTATTACCTGTTCATGTGTGTGTGTGTGTGTTTGATGTTACATTTTCATTATGTTCTGGGGTTACTGGGAAATATAGAACCTCAAAAATGTTACAGTGCAGAAAAAAAAAGCTGTAAGCATATGGCTAACAGCCAAACGTCGACAAGGCATGATGGGTAAAGTAGCCATCCCTTGTATGAGCATCAGAACTGTGAAGAGGAGAAGAGAGTTGAGGTTTAAGGAATCAAGTTGCTGACTGAATGGCATATGCTAAGAATGACCTGTACACATGGGGATTGTAATCGTCTAATGGTATGATTGCTGGGTTGCTAATCCAGGGACCCCTGAATGTCCTGGGGACCTGGCTTTGAATCCCACCGTAGCAGATAGTGGAAATTGAATTCAATTTTAAAAACATCTGGAATTAAGACTCTAATGATGGCCATGAATCTATTGCTTGATTGTTGGGGTAAACCCATCTGGTTTGTTAATGTCCTTTAGGGAAGGAAACTGCCATTCTTACCTGGTCACAGCAATGTGGTTGATTCTAAACTGCCCTCCTGGCAATTAGGGATCAGCAATAAATGCTGACCTTGCTAGTGATGCCCTCATCCCATGAATGAATAAAAAAAAACAACTGCATGAAGAAATGGCAGAGAAACAAAGTATTTTGTGTTTGTTTTTACACAGGAATACGCAAGAGAGCTGCCAAAAGAAATAGTCAACGAGTGAGAATGAGGAACTGAAAATATTAGTGTCAGTAAACAAGTAATATTGGAGAAATTAATGAGACTGAAAGACAACAAATCTATCTGCATCAAAGAGGTGAAGGAGGTGACTATGAAGATAAGCTGCATTTGTGATCATCTTTCAAAATACTATCAATTCTAGCATGTTGCCTGGACACTGGAGGCTCCCAAAGGTAACTTCACTGTAATTGCGAGAGCGAAACGGGAGAACTCATGAGCTGGTGGCCTGGTGACAGCAGGTGGGAAAATAAGTGGCTTTGCCGTAAAGGATGTGAGAACTGATCACTTCAAGCATAATGATCTGATTGGGTAGAGGTAACATGAATTTATGTAAGGAAATTATGACTGGCAAACTTCTTAGAGTTTTAGCAGCATTTATAAAAGGGGAAACCAGTGGATGTGATGGATTTGATTTCCTGAAAACGTTTCACTAGGTCCCACATAGGAGTTCAGAAAACAAAATTGGACACATGGGATAGGAGGTAATCTATCATATGAACTGAGGACTAGTTAATAGACAGAAAACAGAGGGTGACTAAATGGGAGCTCTGGCCTTGGCAGGCTGTGACCAGTGACATACCATATGGCTCAGGCTAGCTTTTCATAATTTGTATCAATCACTTTGACGCGAGCCCTAATTATTTCCAAGTTTGCGGATGACCCAGAACGAGTTTGAAATGTGCGCTGTGAGAGTAATTCACGGCACTGAGTGAATGCGCAAATACATGGCTGATTGGGATTCGCACTGTTGCCTCAAAGCACCTGGGACCAGGATTTGATTCCAGCCTCGGGCGACTGTCTGTGTGGAGCTTGCATGTTCTCCCTGCGACTGCACGGGTTCCCTGCGACTGTAGGGGCTCTGGTTTCCTTCCACAGTCTAAAGATGTGCAGTTTAGGTGAATTGACCATACTAAATTGTCTGTAGTGTTCAGGGATGTGTAGGTTAGGTGCATTAGTCAGGGTAAATGTAGAGTAATAGGGTAGGAGAATGGGTCTGGGTGGGTAACTGTTTGGAGGGTCGGTGTGGATTTGTTGGGCTGAAGGGCTTGTTTCTATACTCTAGGGATTCTATGATTCTAGTTTAGCTCAGTTGGCTGGATGTTTGGTTTGTGAAGCAGAGTGATGCCAATAGCATGCTTTTAATTCCTACACTGGCTGAAGTTACTATGAAGGACTCTTCTCCTCAACCTCTCCATTGCCTGAGGTGTGGTGACCCTCAGGTTAAATCAGCACCAGTCATCTCCCTATGGTCTGATAAGATTATGACCCTGCACACACACATATATATGAGGCCATTGACTTTAGCAAGAAGATTGAAAGTGTGGAGTTTTTCTTAAATGTTGAGAGATTGGAAAACATTGAACTGCAAAGGAACCTAAATGTTCATGTTTATGATCTTTGACAACTTGGTGAATCTTGTGATGGGTAACATAACACATGCAGTAACTAGAACACACCACATGGTGGCAGCATTCTCAATGACATCAGTAGCACTTGAGTAATTAAGGCTCAATGTCAGCATCTCGCTACAGAGAGACGGCCAGAGGGTCGGGAACTTGAAAGATGAATGATTGGGTTTTGCTGTGGAATTTTGGTATTTAAACTCAGTATTAGCACCACACACCCTACAATTCCATATCTCGCTCCCTGAATTTGAGCTGGATTTTGGATTAGATCATCTACAGTGTAGAAACAGGCCCTTCGGCCCAACAAGTCCACACTGAACGTCCGAAGCCTAACCCACCCAGACCCATTCCCCTACCCTGTATTTACCCCTGACTAATACACCTAACACTATGGGCAATTTAGCACGGCCAATTCACCTGACCTGCACATCTTGGACACTGGGAGGAAACCAGAGCACCCGGAGGAAACCCACACAGACACGGGTAGAACGTGCAAACTTCACACAGTCACCCGGATCCCTGGTGCTGTGAGGCAGCAGTGCTAACCACTGAGCCATTGTGCCGCCCCACAGGATTTCTGGGATAACGCTGGACGCAATGAGGACTCATGTAGAGAGGGTTACTGGAAGTTGTGGATGGGATGAGTGGTAAGGAGTTCCTAGCTACATTGGAGAAAGTTTGACTCATCACCAATGCAGAAAAGATGAGTGGCTGCCATCTTTGAGGGTAAACCTCCTGACCCCCCTCAGCCCCATACACGCACACACACATACACACAGACACATGCACACACACATATATACACACACAAACACACAGACACACACACACAGGCACACACACACAAACACACAGACACACACACACACACACACACAGGCACACACACACATACACAAACACATACACACAAAAACACACATGCAAACATACACACAGACACATATACACAAACAGTCACACACACACTTTACTCCAATGCAGCACTCCTCAAATTTCAAAGTTTGTAAGAAGATTTGTAGCTCGGGTGCTCGTTGTTGTGGTTCTGTTCGCCGAGCTGGGAGCTTTTGTTGCAAACGTTTTGTCCCCTTGCTAGGTGACATCTTCAGTGCTTGGGAGCCTCCTGTGAAGCGCTTCTGTGCTGATTCCTCCGCCATTTATCAAATTATCAAATTTTTCACCTGCACGTATCCCTCTCTGAGCCTTGATCTTATCTCGTTCCCATCTGAAGAGCCAACACTGACATACACGACCAACGTGTTTTCATGTCACGACTAGCCTCAGACTGTGTCCCAGACCTGGTCCCTCCAACCTTTTCCCTTAAGCCATTTCTTACACTATGAACAGTGTTTGATGTTGAAATCGAATGGTGTTATGATGGATAGCTTGCTTCATTATCTGATTACAATCTGAATGAACATTAATAGATTGCATTCCCTTTCTGAAGATCCAAGATGGCAGTGATCCAGTAGCTCAGCCCTGCCAGGGTGTGCACAGAAAGCCAAACAAAGAGGTGCATTCACCCTCCCTTTCTACCCATTACGGTGTAAATCGTTGGTTTTAGACCCCTAGAACTGCTATTTTGGTTAGTTTTGGTGCTTTTTTTAAAGAAATGAAAATGACTAAGGGAAAAAGATCACGAGGATTTCAACAAGCAGGACGCTCTACTGCAGTACCAGACAGGCCCGCGGCCGCAGCGTCGGCCTTCACAAACACTCCTGTGGAACAGAACTGGTCTCAGAGTTCATGAAACTTCGAAAGAAGATCGATTTAACGATGGAGGAGACCCGGCCCAGGCTGGAACCGATCTTGGCCGTACTGCAGAAGCATGATCAGGAGATCCAGCGACTCAGATGGCCCACCGCGGTAGAATCTGGGGAGGGCTGGGTCTAGGCCCTGGATCGGCAGGTATGGGCCATAGTTGAAAAGGTTGAAAGCCTTGAAAATCGAGGCCATCGGAAGAATGTCTGCTTGATTGGGCTGCTGGAGCGGAAAGAGGGAGGCCAGAGGATTAACTTCCTTGGAGCAATGGCTCCCGCAGTTTTTGAAGCTGGAAGTTGGAGCAGGCCAGGTGCAGGTCAAGCAGACCCACCAGATCACAGTGCGCAGGCCTGGAATGCACCAGTGCCCCAGCCTAGTCCTAGTGCAACTCCAGCATTATTGAGACAAGCAAATGGTGCTGGAAGATGTTAGAGGACTGGGAAAGGCTCCTCAAGCTCTGATATATAAAGGATCAATAATTATGATCTTTCAAGATTTCTCTGCGGCTGAGATCCGTAAGAGGGAGGCCTTTGATGAGGTAAAACGGAGGCTGAGGGACTTGAATATTCAGTACTCTGTAAGATATTCGGCAATATTATGTTTCAGCCACAGAGGGTCTGTGTTTAATTTTGACTCATCAGAAAAAGCAAAGGACTTCCTGGACAACTTAAAACTGACTGGCTGGCTCAAATAATAGGGACAATTGTGTTCCTTTGCTTTTTTCTGTAGTTTGCCTGGTTTACCTGGTTTTGTCTTTTTAATATGTAGGGGTCTCCCTTTTTTCCTTTTTCCTCTCCTTCTCTCTCCTCTCCCTTCTTTCTCCTCTCCCTTTGTTTTTCTTTCATTCCCTTTTTGTTTCTCTTTTTTTATGTACGGGGTGGGGGGGTGGGGGGGTGAGATTTCATTTTATTTTAACCAGGACTGCCAAGGGTCAAAGTATCAATGGGATTGGTTGAAAGCCCACTTTTAATTTTCCTGTTGTAAGATGCGTGTGACTTTTATATACTTTGTTTTGTCTGGGTTTGGGGCATGTCTTCAGCTAGAAGGAGCCATGGAGGGGTTAGTGGGTAGTATCAACGCCCTCCTGTGGGCAAGGGGGAAAATCTTCTGTGAGTTATGTTATATATTGGTTAATTGTGGAAGTAGGTAAAACTGAGAACTGCAGATGCTGGAAATCAGAGTCTATATTAGAGTGGTGCAGGAAAAGCACAGCAGGTCAGGCAGCATCCGAGGAGAAGGAAAATCGACATTTCGGGTAAAAGCCCTTCATCAGGAAATGGTAGAAGTAGTTGTTAGAAGTTTTGATTTGGTAGGTTTTGCAGTTGCATTTTCAAGTTTACATGAACTGTTTCCTGTTTTGTCTTGGCATGTTGTAAATGGGGTTCTTCCTCCCGGGGGATCACGGGCTGCTTTGGAACGCTACAGCTAACTGTCGGTTTAAATGCACCTGGAACATTAACAGGAGTCATTCGCTGATTAAGAGAAAAAAGACACTTTCAAGACTTAGAAAGGAAAGGACCAATATAGCCTTGCTTCAAGAAACACATCTAACCGGTAAGGAGCACTTAAAGTTCTAGCAGGGAGGGTTCGGCCAGGTGATTTTTTTCATCCTTTAATTCGAAAAGCTGAGGAGTAGCTATACTCATTCAGAAGAATCTTCCATTCAGCCATTATTGGTACAGTCAGGACTGCCTCCCATCCTCTCTGAGAGCAGCAAATATTCCTCTTATTCTCAAGAGAGGGAAAGTCCCAGAGGCCTGCACTTCATGTCGGCCCAGATCGTTATTAAAACATGGACTTTAAAACTTTGTTGAAAATGCTGGCGCTGAGGCTGGAAAGAGTCTTACCGGTCATTGTAAAGGAGGATCAGACAGGTTTTATTTGGGGTCGAAGGTCCTCTATTAATATTAGGAGAGTGCTAAATATGGTTCAGGTATGCCAGTAAGATTCGATTCTGGGCTTGGTAGCCCCCCTGGATGCAGAGAGAGCGTTTGACCAGGTGAAGTGGCTGTACCTCTTTATGTCCTGGAATGGTTCGGCCTCAGAGGGGTCTTTGCCAGGTGCGTGGCAGCGTTATATAGTTATTGTCAAGCAACGGTTCTCACTAATGGTGTAAGGTGTGATCATTTTAGTACTGGCAGAGGCAAATGACAAGGTTACCCCCTTTCACTGTTGCTATTTACATTGGTGACTGAGCCATTGGCAGAGGCCATCTGGAAGGACCCCAGTGTAATTGCCCCGGAGGTAGGATCAGGCAGGCATAAGATCCCCCTTCACGTGGAAGATGTTCTTCTCTTTCTAACTAACCCAACGGTATCTGTACCCGTTTAATACAAGTGATTACATTATTTGGCTTTTTTCTCAGGATATAAAATCAGTTTTATGAAATCGGAGGCCATGCCTGTGTGGGGTATTATTAGAGCACCCGATCTTGGGGGTGGAATCCAATTCCCTTTCAGATGGTCACCGGGAGGTTTCCTGTACTTAGGCATTTTTATCACCTCGGCCTTCGATCAATTATATAAAGCTAACTTTGTGCAGTTGCTGGAGAATGTAAGACAGGATCTTCAGCGCTGGGGGATCCTCCGATATTCTGGTTGAGCAGAATAGCTCTGATCAGAATGAATGTTCTTCCTCGTTTATTATATCTCATGTGAATGCTCCCTTTGATGTTCCCAGGCAGGTGCTACAGAGGCTTAACAGTTGGCTTGGCTCTGTTAGCTGGTGTCACAGGCAGCCTCTTATGAAGCTCGCCAAGTTGCAGCTTCCGCAGGGGGCGGGGGTATGGATTTTCCAGACATTAAGAAATGCCAACTAAGTTCCCTGTTGTCCTACGTGGCTGATTGGGCTTGGCAGGACCCGCGGTCAATTGGCTGGTCATTAAGGCCTCCCAGGCAAAATGTCTCCTCATTAATTTATTGTTCATGGACAAGATGAGGACTTTATGGACCATTGCAGAAATCCGATTGTCCTTAATACAGTTAAAGCATGGAGAATGATGCGACCAGGTGAGGGCAATTTACAAAAGACTTCTGTCTTTTATTCCCATAGGAGGATTGATAGAACTCCGGGCCCGGATCAATGGATTCTGGCTTTAGGCTTTGGGAGACCAGAGGAGTTTCCTGTTTGAGAAACTTATTTGACGGGAAGGTCATGATGTCTTTTGAGCAGCTGAGCTATCTAGGAGGGATCTCTTTCGTTACTTTCAGATTAGGAACTTTATACAGAAAAAGACTACGTTGATAGTTAGTTCCTATAAGTCGGATACGGAGAGGAGAGTGCTTCGGTCCACGGGTACTCTCTCGGTCAGCACCCTCTAACATTTATAAAGAGGTAGTGTCTCACGGGACATCGAGCGGTTGTGTGGAATCTGGGCTGAGGAATTGGGGGTGGAGATCTCACCAGAGGAGTGGGAGGATATTTGGGAGAATGTAAGGAAGATTTTGATTTGCAATCGGACGCAGGCTATGCAATTGAAGGTACTCCACAGGGTTTATTTGACACCGGAGTAGCTTGCGAAATTTAAGACAGGAGCATCTCCAGTGTGTCCTAAATGTAAAACAGATGTTGGCCCTCTTACCCACTGCTTGTGGTCATGCCACAAGCTTCGTAGATATTGGGGTGCTATAGCGAGTGTTTTGGAAGTGATCTTGGGAACCGAGGTCAACGTAGATCCGGTGTCCCTCCTCCTGGATTTGCCGAATCTCCCCTCTTTGGACACACATGGGAAGAAATTGTTTAGTATTCTTTCATTTTGTGCAAGGAAGTACATCCTGATGAGCTGGGTGTTGGAAATTACCCCAGGACTCGTGGGGTGGCGTAGGTTAGTTATGGAGCACATCTCCCTGGACTTCCCTACAGGTATGGTGCACCGGAAAACGGGACTGTTTTATAGGACGTGGTAGCCCTTTTTGAACCTCATCGACCCGGACTTATCGGCTATATTGGTTAGCCTTTGTGTAGCCATGAGGGCTGTGTCTGGCAGCCCAAGGGCCTGTGGGAGGAAGAATTCTGAATGCAGGTATGCCAACTAATGCTCCCAGTGATGGGGAACTTTGGTGGGATTGCGCTAAGTGTTGTAACTTAACGTAATTTAATGTAATTTGCCTTGGTTCAACTCAGTTTAATTTAGTGTCTTTTTGTTTTGATTTAGTTATTTATTGAATTTGTGGTTTGTGTAGAGTTTTTCTTCTTCTAGATTGTTTTTGGTGTTGAGTGATAGTTTGTTTATGGTTATTGTTGTTATATTGCAAGCTTTGTTATATTATTTTGTAGTAACTTTACATTTTTGTAAAAAATTCAAAATCTTTTTCTCAGTAAAAATACTGATATAAAAAAAGATTGCATTCCCTTTCAATGGATATTGTCAATTCATCTGCAGGTGCAATCTCCAACCTCCCCTTCCTCTTGAAAAGTCTTAACCCTGTCGTTTCTCCCCAAATCTATTCACAGAAATCCAGACCTGAAAACTTTCCCATCAATTTTATGAAATCGGAGGCCCATCAATGTTCTGATTCAAATGAGATCTCCTCATTTTTCTGAAGAACACAGAACACCTCACACCTGTCTGTACTGCAATTTGTTGGCCAATTATCTGGTCATGCTGCATGTTGGTGGGTCAATGATTAAAACAATCCCAGAAATGGGACCAGGCATTGTCGGCAACCACAGTGGACCACCTGCATTTCCACTGCTGGCTCAGTAATGAAAATAGGGACAAGAGGAGCACGCCATTTTGTAACGCAGTGTGCTGTTAAGGTCTACAACACATTGACTGAAGTTGGGAGCAGATGCAATATAAATTTTTAAGAGGGGAATTGGATAGATATTTGAAAATATAGTGATTGCTGGAAGATTGGAGGGTGAGGATTAAATTCTTTTCTTATAAAGAGCAAGTAGAGGGAATAGTGACCTTCTGCTGATCTGTATGAATCTGATAGTTCTCTTGAATTTCTGGTAAAGTTATGTGTGTGATAATTTGCCTCTGAATAGAGCTGAAATCTCCAACCGTCTGAAGACCATCACATCCAGACACAGTCTCCCTATCATATCTCCATTGCATTTCCCATGGCTAACCCACCTAACCTGCATATCCCTGAAGACTACGGGGCAATTTAGCATGGCAAATCCACCTCCACCTGCACATCTTTCGACTGTGAGGAAACCAGTGCACCCAGAGGAAACCCATGCAGATGCAGGGAGAATGTGCAAACTCTACACAGACAGTCGCCTGAGGGATGGGATCGAGCTCAGGTCCCTGGGGCTGTGAAGAATTTCATCTTGCACCTGTCAAGACATCAGAGTTGACGTTTCAGGTCCGGTGACCGTTCCTCTGATTTTTCTTCACAGATGTTGCTGGACCTGCTGGGCTTTTCCAGCAGCTTCTGTTTGTGTTCCATGCTATTCCAGTCATTTGATTTGCCTCCGGCGCCACCTTATTTTTATTTTTTTTATATAATTATCTCTGTCTCATTTCATCAGATTGTAGGGCATCCCCTTAGTTGTTATTCAGCTATTGACACTTGACTCACTCCATCTAACACCCTTGGTCAGAGACTTATTATACAACACATCACTCTCACCATTTGTATGATCTTTGATCTGTCTTCCCTTGATCTCCCTGCCTATAAATTCTGTGTTATGTGTGTTTCACTCTCATTTCATCTGGTGAAGGGGCTATGCTCCGAATGCGACTATAACCTGTAACTTTGAACATCCCAGTCCAACGCCAACACCTCCACATCAAGACATTTCCTGACCAATCTGAGTCAATCTGCTTGGTTTAAAGTTCAAACAAAGCCTGACAGTTAACTGTCAATCAGCATTAATTGATGCAATTCACATGAAAACACCTCTACCAATCAAAGTCCATTGCCAACCAATCAGCACTGTCCTCTCATACAAGATAAATGTTGGTATTGTCCTTGAATTTGCACTCTTGCAAAATGTCCTGATGAGTGCAAAGCAAAACCTTTGACAAATTGTGCTTGTCTTTATGAATACAACATGTGAACCTTATTTAAATTGTATAATGAGGCTTAGAAATGCTGTATGTAACTGTCTGGATGTTTACATGGATTCCAGTCCTGTAGAATAGGTTTTAATTGCTAGAAGTCTAAACATGGTCCCACCCTATTGGACTGTTTTGAGCTTGATTCTCTTTTTAAGATAGCTAGGATCCCTGAGAAGGATACAAAGGAGAGTGTCTTGAACTGAGGAGATTCATCATTATAGATTTTTGTAAACAAAATGAACCTGACACTAACCAAACTCAAAAACAGGCTGAAAGACTGCTGCAATTATCTGGTCACCCTGCAGCCAGCTCTACATGGAATACAGAAAAAAAAACATATCCAGAGGTGGAAACATGTTTGCCAAAAGACAATGGTGATGTGAGAATTCTCGTCTCGGAATAAAACAGAAAACAATGGAGGGAGAACATTAAGGGGACTCAGTACAATTGATTTCTTTGCTCAATGGAACCTTTGCCTCCTCAAAGTTAACATACACCAGCTTTGGCCTTCTGAACTATATGAAGAAACCCGGTTAAGAACAGTCAGTGTTCAGAGGGGGTTAGTATTGTGGTGGGAATGTCATTGTCTAACCCTAATCCTAACCCTTTTCACAGAACCTCAAAATAATGTTTTGGGGACATGGGTTAGAATCCCACCATACCAGATGGTGAAGTTTGGATTCAATAAAATCAAAAATTATAAGTTTGCTTAATGATGATCATGTAACCATCTCTGATTGTCATAAAAATCTATCTAATTCACTAATGTTCTTTAGGGAAGGCAGTTTGCCTGTTCTGACATACATGTGACTTTAGACATAGCATAGGATATGTGTTAGCCCTTTGAAAATGCATGGCAAGCCACTCTTTTACACTAAAACATTACAAATAAAAGAATGAAACCATACACCTTGTCATGGCCTAGGTACCGAAATCAACAGCAATAATCACTGATCCTGAAAAACCTTCCTTACTAATATCTGGACTTGTTCTTTCCTATAATGGTCAATCAGCAGCCCAACATAGCAAGATGTAAGGGCAATATCCCAGACATCACCATCCTTGTGTAAATCCTGTTGGATCAATATACCCAGCAAAGGTGGCAGCACCATGGCGTATAGTCAAGGAAGGACTTGATCTAGGAGTACTCAGCATTAACTCTGGACCCCTTGAAGTCCCGTGGCATCAGATCAAACATGGACAAGGCAATTTTCATCATACTGCCAACTAGCACACACCCTCTGTTGATGACTCAATACTTCTCCATGTTGAACAACACTTGAAGGAATTACTGAGAGTGACAAGGTGCAGAATATGCTCCTGGTGGGGGTTTTCAATGTCCACCAACAAGAGTGGCTCAGCAGCACCACTAGTGACTGAGCCAATTGAGTCCTAAAGACATTGCTGCTAGACTGGCAACCAGCGAACCAACAAGAGGGAACAATATTCTTGATCTCAGCCTCACCAACCCTCTTGTTGCAGATCCTTGACCACTACAAGGCCCTTGTGGAGATAATTTCTGTGTGCACATTGAGAAACTGCCCTGATGCTCTACCATGTTGAATGAGGCAGACTTCGAACAGACCTAGTAACTCATGACTGGCCATCCATGAGGCACTGGAGCCATCAGCAGAATTGTACTTTGTAACCTCATTGTAATCCCTAAACTCATGGCCATTTCACCACTACCATCAAGGTGGAAGATCAATCACTGTAATGAAGATTACAGGAGGGGGTACCAGACACGGCATCAGATTTATCTAAAAATGATGTATCAGCCAGGATACAACAACAAGACCACTTGCATACCAAACAACAGAAACACTAATTAGTTGAGGTTACCCCAGTCTACAACCAATGGATCAAACCTAAACTCTGTTGTCCTGCTTTATCCACTTCTGAATGGTGGTGAACTGAACTGCAACCTTAAGGTGGAGGTTCCAAAATATCCCCCTCCTCAATGATGGAGGAGACTAGCATTTCATTGCAAAAGTCAAGACTGAAGTATTTGCAAGCATCTTCAGCAAGAGGTGTTGTGCGGATGATTTATTTCAGCCTCCTCCCACAGCATCATGGATATGTCTTCAGTGAATTTGAATTACTGCACATGATCTCAAGGAACAGGTGAAGACATAGGATACTGCAAAGGCTGTGGGCCCTGACAACACGTGGGCAATACACTGAAGATGGTGTTTCAAAATTTGCCTTCCTCTTGCCAAGCTGTTCCAGTACAGCTACAACACCATGATTTACCTCACAATATGGAAAGTAGTTCAAGTATGTCCTGTGCATTAAAAACAAATCAAATCAAACCCAAGTGGCAAAATTCATGACACAAGTGCCAATTTTAAAAGAGACAGAATAACCTTCATGCCTTAAATCTCACTGGTATTGCCATCACTAAATCGCACACAATCAGCATTATAGTGATAACCATTGACCAGATACTGAACCACGCAACCATATTCTATCACTGTATTCTAACAGACGAAAGGCTTAACAGACAATCAATTTTTCAATGTATAACTTCAGTTACATCACACTGTAAATTTTTGCTATAAATTCTATGTTACAATCGAGCCCTCCACAATCACCTGATGAAGGAGCGTCGCTCCGAAAGCTAGTGTGCTTCCAATTAAACCTGTTGGACTATAACCTGGTATTGTGTGATTTTTAACCATAAATATAACAGTCACAAGAGCAGGTCAGAGGCTAGGAATTTTGTGATAACTCACCTCCTGTCTCCCAATACTTTTTCAGCATCTGCAAGGCACAGGTCAGGAATGTGATGAAATATTCTCACTTGCCTGGATGAACGCAGCTCCAAAAACACTTGTTGTGTTAAACAATCCAATACACAGCAGCTTACTTGACTGGCATCTCAACAACAACAGCTTGACCATTCTCTCCCTGCACTACTAAAACATAGAGGCAGCACTGTGTTCCATCTGCATTAACCAGCACGGTCCAAACCTGCAACCTTTACCATTTAGAAGGGCAATAGCAGACGCTGCTTGGGAAAACCATCACCTACCTTGCAGCCCTGCCAAGTCACACACCATCCCGATTTGAAAGTAGATTAAAATTCTTTCATTGTTTCTGGAACATCCTTCTGAAGAAATACTGCAGCTTTTAAGAAGGCAGCTTACCACTGCCTTTCCCAGGACAATTAGAGATGGATATTAAATGCTGGCCTATCCAGCAATGAACAAATGTGAAAATGGAAAAAAATAATACATTCAATGAACAAAGAATAAAAGCACACCACCGAAAATGCATTTAAAAACCATACTCGGAGGGGAGATTTGATGAAGGGTGGAGAAAGAGAAAAAGGCATACAGGAGAAGAAAAGTCAGGCATTGTGAATAATCTGAAATCATGGAACAGGTGAAGAGCATGGAACCTTCTCACTTATCTGTAGTTATTTGTCCTGTTAGTTAATCTGCACAATACCATCTATCTCACTATAGAAGCTATGACAGCTGTTGTCTCTGACTTTAAACATTGATCTCCTCACTCCAGCTACCATGAACTTAAACAACTGGCCCCAATGATATATTATGGACACTTACTCAGGCTTTCTTCCCATGAGTATTCTTTTATCCTATAAGAATCTGTTTTAATCTTGATAGCTCTAATTTATATTTAATAACTTCACCTCTTTATTTTAAAGTCATAGAGTCGTACAGCATAGAAACTTTCAGCCTACCATGTCTATGCCAATCAACAAACATCAAGCTAAACTTGAAAGAGCAGTTGCAGGTAGATAGGGTAGTGAAGAAGGCATCTGGTACACTTGCCTTTACTGGCCAGTGCATTGAGTATAGGAGTTGGGAGGTCATGTTGCGGCTGTACAGGACATTGGCCAATATTGTGTTCATTTCTGGTCTCCCTGCCAAAGGAAAGATGTTATTAAGCTTGAATGAGTTCAGAAACGATTTGCAAGGATGTTGCCAGGTTTGGAAGGTACAAACAATATGGGAAGGCTGAATAGGCTGGAGCTATTTTATCTAGAGCATTGGAGGCTGAGGGGTGACTTTATAGACGTGTATAAATTCATGAGGGGCACGGATAGGGTGAATAGTCAAGGTCTTTTCACTAGGGAAGGGGAGTCTAAAACTAGAGTGCTTAGGGTTAAGATGAGAGGGGAAAGATTTAAAAGGAACATAAGGGCGAACGTTTTCACACAGAAGATGGTGCATTCATAGAATGAACTGCCAGAGGATATGGTGGAGGCTGGTACAAGTAAGAGGCATCTGGAAGGATATATAATTAAGAAAGGGTTAAAGGAATATGGGCCAAATGCAGACAGATGGGACTGGATTAATTTAAAATATCTGGTCAGCATGGACAAGTTGGACTGAGGGGTCTGTTTCTCTGCTATACATCTCTCTGACTCTATGAGACTACACTAATGCGATTTACCTGTGCTTGATTCGTAGCCTACAATACCCTGACATCTTACGTGCTTGTCCAGATATTCCATAGATGTAATGAAAGTACCTGCCTCCACCAACTTCTGAGGCAGCACATTCCATATTTCTCCCAACCGCTAGGTGTAAAAACCTTTTCCCCAAATCCCATCTAAACCACTGTTACTCTTCACCTTAAACATATGCCCTCTGGTCATAGATACATATGCCATAGGGAAGGGATTTTCACATCATATCTATACCTCTCATAATTTTGTGTGCCTCAATCAGATTCCCCCTCACCCTCATCTGCTCCAGGGAAAACAAACCCAGCCTAATTTTATAACTGGCAATATCCTGGTGAATCTCCTCTGCACCCCCTCCAGTGCAATCATGTCTCCCAATAATGTGCCCAGTTTCTGTGGTTACTCATTAACAGAGGTCATTCAAGCTTGATGTCTTAACATGTCTCTTCTGAAACCGTCTTAAAGACCTCAACATCCATCTTAAAGCAAGGTGCCCAGAACTGGACATTCTAATGATTTAGAGCAGCACTTCAAATGTATTGGATTGTCTTAAAGAACAAAGATTCTCATAGTTTTGCCAGATTTAGTTATGAATGACCCAGGTGGGCAAGGATTTGGTGACTCTGTCCTTTGGATTAATGATTACCCTGATTGAAGTTAAGCTAAGATGGAAACAATAGTCTTTTGTGTTGGTCACTAGAATTCATCAATATTTAGGATTTTAACCTGTTGGACATGATCCAAGCAATGAGCTAGATGTACTCAAAGCTGTGATTGAAACTCATCTGCCAGTTTTCATTGTATTCTATGTGGACGGAAGGAATGCTGGGCAATTATTTTTTTAAACGCTATTGATCTGAAAGAACATTTTATAGTGGACCAGAATGCGGTTTTGTCAGGCATCCCATGGTATTTACTGTTAAACATGGAATTAGCTTAGTGACAGGAATTTGCAAGTGGTGGATGATGGATGGTTTTCAAACTGGGAAATAGTTGGTGTTCCCCAAGAGTCAGCTTCCATTGTTTTTTTTTCAATTTGAAGAAATGACCTAACTCAGACATAGATAGCAGCATTTTATAAAAACTGTAGATGATATGGACCTTGAAAGTAATCCAGATAGTGATAGAATTCAGCAGAACATGGGCAGGACAGTCTTTTTAAAGTATGGCAGATGGACTTCAATGTGGAAAAGTATGAGTGCAGCTCCAACAACACACAAGAAGCTTGACACAATCCAGGATAAAGCAGTACACTTGATTGGCACTACATCCACCAGCATCCACTTCCTCCACCACCAACGCTCAGTAGTGCCATCTACAAGGTGCACTGCAGAAATTCACCAAAGATCTCAGACAGCATCCTCCAAACACATAACCACTTCCAGCTGAAAGGACAAGGGTAACAGATATATGGAAACAGCCACATCTTCAAGTTCTCCACCAAGCCACTCACCATCCTGACTTGGAAATATATCATCGTTCCTTCAGAATCACTGAGGCAAAATCCTGGAATTCCCTCACTAATGGCTTTGCAGGTCAATCCACAGCAGGTGGACTGCAGCAATTCAAGAAGACAGCTCACCACCACCTTCTCAAGGGGAACCAGATGTGGACTATAAATGCTGGCCAGCCCAGCAATGCCCACATCCCACAAATGAATTAAACAAATGCTTGAGTGGATTGATGTGAGAAGACATTTTACTGGAAATGGCACAATGGTGCTCAGCAACCTGGTGTCTTCAAATTCACAAATCCTGAAAGATGACAGGGCAGGTTGTTACATTTATATGAAAGGTAGAAATGTCACCTGAGTTGATAAGTAGAGACATAGAACATTAACATAAAGAGGTCATGCTAGAATTGCAGAACAATGTGGGTACCACACTGAGGAAAGAAAGAAAGGCCTTCAAAAAGAAAGGATTTCAGATAATGTGATATTAGGTAAGTTGCCAAAAATGAGGAGTTTCAGTTAGAGGGATGATTGGGAAAATAAAGATTGTTCTGCTCAGGACAGACAAAGTTAAAGAGGTGACTGAATAGATATTTTAAGATACAGTAATGGAAAACTTTAATAGTATGCATAAAATAAAAATGATTCTTTGTCATGAGTTGGTCAATAACTATAGGTTATCTGAAGGGGAGGTAAAGTTTTCATTAAGAGAGCAGTTGGGATCTGGAATATTTGAACTGAACAAGTGATGGGAGCTGATCTAATAAATAGTATTTGAAAGGGGTTGGATAAGTAATTGAGGCTGACTGTGTTACAGAGTTATGGACCAAAGTTGCGAGACTAAGCATGGCCAGTCTTTCATTGATCCAACACAACATGACAGACATAATGGTCTCTATTTTTTCTATATCCTAAAGTATTATACAACTCAAACAATGACCATTGAGTAAAGTCTGACTGCATTGACTCTTGGAAAGACTGACTAATTATTCGCTCTCTGTTGCTTTTTCTGTATAACTTTATAGTTTCTCCCTCCATATGCTGGCTGGTACTGTGGCTTAGCAGTTAGCACTGCTACCGCATAATGCTAGGGACCTGGGTTCAAATCCAGCCTCAGGTGACTGTCTGTGTGGAGTTTACATGTTCACCCCAGGTCTGTGTAGATTTCTGTCGGGGACTTCTAGTTTCTTCCTACAATCCAAAAGATGTGCCAATTGGGTGAACTGGCCATCAGAAGTTGCCCATAATGTTCAGGGATGTGTAGGTTAGGTGCATTAGTCAGAGGTAAATGTCAGGGTGGGTTACTCTTCAGTAAGTTGGTGTGGATTTGTTGGGCTGAATGGCCTGTTTCCACACTGTAGGGATTCTATGAAATATATATTCATTGTCCTTCAACATTCCTTCAGACTATGCATTTCAGGTCATAATGACTTCTTAAGGATCATAAAATGACTTATTGGTGTTTTCTTAATTTACTACAATCTGTTTATAATTCACTGGAATATGATTGCATGTTGATCAATCAGACTAGTGGGAATATTTCCAAGATTTTTAGTTTAACTTTTCTTGCACACAGTGGTTAGCACTGCAACCTCAGTGCCAGGCACCTGGGTTCGATTCCACTCTCAGGCAATGGTCTGTATGGAGTTTGTTCTCCCCATGTCTGTGTAGGTTTCCTCCCACAGTCCAAAAGTGTGCAGGTCAGATGGATTAGCTATGGGAAATACAAGGTTTCAGGGATAGGTTGGGTTTGCTAGGTGGGATGCTGTTCAGTTGGTTGGTATGGACTTGATGGGCTGAATAGCCTGTTTCCACACTGAAGGGATTCTATGACTCAATACATGTTTTGTTTGTTTCAAAATATTTTCAGTCATTGGGTAGAGTTAATTCTTAATGCCAACCCTCAGGGTTGACTTTGCGTATGTCTAAATGGTAACATGATTAAACTCAGAAAGAGTGAGTTGAGCAATTAGTTTTGACTCATGCTTCAGGGTAGCACAGATTGTGCTGTTGCATTGCCGAACATGAAGGCTTTCAAAGTGTCATTAAACTGCTCTTTCCCCTGACTGTTGGATGTGAAGACCCTGAAAACTGTTTGTAGATAAACATTTCTGCTTCCCCAGCTGAGATTCCCCCTTTAGTCAGCAGTGTAAGGTTTTGTAATGTCTTATGGTGAGTACACCATTAACAGACATGCTTGTGATATCATCACTGGGTCATTGTATGAGTCTCAGACTCATTCTTAATTTGGGATCACTTGAAGGATGGCCTGCTTTTACAAGTATGTTCTTCTTGCATAAGTGATAGCTCAATATGAGCTCAGACATTTCTGTGACTGTGAATGTAATAATTGTCATAATAGCTTATAAATATCGTAGGATCATAACTGTGGAAACAGACCATTTGACCCAAGTCCACACCCACCCTCTGAAGAGTATCCACTCAGACCCATTCCCTTATGCTATTACTCTATATTCACCCTGACTAATACACCTAACTTGCACATCTTAGAATTGTAGGAGGAAACTGGAGCACCCAAAGGAAACCCATGCAGACAAAGGGAGAATGCGCAAACTCCACATGGACAGTCATCCGAGGCTGGAATCAAACCAGGTGCTGTGAGGCAGCACTGAGCCATCGTAGATATCTGTTGGATCTTTTAAAACTTTCAATATTGATGTCTAGTTTCACAGGCTTCTTAGCAGAAATAACATAAGCATTGCCATATCAAGTAGAGATATCCTGCTGGGGGTGAAATCACATCACCAGGAAATAATTAAGCATTCATCAACAGATGGATTAATGCTATAATAAAATCAGGATTGCCAATGAACAGTTATTAGTGAACACTTGATAGTAACTAAAAACTGTAAGAATTCCGGATGCTGTAAATTAGAAACAAAAACTGCATTTGCTGGAAATGCCCAGTAGACCTGACAGCATCTGTGATAGAGAGAAATCAGAGTTAACATTTCGGGTCCAGTGATCCTTCCTCAGAACAGCCAGGTTTTGTTTGTCACTTGATAGTAGTTGCTACTCACTTTGCTGATGATCAAGGGTAGTATGACGGGCTGGTTGGGCTGGACTTCCTGCTTTCTGTGATGCTGAGACGTATCTCCAGCACCACCCATGATGGTAATGTTGTGTGGACTTATGTAGAGAACAGCTTAGGATCTTGACAGAGACAGAACTAACACTTAGGTCCTTCTCATATTCTCTATAACAATGTCTATTATACCTATGTGACCTGTACATAACATGCTATTAATTACTTCTTCCTCAATATAACAGCTTCTTCTCATTGGACTAGTAAGGTGTTTTTTTCCAAACACACTAGATCAAGCTGTCCCTGTTGGTCCCTACACTTAAACAAGATGCTGGCAGCAAATAAACCCATTGTGAGGTGACATGCATATTCTGAAGGCACATAAAACAAAGAGGATGTACCTGAGCAATTTTCCATATTCCTGGACAGATGCCAATGTTGTGGCTATCTTGGAATAGTTTGGCTACTTCTGGAGTGCAAGTCTTCAGTACAATCATGGGATTTTTTTGGAGGTCCCTCGCTTTCATAGTATCCAATGGCTTAGCTGTTCCTTGTGGAGGGAAATTAACTGGCGAAAGGCTAGCACCCTTGATTGCTGAAGAGCTTTGCAGGAGGCTGAGATGGATCACCCATTTGGAACTTCTGGCTAAAGATAGTTTCAGAATGCTTTAGCTTTGTCCTTTGCTTCAGCCTTGTCCTTTGTGCTGGGTTCCTCTATCATTACAGATAGGGATGTTTGTGGAGTCTCCTCCTCCAGGTTGTTATTTATCCACTGCCATTCACAACATCATGTGGTCGGCCTGCAGAGCTTAGATCGAACCACTTAGCCCTGTCTACCATTTGCTGCTCCTCTTCTTTTCTACACAGTAGCCCTACGTTTTGGCTCCATTCTTTGCAGGTGAAGTGTTTAAGCTCATCGGAAATCATTCCAAACTTGTTGACTTGATCTCTTCCTTGGACCTCTCAGAGAAATATGTGGAGTGGCTGTAAGAACTGGTATTGTGGAGTTCGCACTATTGACATGTCAAACTCTTGGTGTACAGTAACAGTTTCCTGCACCATTACTGCACTGTTGCTGTATATTAGTGGGTTCCTACATGGGATTGGAAGCCCAAATCCAGTGGTGTGCTGCATGGGTCTGTTCTGGATTTCTTTATATTCCTCATTTATGTAAGAGGTATTTATGTCTGTGTTGAGGTCTGTGTGGATGAGTAAGGTTGTGGATGACACAAAGATTGGTCAGGTGGTAAACAGTGATGTTGAGTATCTTGGGCTGCCAGAAGATAGAAATGGGATGATGAAATGGGCTGATAAGTGACAGATGGAGTTTAATTCTGAAAAGTGTGAGGTGATACGCTTTGGAAGGAGGAATTTGACAAAGAGGTATTCAATGAACTCATAACACGAGGGAGTTCTGTGGAATAAAGGGGTGTTTGTCCATAGAGCTTTGAAGGTGAAAGAGCTTGTTAGTAAGGCAGTGAAAAGGGAATATGGGACAATTTCCTTTATTAATTGAGGCATAGGTTACAAAAACAGGGAAGTCATGATGAAATTGTTAGAACTTCGGTGAAACCCCCCCACAGTTAGAGTACTGTGTGCAGTTCTGGTCAACACATTACAAAAAGGATGTCATTGCACTGGAAGGGGTGCAGAGGAGGTTAACCAGAATGCTGCCTGGGATGAAAAAATTAAGTTATGAGGAGACACCGGATAAGGTTATGTTGTTTTCATCAGAGCAGGGGAGACTGAGTGGCAATATGATTGAGTTATACAAGATTTTGAGGGGCATGGACAGATTGGCTAAGGAGCAGCTGTTCCCCTTAGTTGAAGGGCTGAAAATGTGTTGCTCTCCATTCCTGATGAAGGGCTTATGCCCGAAACATCGAATTTCCTGTTCCTTGGATGCTGCCTGACCTGCTGTGCTTTTCCAGCAACACATTTTCAGCTCTGATCTCCAGCATCTGCAGACCTCACTTTCTCCCCTTAGTTGAAGGGTCAGTCATGAGGGGGCATAGGTTCAAGATGAAGGACAGTTGGTTTTTGGTGGATGTAAGGAAAAACATGTTTACCCAGAGGGTGATGGAACGCACTGCCTGGGAGGATGGTAGTGGTGGGCTGGCTCACATCCTTTAAAAAGTATCTGGATGAGCACTTAGCACATCATAAAACATCAAGATAAGTCCCCAGGGCCAGACCAGATATATCCAAGGAAGCAAGGAATGAGATTGCTCTGCATCTGGTGAAGATCTTGGCATCCTCACTCTCCATGTGACTAGAACCAGATGATTGGAGGGAAGCGAATGTTTTCCTCTGATCAAGAAAAGGAATAGGGAAATCCCTGGGAATTACAGACCGGTCAGAATTACATTTGTGGTAGGCAAGGTAATGGAAAGGATGCTGAGAAATAGGGCTCATGGCTATTTGGAAAAGCATAGTTTGATTAAAGATGGCCAGCATGGCTTTATGAGGGGCAGGTCATGCCTCACAAGCCTTATTGAAGATGTGATGAGACAAATTGATAAAGGTTGAGCAGTGGATGTGGTGTATACGGATTTCAGTAAGGCATTTGATAAGGTTCCCCAAGTAGGCCTATTCAGAAAGTTAGGAGGTATAGGATACAGGGAAAATTGGCTGTCTGGATACAGGATTGGCTGGCACTTAGAGGAGAGAGGGTGGTAGTGGATGGAAAGTATTCTGCCTGGAGGTCTGTGACCCATGGTATCCCGCAGGGATCTGTTCTTGGGCCTCTGTTCTTTAATGTTTTTATAAATGACTTGGATAAAGAAATGGAAGGGTGGGTTAGTACATTTGCCAATGACACAAAGGTCGGTGACATTGTAGATAATGTCGAAGGCTGTTGCAGGCTACAAAAAACCATTGACAGGATGCAGAGCTGGGCTGAGAAGTGGCAGATTGAGTTCAATCTGGATAAATGCGAAATAATTCATTTTGGAAGGACGAATTTGAATGCTGAATAGAGGGTTAAAGACAGGATTCTTGGCAAGGAGGAACAGCAGGATCTTGGGGTCCACGTCCATAGATCCCTCAGAGTTGCCACCCATGTTGATAAGGTTGATAAGAAGATGTTTTGGCTTTCATTAACATGTAGCTTGAATTTAAGAGCTGTGAGGTTTTGTTGCAGATCTATAAAACCCTGGATAGACTACACTTGGAATATTGTGTCCAGTTCTGGTTGCTTCATTACAGGAAGGATTTAGATGCTTTAGAGAGAGTGCAGAGGATATTTACCAGGATGCTGCCTGGATTGGAGGGCTTGCCTTATGAAGAGAGGTTGAGTAAGCTTGGGCTTTTCACACCAGAGAGAAGAAGGAAGAGTGATGGCTTGATAGAGGTGTACATGGTATTGAGAGGCATAGATAGTATAGATAGCCAGAGACTTTTCCCCAGGCAGAAATGACTGTCATGAGGGGCCATAATTTTAAGGAGATTGGCGGAAGGTTTAGGGGAGATGTTAGAGGTAGGTTCTGTACACAGAGAGTGGTGGGTGCGTGGAATGCACTGCCAGTGGTGGCAGTAGAGTCAGAGACATTAGGGACATTTAAGCGACTGCTAGATAAGCATATGGATGGCAGTAAATTGAGCAGTGTGTAGGTTGATCTTAGATTTAAATAAGTGCTCAGCACAAAGTTGTAGGCCGAATGGCCTATACTGTGCTGTACTGTTCTATGTTCAATGTTCTCTAACATTGAAGGTTATGGACCAAGTGCTGATAAATGGGGTTAGGTTGAAGGTCAGGTGTTTCTTATGTGTTGGTGCAGACCTGATTGGCCAAAGGACATTTTCTGTACTAAATGATTCCATGATTTTATGGTTCTGTGATTCAATGGGATCCGGTATTGTTACAACACATTAATGGCTTTCTTTTCTGTTACTACCCAATAATGTATTCCTGCATTGTTGCTGCTCAATAACATGCTCCTGCACAGTGATGGATTCTTGCACTGTTGCTATATGGTAATGGATTTCTGCCCTGTTGATACACATTAATATCCCCCAGCACTATTACTGCATATGTATGGCTCCTGCATGCTAATGCTTGGTAATGCGTTTCTGCACAGTCAATGCATGGTAATATGTTCATGCACTGCTGCTGCACAGTATGTCCCTGCACTGTTGCTGCACAGTAATGGGCTCCTGCCCTGTTGCTACATGCTAATACATTCCTGCACTGTTGCTGCACAGTAATGGGCTCCTGCCCTGTTGCTACATGCTAATACATTCCTGCACTGTTGCTGCACAGTAATGGGCTCCTGCCCTGTTGCTACATGCTAATACATTCCTGCACTGTTGCTGCACAGTAATGGGCTCCTGCCCTGTTGCTACATGCTAATACATTCCTGCACTGTTGCTGCACAGTAATGGGCTCCTGCCCTGTTGCTACATGCTAATACATTCCTGCACTGTTGCTGCACAGTAATGGGCTCCTGCCCTGTTGCTACATGCTAATACATTCCTGCACTGTTGCTGCACAGTAATGGGTTTCTGCACTGTTGCTACATGCTAATACATTCCTGCACTGTTGCTGCACAGTAATGGGCTCCTGCCCTGTTGCTACATGCTAATACATTCCTGCACTGTTGCTGCACAGTAATGGGCTCCTGCCCTGTTGCTACATGCTAATACATTCCTGCACTGTTGCTGCACAGTAATGGGTTTCTGCACTTTGGGCTATGTCTACATGCTGATGGTTTTCTGCATTGTTACTGCACATTAAGGGCTCCAGCAGTGGAGTTGCACAGTAAAGTATTCTTGCACCTTGGTACTTGGTAACATATTCCAGCACCGTTACTGCACATTAATGGGTTCCTGAACTTCTTCTGCAAGCTAATGGGTTGCTGTTCTGTTGCTGCACATTCATGACTTCCTGCATTGTTACTGTTTGGTAATGTGTCCCTACATTGTTGTTGTACAATAATGTTACTGCACTTTTTAATGCACAGTAATGGGTTCCTGCATTGTTGCTGCATGGTAACACATTCCTGCACTGTTGCTGCACATTAATCTGTTCCTGCATTGTCACTGCAAGGTAACATGTTCCTGCATTGTTCCAGCAGTGTTGGTGCACATTAATGGGTTCTTGCACTGGTACCGCACATTAATGGGTTCCTGCACCTAGGCCACAAAATCATATCCTCCAGTACTGTTACTGCACATTCATGGGTTTTCTACATTGTTATTTGAATAATGCGTAACCATTAGTAAAAGATTCATGTATTACTGTTGCTTGGTAAGTTATTCTGGTGCTGTAGCCACATCTTATTGGGTTCGTGCTCTGCTGATGCACAGTAACAGGTCCTTGCACTGTTGTTGCACATGAATGGGTTCATGTGCTGTTGCTGCGTGAACATGGATTCTAACATTGTTACCGTGCATCAATGTGTCCTGCACTGCTGCTGAATGATAACAGGCTCCTGCACTATTGCTGCATGCTATTATGTTGCTTCACTGCTTCACATAGAGCTATGGCTGTGGCTCCGGTTAAGGCTGGGTTAGAGTTAGGGATAGGCTTAGTATTAGTGGTAGGATTAATGTTAGGGCTTGGGTTAATGGTGATGTTAGGGTTAGAGTTGGGGTTAGTGTGTGGGCTACAAACTAGGGTTAGGATTAGGGTTGGGGTGGATTAGGGCTAGGGCTGTGGTTATGGCTAGGCTTGGGTTCAGGGTTAAGGCTGGGCCTACGTTTAGGCCAAGGGCTAGGGTTGTGGCTAGTGTGAAAGTTAGGTTATGGCTTGGACCAGAGTTAGGGCTAGGGTTAGGGTTAGGTTTGGGTAAGCAGTATAGTTTGAATTAGAGTATGGGTTGAGGTTAGATTTTGGTTAGAGTGAGTTTGGGCTAGGGTTAGACTTTGGGCTATGTCTAATGTCAGGATAAGAGTTAGGTTCAGGGATTGGGATAAAATTAGGATTAGGGTTAGTGTTAGAGTTAGCGTTAGTGTTAGAGTTAGCGCTAGGGCTATGGCTAAGGTTAGAGATAGAGTTAGGGTCAAAGTTACGGTTAGGGTTAGGGTTAGGGTTAGGATTAGGTAACCGTTAGGAACTGAAAGAAATCAGTATTAAACAGAAATGGTATTGGGGAAATTAGTGGGATTGGAGGCCGATAATAGAGGGTGAGGGGACTAAGGAAGTTCAGTCTGATTCTCTCCCTTTGTCCATAAAACTGGCAATGAATGTACATGAATTCGCTCGATAAAGATTCCCATTGAAATGAGCAATGGTTTTGGGCAGTCAAGTATAAAATTCTAACCAGGATGTCCGCACTGAATACTTTGATAAGTGTTTAACCAAATCAATTGAAAAGCTAATTATATTTCACTGAACGTTCTCTAGATCTAATGGTACTGCTTTTCAGCCAATAAAGGCATTATTAATTCACAAACTAACATCACTGAACAGAAGTGAAATTTGAGCAAGGTGCTTTGATACTCAAAAGGGTGAAGACACATTTAGTACAGCATTGAAACTACAGTAAACTAATGACAGCAGCCTGGCCCTAGCATACTAATTGTGTTGACCTGGGTAATAATGTGGCCAGACTCCTCCAATTAATTAAATGAAAAGTCAATTATAAATCTTATAGGGATCTGACTAATGCTACTACTGGGTTGTGATTATAAACCCCACTTCAAGGAAACAAACCTGCCATCCTTACCTGGTTTGGTTGACATGTGACTCCAGGAATGTCTTTGAGTCATAACAGTTCTATCAAATAGCCTAGCAAGCCACAAATGGGCAATAATTCAGTGGGATCTAACCAATGGGACAGAAAATTGGCTGGAAAGTAGGAGACAAGGTGGGAGTAGAGGGTTTATTTTCAGACTGGAGGTCTGTGACCAATGGTGTGCCACAAGGATCAGTGCTGAGTCCACTGCTTTTAATCATTTATATACATGATTTGTATGTGAATATAGGAGGAATGGTTAGTATGTTTACAGATAACAACAAAATAGGTGATGTGGTGGACAGTGAAGAAGATTATCTCAGAGTACAACAAGACCTTGATCAGATGGGCCAATGGGCCGAGGATTGGTAGATGGTGTTTTCTTTAGATAAATTCAAGGTGTTGCATTTTGATAAAGTACACCAGGACAGGGCTTTTCTAGTTAATGGTAGGGCCTTGAGGCCTAAGGGTGTAGCTGCAGTCACAGATAGACAGGGTTGTGAAAAATGTGTTTGGCACGCTTGTTTTCGTTGGCCAGATCATTGAGTACAGGAGTCGGCAGGCTGTGGTACCTTGGAGCTCACCCAGGATTCTCTACCAAGATTCTCTCCTTCTTCCAGATCAGGCATGTAGCTGCAGCAAGAGCTCTTTGCCTCTGCCCTTTAATGTCTCACTGAAATGCCATTTGTACCCGCAGCCTTGTTTTTCTTAGCAGATGTTTTCTCTAGTTCATGCAAAGCTGGTGTGTAGCTGAGTTGCTGAGGAGGTTTCTGAATTCCTTCTCTGCAGCGTTTTTTGTTGGCACTTTTATCTTTGGTTGTACTCAGTTCAGGATTCACTGGTTTCAAAACTTTTGTCATAGTCAGACTTTTCGCTCCCTCACAGTGTTCTTCAAACCTGGTCAACAAACAAGAAAAATACAAATCCACTGTGATTCTGAGGCGAGCCCAAGGGTTTCACAATGGTCAAACAATGGTCTATGAGAAGACATAAAATGTCAACAAGAAGAATTAAGTCTGACTTTGCTGTTCTTATAAGGGATAAGACTCGAGCCACCAGGTGACATTGTGTTGTACTACCCAGTGCAAAAATAGTCGAAACTAATCTTTGATAATCTCAAACTAATGTCTATTGTCCTGAAAAAAACCTTCTAATTTTTTCTTTAAAGATCTCCTTTAAAGTTTTCTCAATCCAAATTCTGAGTTCAAATTGGATGTCTTCCAGAACGCAATATCTATATTGGAAAACATTTTTTCCACAGCATCTTTTCTATTAGCAGTTTACAAAACAGTTTTAAAACTTTCCAATGAAATGAGGTTTTAAAGATTTCAATCTACGATGCTTCAGAACATCTCTCTGTTGAAGTACTTATGACAAGCAGGAGGCTAGCAGAACACAGCAAGCCAGGCAGCATCAGGAGGTAGAGGAGTTAATGTTTCTGGTGTAACCCTTCTTCAGGAATGCAGGTGGGGGTAGGGGGAACTGCAGGTAAAGGGGAGGTGGGGCGGTGGGGGGAAGAATTATAGGTGAGGAGAGAGGCAGAGTGGCGAGGTAATGATAGGTGAATACAGGTGGTGGGTATGACCAGTAGGTCAGTGGGAGGAATGGATCTGGTTGGTAGCTGGAAGGAGGGGAGAAAGTGAGGTCTGCAGATGCTGGAGTATCAGAGCTGAAAATGTGTTGCTGGAAAAGCGCAGCAGGTCAGGCAGCATCCAAGGAATAGGAAATCTGACGTTTCGGGCATAAGCCCTTCATGTTCCTTGGATGCTGCCTGACCTACTGCGCTTTTCCAGCAACACATTTTCAGCTGGAAGGAGGGGTCAAGCAGAGGGGTGGAAAGAAGGGGGAGGAGCTGGAAAGGGAGTAGGGGGAAGGATGGGAAGGTTATTTGAAATTGGAGAACTCAATGTTGAGTTCCCCCGGGCTGTAGGCTGCCCAGGAAGAAAATAAGGCACTGTTCCTCCAATTTGTGATCTGATTCGCTGTGGCAATGGAGGAGGCAGAGGATGGTCATGTCAGAAAGGGTATGGGAAGGGGAATTGAAATGGGTGGTGACTGGGAGGTCAGGCTGGCTCTTACAAGTCTGGCTGAGATGCTCGGTGAAACGTTGTCTAAGTTTAAATTTGGCCTCCCAGATGTAGAGAAAGCCAGTTACAGGAAATTTGGTTGGACGAGAGGCAGGCGAATCTGGAAAGACTGTTTGGGGCCCTGGATGGAGGTGAGGGATGGAGTGTGTCAGCAGGTTATGCATCTTTTACGATTGCAGGGGAAGATACTGGAGATGGGGGGGGGGGCGGAGGGGGCGGAGGTGGGGTGGGTGGGTTGATGGGGAGTATGGCGTGAACCAAGGAGTGATGAAGAAAGCAGAGAGAAGTAGGGAGGGGAAGATGTTCTTGGTGGTGGGGTCGAATTGGAGTTAGCCAACGTGTTTGAGGATGATACGTTAGATGGTGGGGTGGAAAGTGAGGACAAAGGGGCCCCTGTGTTTATTATGTTTGGAGGTGGGAGGTTTAGAGCAGTGTAGTGGGGAAGGTGTGGCGGAAAGCTGTCTGGATGACAGAGGCAGAGAAAGCAGATGTGATGGAGACAGAGGAATTGGGAAAATGGGATGGAGATTTTGCAGGATATGAGGTGGGAGGAGGTATAGTCCAGATAGTTATGGGAGTCTGTGGGTTTGTAGTAAATGTCAGTTTGTAAACTGTTGCTGGAGATGGAAATGGAGAGGTCAAGGAAGGGGAGGGAGATGTCCGAGATAGACCAAGTGAATTTAAGGGCAGGGTGGGAGTTGTCGGCATAGTCAATGAAGTGCTCCAGGAACACAGTGAATAGAACGTCATTTTCACAGAGGGTTTCCTTAACCTTAAATAACTGCACCTTAGTGTCTTACTCCTTCATCCACCCTTTCCATCTCCTGGGTGACATTACATATTGGTTTTGTCTTACTACACAGAGCGCAAACAGTTGGGTAAATAATATCAGCTTCAATCTCAACTAATGAACAATTAAGATGAGCAAATCTTATCATTGGGAATTAAAGATTCACGCATATATTACAACAATATTTGGAAGTTCATTCTGGCCAGAAAATGAAATTCCAAACACAATAATTCAGTCACAAACATTTTGAAATTTACTATTTGCCCAGGACTCTTTCCTTGAACTAAGTACAACACACACACTACAGCATTTTAAGGAAAGAACAAATAAGTTATGCCATTTAACTTAATTGCCTTTCTTCAACTGATTTCATATGACTGCAATCAAGTCCAAGAGGTAACTTTTTACCAAGTTCTTAAGAAACTACTTCCACATAACACTCCATAGTAGGTTTTTTTTTAACACAACCATTGATAGTTCCTTCAAGGGACATCAACTTAAAGCCTCCTCTGATCTCAAGCTCCAGGGACGAAAACACACAAACCATATGAAGTAGCAGCTTTGCAACCAATGAAGGAAATTATGAATGAACCAGATCGCAAAAGGTGGACAGTTATTTCAGAGACTGTAGACACATTAAAGAATTCACGTTGAGACTGAACAAATTTATTACCACAATCAAACAAAGGAAATGGCTTCTCTCTCTCTCTCTCTCTCTTTCCTGTTCTCTCTGTCTCCCTGACAACTTGTGAAACATGTTCTTTCTTGCAGTGAGTGAGATGTTTAAAATGTTTCAAATCCAATGATTTATAGTCCAGAACCAGCAGATGTATTACACTGTTATGACATTACTTTGATTGTTTGGTTTCTGATATGAACTATTGGTCACATTTGCTTGTCTTTTTCCGTTCAAATCCTCCCTGAGTGTAACCGCTGTCAGAGAGTCGATTTGTATCTGCTATACCTTGCTCATTTACAATTATTCAAAAAGTTGTCACTAAGCCCCATAGTCTCACACAACTAATTCACTATCTACCACCCTTGGATACAGCGTGAACCAGTTTTGCTAAATGAATTCATTCAACACCAGTATTAAAGTGTCCATTGTAGATCTCTATCTCACGCTGTATCTCTCAGTCAGCTGCAGTTCTGCTGGACTCCCCCCACCCCCCAACACACTGAGCTGTCTCAGCCAGCACAACCTTCTGGAACCTAGAACATAGAAACATTCAGCACAGAACATGCCCTTTGGCCCATGATGTTGTGCCGAGCATTATTCCTAATATAAAATAAAATAACTTAACCTACACATCCCTCAACTCACTGCTATCCATGTGCATGTCTAGCAGTCACTTAAATGTCTCTAATGACTCTGCTTCCACCACCAGCACTGGCAACACATTCCATGCATTCACAACTCTCTGCGTAAAGAACCTTCCTCTGACGTCTCCTCCATACCTTTCTCCTAATATCTTAAAACAATGACCCCTCATGCCAATCAATCCTGCCCTGGGGGAAAGTCTCTGGCTATTGACACTATCCCTTTCTCTCATTATCCTGTACACCTCGATCAGGCCACCTCTCTTCCTCCTTCTCTCCAGAGAGAAAAGTCCGAGCTTACATAACCTCTCTTCATCAGACAAGCCCTCCAGTCCAGGCAACATCCTGGTAAACCTTCTTTGCATCCTCTCCAATGCCTCTGTATCTATCCTATAGTAGGGTGGCCAGAACTGGACACAATATTCCAAGTGTGGCCTCACCAGGGACTTGTAGAGCTGTAGCAAGTCCTCACGGCTCCTAAACTCGATCCCCCTGTTAATGAAAGCCAAAACTGCTTTCTTAACAGCCCTATCCATTTGGGTGGCAACTTTGTGAGCTCTATGTACTTGAACACCAAGATCCCTCTGTCCCTCCACACTGCTGTGGTCAGCGCAGCCATCAATGTACCAATCACCTCCTTTAATGATTGGCCTGGTAGCTCTGTGGTTAGCACTGCTGCCTCACAGTGCTAAGGACCTGGGTTCAATTCCAACCTTGGGTAACTGTCTGTATGAGGTTTGCACACTCTCCCTGTGTCTGCATGGGTTTCCGCCAGGTGCTCTGGTTTCCTCCTGCAGTCCAAAGGTGTGCAAGTTAAGTAGATTGGCCATGCTAAAGTGGGCATAGCATCCAGGGATGCGCAAGTGAGGTGGATTAGCCATGGGAAATGCAGGGTTACAGGGGTAGAGTGGATGTGGACTTGATGGGTCGAATGACCTGCTTTCCATATAGTTACAAGGATACTATGATTAATTCTCATACCTCCTGAGACAACCTACAGAGGCTGACTGGCTGAATGATATTGTTGGTTTGTTTTGGGAAATCTATTTCCTTCAGACATGCAGTAGCCTGTGGGATTTTCCTCCAAAGCCATGGGGCCCCAACGCAGCCAACCAGTTCACTAGCACACCTAACCCATCATTGCAAGACAATAGAATTCTGGTCATCCTTCTAATGGAAAGGTGTCGCTAAAATTGAAAGGTTTCAGAAAAGATTTACAAGGATGTTGCTGGGGTGCGAGGACTTGAGCTATAAGGAGAGGATGGATAGATTAGGATTATTTTCCCTGGAGCATCGGAGGCTGAGGTGTGACCTTATTGAGGTTTATAAAATCATGAGGGACTTGGACGGAGTGAAGACCCAAAGTCTTTTTCACAGGGGAGGGGAGTTTAAAACCGGAGATCATAAATTTAAGGTGAGAGGGGAAAGATTTGAAAGGGACCTATTGGGCAATTCTTTCATGCAGAGGGTGTGCGTGTGTGAAATGAGCTGCCAGAGGAAGTGGTGGAGACCGGTCCAATTGCACCATTTAAAAGATATCTGGATGGGTACGTGTATAGGAAGGGTTTAGCGGGATATGGGCCAAGTGCTGGCAAATGGGACTTGGCCAAATTGGGATGTCTGGTTGGTGCGGATGAATGGGTCTGTTTCTAAGTGTTTAGGTCTATGGCACTAATTATATGGCTTAAGGGAATGATTCTCCAGTCTTAGTATCCTTCTCCTTCTCAAGCATTTTGCTCAAATTCTGCTCATAGCATGAAGTGTACTGTTAGGCTAAGAGTTACTAATCGAGTCTTCGAGGCCTGATCAAAATGAATACAAAAAGATGTGCACTTTAATATAAAGCAATTTATTAGCTTAAGCTGCTTTGTATATATTAGAGACAAGTGCGACCTGAAAAGTGAATATATTAACTTAAACTACGTGATATATATAAACCAGTCAGTCTCACACTGCCTTTGCTCCATCGGGAACTTGGGTGATGATGGCACCCACAGTTCTATCTCATCATAAAGGTCTTGTGATGGTGATTCCAGACCGATAGTGAAAAGTCCCATGAGTGGGCTAAAGTCCCTGATATTCATACTATTCTGACCCTTTGACTATGTGCTCAATCTCAATTTTGTAATACTTTTCTTGACAATCTACATTGTATGAAATAAGTTGGAAAGATTTCCAGGTGGTTCCGTGTTAATGACATTAGAAAAAGGTTCCCACACGCAATCATAGCCTTGCAGTAACCTGTCAGCCAAAATATGCAAGTTGTTCAAAGTTTGTGCGAAGATTTGTAGCTCGGGTGCTTGTTGTAGTGGTTCTGTTCGCCAAGCTGGAAGTTTTTGTTGCGGCACTGTTCACTTCGATTGACAAAACCCTAGCCAGAGAAACAATAGCCAACCTACTGGACATACATAACAGAAAACAGGAGGCGGAACCTATCAACAAAGACGGCATACTTAAACTACTGGACTTATGCCTCACTACACACTTTACATTCAACAATCAGATATACGAACAAATCAACGGAACACCCATGGGATCACCAATCTCGGGACTCATAGCAGAGGCAGTTATGCAAAGATTAGAACAAACAGCCCTACCACAAATTCAACCCAAACTCTGGGTCAGATATGTCGATGACACTTTCGTAATCATCAAAAACACGGAAATAGAAAAAACACACCGGATCTTCAACGCCACACTCACAGGCATCCGATTCACGAGAGAAGTAGAAAAGGATAGCCAACTCCCATTCCTAGACGTGATAGTACAGAGAACACCGAACGGAGAATTCACCACAAGGGTACACAGGAAAACAACACACACAGACCAAGTCCTAAACTATGAAAGTAACCACCCCAACACACACAAACAAAGCTGCATCAGGACACTATTCAAAAGAGCTACAACACACTGCAGTACACCAGAACTGCGAAAAGAGGAAGAGGAACACCTATACAAGGTATTCGCCAAAAACGGATACCCGCGCAACTTTATCAACAGATGCCTAAGAGATAGACCACGGAACGAGGACATGCCACAACCAAAAGGACTAGCCACACTACCATACATCAGGAGCGTTTCAGAACTGACAGCCAGACTACTGCGACCCCTAGGACTCATAACGGCACACAAACCAACAGCCACGCTCAGACAACAACTTACTAGAACAAAGGAGCCAATACCCAACATGAGCAAAACTAATGTAGTTTATAAAATACCATGCAAGGACTGCACAAAACACTATATAGGACAAACAGGAAGACAGCTAACAATCTGCATACATGAACACCAACTAGCCACGAAACGACACGACCAGCTATCCCTAGTAGCCACACACTCAGACAACAAGCAACATGAATTTGACTGGGAAAACACTACTATCATAGGGCAAGCCAGACAGAGAACAGCCAGGGAATTCCTAGAGGCATGGCATTCATCCACAAATTCCATCAACAGACACATCGACCTGGACCCAATATACCAATCACTACAGCGGACAGCTGAAACTGACACCCGGAAGCGGCAAGGACAGACCACTATAAATGCCGGAAGAAACATCAAAGAAGCGCTTCACAGGAGGCTCCACAGCACTGATGATGTCTCCTAGCCAGGGGACGAAACGTTTGCAACAAAAACTTCCAGCTCGGCGAACAGAACGATTACAATATGCAAGTTGTTTTTTAACCTGGCACATTTTATGCAATTCGCCACTTCAATTCTTGCTGTCATAACCCTTAGTGATTAATAATTAATAGTCTGGTTTAAAGGTATGATTTTCAAGTCCAACAGCACAGATGTAACTAGTACAGGTAATTGGGAGGAGTTAATGGTTGAGGTTTATTTGGATTTTCAGAAAACTTTTGTCAAAGTTCCATATCAGAGACTAATGTGTAAAGTTAGGGCATGTGTGCCTAGGGATTATGTAATGAGATGGATAGAAAGTTGGTTACCATATGGGAGACAGAGAAAAGGAATAAATAGGTCTTTTTCCGAGTGGCAGGCAGTGACTAGTGGGTACTGCAGGGACAAGATTAGAATAGTGCTGGAAAAGCACAGCAGGTCAGGCAGCATCTGAAGAGCAGGAAGATCAATATTTCGGGCATAAAGCCCTTCATCAGGGCTTTTGCCCGAAACGTCAATTTTCCTGCTCCTCGGATGCTGTCTGACCTGCTGTACTTTTCC